>NW_020665046.1:1826462-2122072 GCF_002925995.2 Terrapene triunguis | reverse complement strand
GCTGCACACACACAGGCTGTGTGAGCTGAGACAGGGCAAGCTGCACAGAAACTCCCATTGCACTACCACCCTGGGGAGACAGAACTCTGCTCCAGCAGCCAAACTGGGTGCCCCCTTCAGGGCTGATCTCAGTGCCATTAACTAGTGTATGCAGGCTGTCTGGGTCCTCCAGAAGGAGGGTGAGTACTGGGGAAGGCCAGGGGTGCCTGGGATCATGTTGAGCTCCTCAGTCCCATCAGACTCCTCCTACCCGGTGTGAAAGAAGCAGAGTGGGGCAGCCAGCCAGGCACAAGGCAGGGGAGGGCCACGCCAAGCTGAGCCACAGCGCAGAGTCCTGGGCCTACACTGGCAGCATTTGCACTGTGAGCACTGATTCTGTGCGGGAGGGGAGTGGAGCAGAGGACAGAGACAGTGTGATGTGCGGAGAGGAAAAACTAACGGAAACCAAGGCCAAAGCCAAAAGGGCTGAGCGAGCATCAAAGCAGCAAGGCCTGAGCCTGGAGGAGGGGCTGCACTGGGACTGATGTCACCACAGGCTCATCATCTTTCCCACCCATCATGATCCTAAGCCCCGCCGCAGGTCACTGGAGCAAGGGGCTTTCATGGTGTTTGCACTGAAGCTTCACCCGGCTGGGGCGGGCACACGAGGCTGGTCACCCTCACTTTCCGATTCCCGCGCTCACGCGGGGCAGGTGCTGGTTCCCAGCACAGCAAGGGAAGGTCCCAGTTCCACCCAATATACAGTCCCCTGTATTGCACTGGGCAGGGAACATTCTCCACTTGGACCTGGGCAGTGCTTAATTTATAATGAAAGAGGTGCTGGGGCTCAAGCAATTGTTTTATATCCATAACTGACACAGCAAGCCCAGAGGTGCCAGGCCTCTGAACTGCCAGGCCCAGAGGTGCCGGGGCTCTGAACTGCCAGGCCCCAGAGGTGCCAGGGCTCAGCCCTGGCACAAATTAAGCACTGGATCTGGGGCTGAACAAACCAACTTTAGAAACCAAAGCCCCAGAGAATGTGGATTCCAGGACAGAACGTGTTAGAAGATTCCCTTTCATTGAGAGAAATCAACAATGAAACTAAAGTAATGTCCTACATCTAATTCCCCATCCCCACCCATCACCTTTAACCCACCCCACCCTTCCCCTGTGCCCTTCCCCTACACCCTTTGCCCCTAAACACACGCACACACATGTCAACTGGGCTCGCAGCCTTACCATGGCAACCACTGGGCCTGAGGTCATGTAATGGATCAGTGCTGGGTAGAAGGGCTTCCTCCGCAGCTCATGGTAATGTTCTGCCAAGATCCCCTCATTGGCCTGGAAGAAGGGGGGACCCCAAAGTGAGAAGCAAGCCCTGAGCCCAGGACAGGACCCAATGGGAAATCAATACCCCCTCCCTATGGCCAGAAGAGAGAGTTCATCCAGCAACTCCCAGCACTCAGCGTCTCCTCTGCACCTTCCCTGTGCAGAGAGTGGCTCTACCCAGATTTCTGGGGGAGCTGCAGAGGCAGGAGCCAGAGATCAAACAAACTCAGTTCTTGCTTGTCCCATGGCACCAACCAAGGGGGTGTCTCCCCATTTACATTGCCCCATTTGTGGATCCCAGGGGGTGGAGTGGGGACCTAGAGGTCAGTGGTCAAAGGGTTAATGGACTGGACTCACACCCCAGCAGATTCTGGTTTAAATCACCAAGGAGATGAGCCTGGAGAACTCCATCTAAGCCCTAGCGGGCCTGTATTCATACCACGAAACAGCACACTAGTGGCAATTGCCTCGGACTCAAAAAGCCTGGATGAAACTGGAATAGCAGGGGGCAGCTGGCCAGGATTTAGGGGCAAGGACAGAGTTGGGGCTTGCAGGATTGCAATAATGGAGGCCAGGCGATGCAGTGGGAGAGGTTGCGGGAGATGTGGGGGTGAGGCTCAAGCCTGCAATAGTGGAGTGTAGAGGGCCAGAGCCGGCAGGGAAGGGAGGGCCAGAGCTGCAGGATGCGTTGGGAGACACACTTACGCTCCCGACTGGAGCAGCAGGGGGTGCTGAGGGCCATGTTTGAGCTGTGACTCTTGGGGAAGGTTAGACAGCTCCTGCCAGCATGGCCTGGCTCAAGCCAGCATTAATAGTGCCTCACTTCCATCAGCACAGAAATCCGGGCCATGTTTTAACGTCCCCCCACCATCTAGCTGGTCTGTCCAGGTCTCTAGTCACCTGGCCCCAGATCAGAAAACCAGGCTGTCCTCTGGGATGTGGCAGGCAGGTACCTGGAGCAGCTTCATGCCAACTAGCTTGAATCCGCGCCTCTCAAAGCGCTTGATCACGTCACCGACCAGCCTCCTCTGCACTCCGTCTGGCTTCACTGCCACCAGCGTCCGCTCCTGGATCCCGGGGATCCCTAATGGGCAGCGAGAAAGGGAGAAGGGCAGGTTACAGCCCAGGTCACCCATCCACAAACACAGCGAGACTGGGCACCATCCTTCTCCCAGCAGCTGCACAGGGAGCCCTGCAAGGACCTGACCTGAGCAGGGAACAGGAGTTACTGGTTTCACGCTGCAGCTGGTTTTGCTGCTCAGACCCGTGGTGTCGGAAGGAGGAGCCAGAAGTTGGGGGAGGATTCCCAGCACTGCCTGGGTTTTGCTGCCTGGCCCCAGCTGGGCACTGCAGGGTGGGTAGGTTTCTCTCACAGGGTTAGCAACAGAGAGTCCAGATCCAGACTAACACGGCTACTCCTCTGATACTCTCACAGGGTTGGCTCCCACAAGGTGCTGAGCACCCACTGGTCCTGTAATGGGGGCTGTGGGTGCTTGGCATCTCTTACAATTGAGGATTGGGAACAATTTAAGGAATCTGAGCCCTTCAAAAATCCCCCTGGGGCAGCAGCAGATGGACAAGCCCAGGCGCTCAGATACCATGGTGATGGGCACAGCATTGCAAGCATTGGTGAGGCCTCATCTGGAGTACTGTGTCCAGTTTTGGGCCCCACACTACAAGAAGGATGTGGAAAAATTGGAAAGAGTCCAGCGGAGGGCAACAAAAATGATTAGGGGTCTGGAGTGCATGACTTATGAGGGGAGGCTGAGGGAACTGGGATTGTTTAGTCTCCAGAAGAGAAGAATATGGGGGGATTTGATAGCAGCCTACAACTACCTGAAGAGGGGTTCCAAAGAGGATGGAACTCGGCTGTTCTCAATGGTGACAGATGACAGAACAAGGAGCAATGGTCTCAAGTTGCAGTGGGGGAGGTCTAGGTTGGATATTAGGAAACACTATTTCACTAGGAGGGTGGTGAAGCACTGGAATGCATTACCTAGGGAGGTGGTGGAGTCTCCTTCCTTGGAGGTTTTTAAGGCCCGGCTTGACAAAGCCCTGGCTGGGATGATTTAGTTGGGAATTGGTCCTGCTTTGAGCAGGGGGTTGGACTAGATGACCTCCTGAGGTCCCTTCTAACCCTGATATTCTATGATTCTATGATCATCAGTACCCCACTGGCGCATGAAGAGAGTGGGTGTGCGGGGCCAAAGATCAGAAACTCCTGGAGCAGGGGCTCAGAATACAGGATCTGAAAGATCAACACCTGTTCTTAGAGCCTCCCAGCAAACCCTCTCTCAAGGCAGACACGGTGTTGGGGACAGTGCACTCAGTAATCGCCAGCATAGATCTCGTGGGTGTTAATGAAAGGACTGGCCAAGCCAAGCAGCGGGCTCAAGGGAATTAACCCCACTTCCCACCTGTCTGTCACCATCCAATTAGGTTCCCACCTCCTTCTGAAGGAAGTGGGCACTAGCTGCAGCTACTGGCAGGATGCCGGACCAGCGGGACCAATGGGTAGATGCAGGATGGAAAATCCTCTGGGATACTGGGCAGCACGGTCCACATTGCCGATGGGCATCAGCAGATCAGGAATGCCCTCTCCCTGGGGGCCCTGCCAGCCTGGAGACTTGCCGGCATTGCTCTGCAGTCAATACCCTGCCAGGACAAGCCAATTGCAGCAGCCCAACCAGAGCACAGGCTCTCAAACCTGGGAGGGAGGGGGAGATCCGGAGCGGCCGCGGCGCGGGCGCTGCTTCTCCCCCTCCCTCTTAGGCTTGAGAGCCTGGGGGGAGGAGGCAGGGCTGGGGATTTGGGGAAGGGGCGGAGTTGAGGCGGGGCCGGGGGGGGTAATTAAAAAACGGGGGGGGGGGGGTGGCCAAAATTGTTTTTGCTTTGGGCGGCATAAATGCTAGAGCCGGCCCTGAGGACAGGACAGGAAGACCCCACATGGACATAGCCGCATAGCTCTGCCAGCACAGCCTGCACCCCCGGAAGGGGTTTTTCCATGGGTTTAGGAACACCGCCTCCCCAGAGGAAGTTAGCTCTGGCAATGGACACTCTGCCCTCGACACAGCTGCATCTACACTGGGGGTAGGTCAGCATAGCTACATGGTTTATTCACATCTCTGACCGTTATAGCTATGTCGATATCACTTTTAAAGGCAGACCAAGCCGAAGGCTCATTCCATCTCCACTGGAAAGTAGAGGGAGAATTGATGGAGGCAGCAGCATGGTTCTCTGGTTTGATCATGGAACGGGGACCCAGGAGACTTGGACATATCTCCCCCTCAGTCCCCTTTGTTTGCCCCACATGTGGCTATAACCTACACAGGCAGAGCTAAACTTGAGTGCAGGCTTAAACTCCGTCAGATTCATGGTGTGGACAGTCCTCAGGGACTCCAGTGCCACAGGGCTGGATCAGACTACATGGTCCCTTCTGGCCTTAGCCTCTGAGTCTCAGCTGGATCCCATCCACGCACCAGGACAAATGAGTCCCAGTAATCAGGGCTAATACACGGTCAGTTCTACGGTGCAGCAAGGCCTACATCAGAGCTGCACCTTGACTTGGGGCCTCGCACTTGTGCATTATTTGATGCCCAATTGTTTGTCGAGCTGCAGCCATCACTGGGTGTTGGACTGAAACTGCTTGGAGCCAGGCTAGCAGCCAACTGGTGACTGTAAGCAGAGGTTCCAGCCTAGTGCAGCACGCTTTCAGTAACCCAGGCCTGGCCTTAGTGGCCTATGCTCAGCCCCAGGGCAGTGGTCTTAACTTAGACCAGACAGACTGACTGGAGAGGAGAACGCGCTTGCCAAATGAAATACCTGGCCAGCTTGAATCTATCCCTCTTTTGCTAAATTACAGGGGATTTCTGAAAGACCCAAAAGCTTTAAATCCCAGTTTAACTGGAAGGAACTAAAGTTCTCACTTCTTTCAAGCAGGGGCCTTTGCAGCAGGAGGAGAGAATACAGGGAAAAGAGGAGTAGGAAGAGAGTGGGATGTAGGACCCACAGAGCCTATCACCCATGGCTGCCCCTCAGCCATGGAAAAGACTCCAGTGTCAAGATGCATCCCTAGCCATGGTGCAGGCGCCAGCGCAGGTGGCGCTTAGGGGGCTGTGACACTGCTGAAGATGCTGGATCCAGTCTATCCTAGCACTTGTGCTGTTGCTAGCACTAGAGCAGCTGAAAGAAAAAGGATGTGAATTTTCTAGAGCAGGCACTGCCGGACACGTGCCAAATGCAGAGGGGAGTCCAAGGATGAGGGTAGCTTTCGCCTTTTGGCCAGCACCGCCCCCCTCAAGACAATTTGGGAAGGGCTGATTGTATTTGAGCTCCACTGTCTTAAATACTTCCTCTTTCCTCCCAGAAACTTGGAAAACATTCTGGTCCCCTGCCCAGAACACAGCAAAGGCAGGACGGGAGGCATCTGAGCGTTTTTGGCCCAGGCAACAGAGGGAGACCCATAAGCTTTCTCTGCAGTGACAAAGGGACCAGTGCTCAGCATCGACCCCACCCCCACAGCCATTCTGAGCAACAAAATAGAAGTAAACAAGCCTGCCTTCTTTGTTCCAGGTTACAGTTTCAACCCCCAATAAAGCAGCACGGGAGAAGAATTTCACCAGGATGGAGTGTGCATTTTTCATTCTAGAGGATTTCATACCCTATTTATAAGCAAGGAGGCCCGGCCCAGAGAACTGGTGGTGGAAGAGGGTCCCGGTGCAAAGCAGCAGCACGATCTGGCAGCCTCAGTCCCTGGAGCTTTAGCCAGCCCCCTCCCCCTGAAAGGGCCCTTGGCCAGCAGATGTCTGGAGGCTTGCAGCTCTGGGCAAGGGGCTAGCGGGGAGGGAGCACTTGCAGGCAGTGAGATCACAGACCCAGCCAGCTGATGACCCAGCTGGGAAGCAGCAGAGGAAGCACATCCACGGAGGGACTGGAAACCAAAACAAACAAACAGGAAAGGGGGGGAGGGGTGTTCCCCATGCACGTGGAGATATTGTGCTTCCGAGACAAAGGCTAGGAGGGGGCTCCCCCCCCCGCCCCCGGCCGGCAGCGATCAGAGCAGCGGGCGGCTTTGTTGATAGTTTACAGACATCCCCGCACATTCTTCAGGGCCCGCCGGGTGCAGAGGGCAAGTCCCGCCGGACGGCCGGGCTCGGAGCAGCTGGTCCCATTCAGACACCCGGTCTCCGACGGGCTTTGATACTGCTCGGCGCTGGGATGAGGAGCGGGGCGGGGGGTGCGATTTGTGTATTGCTGGGTAACCCCGAGCGGAGAAACACCCAACGGGGGGAGATGGGAGCCGGGGGAGCGGGGATGGGGGACTAGGGGAGCCCCGGGCGCTGCAGCCGGGGGAGTCCCCGGCGGGGATGGGGGGGCGGGGGTGTCAAAGGAGCCCGGGGCGCTGCAGCGGGGGGGGCGGGGATGGGGGGCCCGAGGGAGTCCCCGGCGCTGCGGGGAGGAAGGCGGGGGGGTGTCAAGGGAGCCCCGGCGCTGCATCCGGGGGTGTCGGGGATGGGAGGCCGGGAAGTCCCCGGCGCTGCAGGGGGTTCGGCCCCCAGCTCCGCACAGTTCGGACTCACCGGCGCTGTAGGGGCGCCTGGAGCCAGGCCCCAGGGAGCGGGCTGCTGGCGCTGGCGCCGCCGCCTCCGGCTTAAGGCGCTCCGAGCCCGGCGTGGAGCCGCACAGACTCCGCTGGCCCTGCAGGAGGCTCCTGGCCACACAGCGCTGGAAGAAGCCCATGATGCTCGGACCCGGGCTGCCCGCTTCCCCCCCGCCCCAGCGGACTGGGACAGCAGGGCACAGCCCCACCGCTGGACTCTGCTTTCTCAGGCTGGATTTTATAGCCCGCCCCAGGCTTGTTCGGGGCCAGGGAAGGCTCCCCCCTCCCGGCGAGGAACAAGGGAAGTGTCAGGTTTCCATCCCACCCCTTAAAACGGACGCCAGCCCCACAGGCCGCTGCGCTGCCTGCCCCCTCCCCCTGTCCTCCCTGCACCGGCTTCAGGGGGCCCCAAGCCGCTCCCCCACCCCCGGCCCATTGCATAGAGGGTACCCAGCCACCCCAGTGCGTACAGCTCCTGCCCTTGGAGTGCAGCCAGTCCAGAGCAGAGCCTGCCCCTCTCCAGGCATTCACCCCCAGGGGCTCCCTACTCCCGCCCCTGGAATCCTGCTCAGCCTGGTCACCCCCTCTTCCCCCCAGCTGCCACGGGCCTGTCCTCCCGCTGACCCCCACACCCAGAGGCCAAGGTGATAGGCACAGCACACAGGAATCCCCATGAAAGGGTTAGGCTCCCAGAGCCACACTTCCCCTTAGCAAACGCAGGGGGAGGCCTAGCACAGCAAATCCAGTCTGGGTGCAGGTTACCCTAAGGTTGGAGAGCCCTAAAATCCTCAGCCCTTGCAAACCCCCTTGGGAAGGGAGGGCAACTGTCATTCAACCAACCCCCTGAGAGACCCTGTGCAGTTTATAGCTCAGGGGTCGGCAACCTTTCAGAAGTGGTGTGCCGAGTCTTCATTTATTCACTCTAATTTAAGGTTTCGCATGCCCGTAATACATTGTAACGTTTTTAGAAGGTCTCTTTCTATAAGTCTATAATATAGAACTAAACTATTGTTGTATGTAAAGTAAATAAGGTTTTTAAAATGTTTAAGAAGCTTCATTTAAAATTAAATTAAAATGCAGAGGGCCCCCCCCCCAGCTCAGTGGCCAGGACCCGGGCAGTGTGAGTGCCACGGAAAATCAGCTCATGTGCCGCCTTCGGCACACGTGCCATAGGTTGCCTACCCCTGTTATAGCTCATCCACCCAGCCCAACATCTCTCTTAGGCTCTCCCCTGGGTGGAAGTTATGACCTCCCCCCAGTTTACAAGCCAAAGTGGGGCTGGGGCAGTAGCTGGCTCACGGCTGCCTGTGCACGTAGCTCCAGCCGCAGAGAGCAGCAAGGTGTGAGCTGTGCTGCCAGGAGGGAAGTTGATGCAGCACAGCACCTAGGAAACACACTGCTGGCAGGGACAGCTGGTAAGTTATTGGGTTTTGTGGGCTGGGCCAGAGGAGAGGTGGGAACCGTCTACTATGATACGTGCAAAGGCTGGGGCCTTGACTAAAATTCTTTGCCTGCACGCGTGCCCGCACGCACACACACATCACCTCTGACTTTCCCAGTCTCAGCTGTGGGAGTGCAGCCCCTCCCTCTGCAGAGCCCACTTACAATGGGAACCGTGCATCTGACAGAACAAGGAGTAATGGTCTCAAGTTGCAGTGGGGGAGGTTTAGGAGGGTGGTGAAGCACTGGAATTGGTTACCTAAGGAGGTGGTGGAATCTCCTTCCTTGGAGGTTTTTAAGGTCAGGCTTGACAAAGCCCTGGCTGGGATGATTTAGTTGGGGATTGGACTAGATGACCTCCTGAGGTCTCTTCTAACCCTGATATTCTATGATTTGCTCCTGTGGACAAGGAAGTGCAGCCACATCCCCCCACCCCCTCAAAGCAGAAGTGCCTCTGCTGGTTTTAAAACCCTCCCTGCATTGTTCTACGTGACTCCTGGTGTCCCTGCTTACTCACTGCTTCAGGCATGTCTGTCCTTCCCTACGGTCCTGCCCCCAACCCCAGTGATAGGAGAGCCTTCATCGCAGCAGCTTCTTCGGGCACCTGGAGCAACCTTCCCAGAGTCAGGTGGGAAGACATCTTCCATTATCTGACTCCCCTTTGGGTCAGTATTTGCATCGCCACACATAGGCTGGATTGGGTTACTTTGACTCTTGGTCTGGATCTAACCATTGTTGTGCATGTTTGGAAAGAGATTTTAGGCAACTGGAGTGCAAGCTCCTCTCTCCCGGCAGTACCCATGCACCCCATTCACACACACATGACCGCTCTTAGTCACATCACTGAACTCCCTATTGGAAGGCACTCATACTCCAGTGATGAGCACAGCATATGAATAGACCAGAACACAGTGTTACTGCTGCAGCTCAGGCCTGACCTGGTGTTTCTCTGCCAGCCTCCCCCTACAGAGTGCCAATTGTGCCAAAATGTGTGGGGATTCAGGGATGGGAGCAGACATCCTGTGGGAGTATTAACTTCCCATGCATGCTGCTGGAAATACAGATATCAGCATGATTCCTTCATCCCCGGAGAAACAAAAGAAAGAGACCCAAGGTAACTAGAAGCCTGGTTGGAGGTCTTTCCCAATTAATAGAAATATTTAATTGAGTGGAAAGAACAGGAGTACTTGTGGCACCTTAGAGACTAACAAATTTATTAGAGCATAAGCTTTCGTGGGCTACAGTGGGCCGTAGCCCACAAAAGCTTATGCTCTAATAAACTTGTTAGTCTCTAAGGTGCCACAAGTACTCCTGTTCTTTTTGCGGATACAGACTAACACGGCTGCTACTCTGAACCCTGTCATTAATTGAGTGGGAATCTGGAAAATAGCTCTCAAATCTGTAACAATGTCAGGGACAGGTTCACACTCCTGGGAAGTCTCACTAATGAAGAGAGAGGCAGCAAAACCAAAAGTTTGCATTAGAATATGAAAAGGTGTGGTGGTGGGGGAAGCATTTAAAAACTGATGCTCCAAAGAATGTTTCAAATAACATTCAGAGTTTAGTCTAAGCAGGTGAATCTGAAGGAGAACAGGGAATGGAGGACACTTAGCGCTTTGCATCATCTCCCTGTTACAAACAGGGAAACAGAGACACAGAAACTAAAGCAACTTGCCTAGGGTTACACAAAGTCAGAGCACAGCTAGGAACAGAAGTTGGGTCCTCCTGCCACCCAACCCATTTCCCCATCCACCAACAGGCATCGGATGGCGGCTAGTGGATGGTACCACAGCTGCAGTCACCACAAAAGCATCTTGTGGATCTTTTGTACAGAAGATGGTTTGCTTTTATTAAATCTCTGGTCACCATTAAAAGACCAATCGCTCCTGACAGTGGTAGCCATCACAGATCTGTTACTGCTCATGGTAAAGCATAGGGGACTATTGCAGTAACTCAGCTAGGAGAGCATGGCAACAGCTGGCAAATTTTGCTGTTTTAATGGTGACCATTGCAAGCTCAGAAAGGGGCTCTAGGGACAGCAAACCACAAGAGAAGAGCTAAAAATTGTCATCATTAGAACCCCCCAGCTGGGATTAATTTCCTGTAATTAATTTGATAACTGGATGAATTTTATTTCCCATACACATAAGACTCCTGAGACTCTTCTTAGGACAACTGTTTGACTCAAACATTTCTATTTAACCAGTTCCAAGTTAATGGAAAATTGTAGTCACTGTTTTATTTAAAAGGGAGGTAATTTGAACTAGTTCCCAGAATGCTCCTGTCACATTTGTATGCATGTGCTAATTAATACTACTGTGCGCTCATATAGTGCTCACTGGATCTCTAAGACCCTTTACAAAACAATGAATTAACCCTTACAGTAGCCTTGCCCGGATGCGGTAATTGAGATGCAGAAGAGTTAGGTGCTTTGGCTCAAGGTCGCAAACCCAAATCACTAGGCTCGCACTCCCGGGACAGATCCAAAAGACCTTTCTTCGCTGCTGCGCTGTTCATACAAGTCATACAGCATCCATCATGTATGTTATTGATGAGCAAGTGTGCACCATGTGCTCAACAGCTGTGAAGCTTGTTATTCAGAAGTTTCCTATTACATCAGAACCCATGACAATGTCCCCTCTTCAGGTCCCAGTGGCATGAAGAGCTGAACTGCCCTTATGAGTCAAACTGCCACAGCCTTCAAAAAATACTTCGCTCTGTCCGCTCCTAAGAAGGGAACACACAGCCTAATCTTCCTGATCACTCATTGCACACAGCAAACACTTGTGCCCTTGATTTGATTCTTCCCATGAGTCCGACCTTGTTTTCAAAATCTCCCTTTGACCTTGGCAGCTCTTTTCTGTCCAAGCTGCACAGGTTGGCCTCCAGCAGTAAGACAGCCCTCCAGAGGGGATAGCTGGCTGATGGTTGGCCCAGCCTTGCTCAGGTGCTAGCTAACATCCTCCTCCATCCCTGTTACAGCCCCAGTGCACTCCAGTGGAAATCGAGAGAGGAGTCTGGCTACCTGCTCTGGATGGTGCTGGCGATATACCAAAGACACGAGCTGGGAGTAAAGACCTCACACTTTGCTGGTGGTGGCCAACAACTGAGGCAAAATGCAACCAAAGTTCTTAGGGTCTAGAGGCAGCGGCCAAGCAGATGAAGGACTGGCCACATACCCAGGAGCTGTTCTTTGGGGACAGGGAAATGCAGCTGATGCCCAATCCCTCTCCAAGTGCAACGGAGGATTAAAGGGAGTGGCTGTGTATCAATGCCCCCTCTCACTCAAGACATGCTCCTTGGGCACCTTCTGGCCACACTCTCTCACTGTCCTGACAGCACGCTGATACAATCCCTGCAAAGCCAGCACAGCTCTGGAAGAACAGGCTCTCTCAGCTATCATCAGCCTAGCCATTACAGATGAGGCGCAGAATCACCACCACTTTCCCTTTTGATCCCTGACCTGCCTTTTCCTTCTGTCTCCTTCATTGTCTCCTTCCTAGAAGGCAAGAAGAAATCAGAGGTAGTGGAGACAGGAGGACTGAGGTAACTGCAACTCTATGCTTCCAGCATGCAGGGGACAAACAGCTGAGAAAGGGACAGACCAGGGCCAAACTCCATCGAGATCTTGCTTCCCACTTCCTGTAAGTGGAAGCCACATGCCAATGTAGTAAAGGCTACTGCAAATGGAGAAGAAAGGGGATGTATAAACAGACTGAGCCCTGCAGACACGTGATGCACAGAACCAGCAAAGATGGTCACAAACTTCCTGACATCACATTGCTCGTGGATGCACCAGCCCCATAAACAAAATGGGAGTTCCATCTCAGGGTCCCTTCGACCCGTAACTTCTCTGCTGAGATTGCCAACAAAGGAGCCCTGCTGGATGTGAACAAGCAGCCACTGCAAAATTGACCGAGACCATTGGCTTTTAAATGGGTGACAAAGATGAAGGGCTGTTCTCCATCTCCCACCACTTTCCAGATCAGGGATGGGCAAACTTTTTGGCCCAAGGGCCACATCTGGGTATGGAAATTGTATGCAGGCCATGAATGCTCACAAAATTGGGGTTGGGTGCAGGAGGGTGTGAGGGCTCCAGCTGGGGGTGTGGTCTCTGGGGTGGGGCCAGAAATGAGTTCAGGGTGCAGGAGGAGGCTCCGGCTGGGGGTGCAGGCTCTGGGGTGGGGCTGAGGAGTTTGGGGCACAGGAGAGGCTCAGGGGCACTCTAGGCGGTGCTTACCTCAAGCAGCTCCTGGAAGCAGCGACATGTCCCCCTTCCAGCTCCTACACAGAGGCACGGCCAAGCAGCTCTGTGTGCTGCCCCGTCCACTCCCATTGGCTGCAGTTCCTGGCCAATGGGAGCTGCGGGGGCTGGGGCAACGCACAGAGCCCCCTGGCTGCCCCTAAATGTAGGAGCTGGAGAGGGGACATGCCGCTACTTCTGGGATCCGTACAGAACCGTGGCACGCGGACGTGGAGTGGCTCCTGACCCCGGTTCCCAGCTGGAGTGTGGGAGCAGGGCAAGCCCTAGACCCCATTCCGCAGCAGGAGCTCAAGGGCCAGATTAAATAGGCTAGCGGGCTGGATGTGGCCCGCGGGCCATAGTTTGCCCACCCCTGTTCCAGATGATTCCAATATACAATGGCAGGGCATCAGCTAGTGTACAAGGGAGTTTGGTTTCATGGCTGAAGAAAGAGGCAGCTCTGTTACAAAGGAATTAATCTCATTAGGACAGACTGAAAGGCCAGATACACCAAGCCTTTTATCCACAGATCATCCCACCTGCATTTGTCAATGCAATCACAGACAACTGTGCTGCTCATGCAAAGGGGCTGCTGGATGTGCTCTGAAGTAGCCCTGCCTTCAAGCTAGATAAGGAGAGCTTCATCCATGAAGACCAGTCCATTTTCTCCCAAAACAACTGGAAAAGAGCTACAAAATTGTAAAGCAACAGTGTGGGAATTCTGCTCCGGAGCAGCTCTCTCATTAGTGGAGGAGAAGGTGCCTCCTTCCCCCTTCCAGTCCCACACAGGGCTTCAAAGCAAGGCCATTTGATACTCAGTCACTAGTCATATTCCCGGCCTGTTCTCATCGGGCTCAGCTTTTCTATGCTGGTCCCCTCAAGACAAAACCTTTTCAGCTGAGTGAAGCCAGCTAAAGACACTCTCCAAAGAGGCACCTGGTCATTGATCTACGGTCCCGGTCTGGCTGCATTCCAAGGGGCAAATGGCCCAGCTTGTTGCAATGCAGCAGGTCATTGCTCCCAGAACAGTGGCACCAGGAAAGTTGTTTTCTTTTAAAAGAAGCTAAGTATCAAGGACTCTGTCCTGGTGCTGACACATCACAAAAGGAACACACATGGCCCTATGTTCCCAGTACCCTCTCACCCAGTTCCTGTAGCTTGAGTATCACCCCTCTCCCTGTAGTAGAGTCCATTCAGTGATCTCCAGTGGTTAGTGTAAACATCCCCTCTTCACAATAAAGCTTCATTCATTCAAAGGTGGATTGCGTCTCACCTACACATTGTAACATGTTAATGCAGCTCTCCACCTTGCCATATGGGGAATTTGCTGACAAGCACAGAAGGAAGAGCACAGCAAGGGGGGGGGGGGAGGAGGAGGGAGACAGAATTTTACAATTTCGCAGGACTCTAAAAACTTTAATCAAACATTTCCTTGGCTTTTCCAGGTGCTGTATTAGCTGGGGCACAACCTTCCCCCTCTACGCTGGCATTTCTCTGCCAGCAGAGCTGTGCCCATTCTTGCCATGCAGGCTGCTCCCATGCCCCACAGCAGTGATGGGGAGGGACAGCAGATGCACGGTCGTCTGCTTGCCAGTTGGGACGTGGAGGCATACTAGGAAACCGTCTGGAAAAATCTGCTGACAGTTGTAAGGAAGGGACAGCCCACAAAATAAAAGGACCAGTCTCTTCAATTACCACCAGATACCAAAGCTTTTATCATGGAAGACCAACTCTGCCTTACCTTATAGTGACCTCAGATATGCTGGCAGAGGCCTTGTGTGACAAAGATGGATGACAGACACCCAACTGCATGGTGGCAGATACTAGCGTTTAGCAATTTCAGATGTCGGTCACAGATATAGGGATCTTATGAACCCCAGATGAACACCTTCTTTGGTTAGTGAGACTAGCCACCTTACAGGTGACCTACAAAGCGCGAACAATTGCCTTTGTGGCCTTTTTGATTCTTTTTATCGATGAATAAGGCTTGGTAGTTTTAGTATGAGCTCCAGTGATGCCATTATCCAGGCCTGGATTCCTTCCAGAATCCTACCCTTGCTTAATTGTTCGGACAGGGGAAAACATGCACTTTCATCCCAGGTCAATATTTTGCAATGAATGCTAAGTATTGTGCAAACACACACAACGGGTGCCAGCCTGGGAAGCAGTGCACAGAAATGGCTGTGCTGTGTCCATGGCAGAAGTCAACCCCCACTGGATGTACTTCAGGGCACACACAGGCATTGCCGAGGCCCTGAGCACCCAGCCAGCTACCTTCTTGTACAAGTGAGGGGACTGTTTTCAGAAACACAAGATGGAAGTGGAGCTCTCAGAACCAGAATAGGAGTGAGCCCTCTCTCTCCTACCTGGGTATTAGAATATTCCTGCTCCCCCAAAATGCCTGCTTTGGAACACTGTGCACGCTGGCAATGCTACTGCAAGACTCCTTGTTAGGTCTCCTTTACTAACACTACAGTGCACCATCAACCTGCACATCTTTCTAGGTGGAAACTCCTTCAGGTATGCACCACCTAAAGGAAATTAGCTTGAAATTTCAGGATGCACCGAAACAACCGCTCTCTTCCAACAAGCAGCACTGCTTCCTCCGTGGTGGCATGTGAATCCACGAACATCAAGGGTATGCGAATCATTCAACCCTGGCTCTGGATGGCCTCACCACCTAGTGGGGATCGATGGTGAAGTAACACTTCAGACAGGACTGTTACAGAAGTTAGAGACCATAAAAGCAAAGACCATGTACCAGTTGCCTAACAATGGCACAAATGTGCTACTGTGGCCATCAAACTTTGGCCCAGGCAGAATGGAGACTGTTGGACTTTTTACCCACCACTCAATCTCCAAGGTAAAAAGCCCTTGGTCTATTCCAAGATTAATCTTGAATCCAGGTATCCCATGCTGCAGCATCACGCACCTTTGAAAGTTTCTTCCCATTTTGGGATGGGCAGAAGGGCAAGAACCCAGTGCCTCTCCCCCTCACACTTCCCATGATAAGAAATGCTTTTCCAACTAGCAAAGCAGTTTGATGGAGCCAAGAGGTAAGAAGCTATTTAAAACAACAAAGTAAGCACTTTATTTCCATTAAGCATGTTGTTTTAGTATCACAATGGAATGATGAGAAAACATTAAAAAAACCCACAAGTTTCTAAATCCCTGAAAATAGCAGGGAGGCTTCAAGGCAATTTAAAACGAAAGGGAGTGACAAGTGCCGAACCAGTCCCGACATCACAATTCTCCTCCAAGAGCAGGGTAGGGGCGGGAAGGTGGAATGATGCGAAGGTGCGAATGTCTGAAGTAGTCTTTGGCGTTTCTGCCTCATGATTGACACACACAAGATTTGTCAAGACGACTCACTGAAATCTCCGGACGCAACGAAGTGCTACATTAGTAAAACAAGAACCCAGCAAGATGACTTTTCATATGATGGGAATGCCCTACGTTTGGCGTTAAGACCCATTCTTGCAGGCAGTGCTGCTGACTCAACGGGGAGGTTTCTGAGTTGGGTAAGGAAGCGTGGTGGTGCGTGAATCCAAGAACATGTGCCCATGCGCAACACACTGCATCATCCTCCAGTACTGACGAGAGCAGGGAGGAGAGGAAGTGGTGACAAAAGAAGTACAAATCCATTCTTTACAGTGATCAAAACATGAGTCCAGTGCAGAAACTATAGCTTCACAGTTCCAGGGGGCAAACTGTCATTGCAGAGCCTATAGTAGCGCAGGTCATTCACCAGTCTGTGCACGTTCTGGGTAAAAGATGGCAGGTCCTGGAGAAAGATCAAGCAACACAGTTACAGTGACAATGGAGTAGTGCCTGCAAGTACCTGTCTTACCATAGGGAGCAGTATTTGGCATTGTCCTAGTAAATCAATGAGCAAAGAAAAAAGCCCCTATTTATTTCACCTGTAACCCAGTTCTCCTGTAGATGCCAGGAGAATACCTTATGGCGGTTCCCCCCGACAGCTTGATCCCAGGGCAAATTCTTGATGTAAATATGCTCTTATTGAAATCTCATATTAAGAGAGAAGCCACTTCTCTGCCTGGAACAGTTCTTCAATCTAATGGCTAGTTACCGAGAATGGAGTTCCCTGCAAGAGAAGTTTGAAAATCCTGGCTTTTATTTACAGGACTGATTTCTTAGTGTGCCTACGCATGCAGAACATGAGCTGGCATCACATGGCCAAGGGAGGAGCCATCTGCTAGAACAGCAACCTGTGTGCTTTTTTGCAGTGAAGCCACGCAGGTCAATTCCCACGTTTCCTAGTGCTATGGGACACATGGAAACAAAGACTCCTATTTTCCAACTGCATTTGGCTATTTTAGAAGACACCAAGGAAATCAAGGCTATTAGCCAGGATGGGCAGGAATGGCGTCCCTAACCTGTTTGCCAAAAGCTGGGAATGGGCGACAGGGGATGGATCGCTTGATGATTACCTGTTCTGTTCATTCCCTCTGGGGCACCTGGCACTGAGCACCCAAAGGCCATGTGTGCTCCCAGGAGCTTGGAAGCTGGTCTGTAGCTATTGCCAGGTATATTTCATAAGTAGGGCTGTCAATTAATCGCAGTTAAGTCACGCGATTAATGCAAAAAAATTGATCGTGATTAAAAAAATTAATCACGATTAATTGCACTGGTAAACCATAGATTACCAATTGACATTTATTAAATATTTTGGATGTTTTTCTACATTTTCGTACATATTGTATTCTGTGTTGTAATGGAAATCAAAGTGTATATTTTTTATTCTAAACATTTGCACTGTAAAAATGATAAACAAAAATAGTATTTTTCAATTCACCTCAATACAAGTACTGTAGTGCAATCTGTCGTGAAAGTGCAACTTACAAATGTAGATTTTTTTTGTTACATAACTGCTCTCTCAAAAAACAAAAACAAAAAACAATGTAAAACTTTAGAGCCTACAATTCCACTCAGTCCTACTTCTTGTTCAGCCAATCGCTAAGACAAACAAGTTTGTTTACATTTACAGGAGATAATGCTGCCCTCTTCTTATTTATGTCACCAGAAAGTGAGAACAGGCATTTGCATGGCACTTTTGTAGCCAGCACTGCAAGGTATTTATGTGCCAGATATGCTAAACATTCATATGCCCCTTCATGCTTCGGCCACCATTCCAGAGGACATGCTTCCATGCTGATAACGCTCATTAAAAAAATGTTAATTAAATTTGTGACTGAACTCCTTGGGGGAGAATTGTATGTCCCCAGCTCTGTTTTACCCGTACTCTGCCATATATTTCCTGTTATAGCAGTCTCGGATAATGACTCAGCACATGATGTTCTCTTTAAGAACACTTTCACTGCAGATCTGACAAAATGCAAAGAAGGTACCAATGTGAGATTTCTAAAGATAGCTACAGCACACGACCCAAGGTTTAAAAATCTGAAGAGATGAGGTGTGGATCATGCTTTCAGAAGTCTTAAAAGAGCAACACTCCGATGCGGAAACTACAGAACCTGAACCACCAAAAAAAGAAAAATCAACCTTCTGCCGGTGGCATCTGACTCAGATAATGAAAATGTACATGCATTGGTCCACACTGCTTTGTATGGTTATCGAGCAGAATCCATCAAAAGCATGGACGCATGTCCTCTGGAATGGTGGTTGAAGAATGAAGGGGCATATGAATCTTTAACACATCTGGCACGTAAATATCTTGCAATAGCAGCTACAACAGTGCCATGAGAACACCTGTTCTTCACTTTCAGGTGACATTGTGAACAAGAAGCGGGCAGCATTATCTCCTGCTGTAAACAAACTTGTTTGTCTGAGAAATTAGCTGAACAAGAAGTAGGACTGAGTTGACTTGCAGGCTCTAAAATTTTACGTTTTATTTTTGAATGCAGATTTTTTTGTACATAATTCTACATTTGTAAGTTCAACTTTTATGATAAAGAGCTTGCACTACAGTACTTGTATTAGGTGAATTGAAAAATACTGTTTCTTTTGTTTTTTAGTGCAAATACTTGTAATCAAAAATAAATATAAAGTGAGCACTGTACACTTTGTATTCTGTGTTGTAATTGAAATCAATATATTTGAAAATGTAGAAAACATCCACAAATATTTAAATAAATGGTATTCCATGATTGTTTAATCGTGCGATTAATTGCAATTAATTTTTTTAATCGTTTGATAGCCCTATTCATAAGGATGTGCACACTGGGGAGATTACAGCCCCCCACTTACTCCAGCTTTATCCAAGAGGCCTGCAGGAGATGGATGAGATTGCAGCTACACTATTTTATACATCTTTGCTACAGCTCTTGAACTGCAGGTAAATTGCGAGGGTAGCTCGTGGTTGGGCAAGGCCTGAGTGACCTTGTTCCAGAAGAAGTGTAAGTCCTGGCCCTGTGAGGAAGTGCCACAGGTGAAGTTTATTCCCCCAATATGTCAATTCATTCACAGCTGGATAGACAATCAGAGACAAGACAGCGGCTGGATTTGCTAGCAGCCTTAGGAAATTCCAGTTGCAGGCACAGAGGACAATAGGAATGCCACCTGTCTTTAGTGACAATTCTGAGAAACCCCTTTTGTTTGGCGGGGAATTCGCGGGGGTCAGGTCTCCAGCTGGTAGAGAATGTGTCATGACATAACTCTGCTGTGATGCATGCTAGTACCTGGCCCAGAGGTAACCCCTCTGCAGCATCGCTCCCCCTTACCCTGTCCATTTTGAAGTTCCTTCCCAGTACATTTTTCTGATTGGAGTCCACGCCGTCACAACTGGCTAAGAACTCCGTGAGAAAGGCTGAGTAGAAGCTATCAAAGTCCACTGAGGCCATGTTGTAGATAGCAATGCCAATCTCTTCCTGCAACAGGTCGTGTGATTTGTGGACCAGCACCTGAAGCAGCACATTCACAAACTGAAACAGCATGGTTGTCCGGAAGATCTTCTGCAGGGCGAGAGAAGCACACTCAGTCATATCCTCCCAAGCTGCCAAGCCTCCTGGGCGGGGTCAGACTGATCCACTACATAGTGCCATGTCAGCGTGCCCACCAAGGGGAGAAGCAATTCTCCAGGGCGAAGGCCAGATCAAGGCAGTAAGCACAGCTGCATCTGACCATCCCTTTGCTGGAGGCCTTAATGTTTTTTCTAGGATTTCAGCTTTCACTTAGGAACAGAAGCCGCTAGCTCCTTTGACTGTGCAGAACACATCCCAAGTGTGAACCAGCATAGCAGTGTGAATCTGCAGGGACTGGAACAGTGAGCCAAATAAATCCCTGGTGTAAGGCAGGGGGTGAATTTGGCCCCATTCAGCTCAGTGGTTATGGCAGATGTAGGTAAACTACGGCCCGCAGGCCACATTTGGCCCGCGGGACCATCCTGTCCGGCCCCTGAGCTCCGGGCCGGGGATGCTAGTCCCCAGCCCCTCCCCCGTTGTTCCCCCTCCCTTGCAGCCATGCCGCAGTGCAGGCCGCACTCTGGCCTGCCGCTTCCGCTGGGCAGCATGGGGAGCGCAGCTGGCTCTGGCCAGGTGTTGCAGCTGTGAGCTCCTGCTGCTGGTAAGAGGGCCGGGGGGTGGGGGTGGGTAAGGAAGCGGGGCGTCCTGGGGGGCAGTCAGGGAGGAGGGGGCGGTTGGATGGGGCGGAGGTTCTGGGAGGGCGGTCAGGGGATGGGGAACAGGGAGGGTTGGGAGTGGGAGTCCCGGGGGGCCTGTCAGGGGGCGGGGATGTGGATAGGGGTCGGGAGGGCAGTTAGTGGCGGGGGGGTCCCAGGAGGGGATGGTCAGGGGACGAGGAGCAGAGGGTGGTTGGATAGGGGGTGGGAGTCCCGGGGGGGATGTCTGCGGGCAGGGTGTGGATAGGGGTTGGGGCAGTCAGGGGACAGGGAGCGGGGAGGTTGGATGGGTTGCGGGTTCTGAAGAAGGCAGTCGGGGGCGGGAAATGGGAGGTGGCAGGGGCTAGGCTGTTTGGGGAGGGACAGCCTTCCCTACTCAGCCCTCCATACAGTTGTGCAACCCCGATGTGGCCCTCGGGCCAAAAAGTTTGCCCACCCCTGGGTTATGGACTCAGAAGAACGATGGCAGTTTAAACATCCACTACTTGAGCAGGAGATCAATAAGTCCCTTTCTCACTCCAGCTCGTCAGATACCGACCCAATGCCAGATGCTTACGAAAGCACCAGAGGTTCCAACAAGTCTTGAAGATTAGTTAGTGCACCAGCCACAACAGCCTGCTGTTGATACAGGTCAAGGACAGAGTTCCTCTGTGGTACTGGTCCTAACCTGGGGTCCCTGCTTTCATCCGGTAGCCAGGAGGGCTAAGCCCCAGATTCTACCTCCAGTCTTTCAAGACAATGGCCAATATGCCAGAACTGAAGTGGGGGGCACTCCACACGACAATCAGAATGACTTGATTTTAAAGGTTAAATACCTTGCAGCCTGCCAAGGTGAGAGCCAAATGCTTCACACAGAGATCATTAGCCTTCTTCCACTGAAGAGTCCAAACTAGGGTGTCGATTAATCGCAGTTAACTCACGCAATTAAAATGAATCGTGATTAAAAAAATTAATTGCGATTAATCGCAGCTTTAATCGCACTGTTAAACAATAGAATACCAGTTGAAATGTATTAAATACTTTGGATGTTTTTCTACATTTTCATATATATTGTATTCTGTGTTGTAACTGAAATCAAAGTGCATATTATTTTTATTACAAATATTTGCACTGCAAAAATGATAAACAAAAGAAATACACCTCTACCCCGATATAACGCGGTCCTCGGGAGCCAAAAAATCTCACCGCCTTACAGGTGAGACCGCGTTATATCGGGTTCGGGCCGGTACGGCATACGGCAAGAGCCGGTACGCCGTGCAGGACTGGACCGGCTTCCTTGGCGGTGATTTAAAAGGCCTACTGCGCCAGCTGCTGTGGGGAGCCCCGGGCCCTTTAAATCACTGCCGGAGCTCTGGCAGCCGGGCTCAGGCGGGGATCTAAAGGCCTGGGGCTCCACACGAATTCGGATATAATGTGGTAAAGCAGCGGGGCTCGGGTGGCGCTTTAAGGGGCCCGGGGCTCCTCGCTGCTTTACCGTGTTATATCCGAATTCGTGTTATATCGGGTCGCGTTCTATGGGGGTAGAGATGTAGTATTTTTCAATTCACCTTATACAAGTACTGTAGTGCAATCTCTGTGAAAGTGCAACTTACAAATGTAGATCTTTTTGTTACATAACTGCATTCAAATACAAAACAATGTAAAACTTCAGAGCCTACAAGTCACTCAGTCCTACTTCTTGTTCATCCAATCGCTAAGACAAACAAGTTTGTTTACATTTACAGGAGATAATGCTGCCCGCTTCTTATTTATGTCACCTGAAAGGGAGAACAGACGGTGACATTGTAAACAAGAAGCGGGCAGCATTATCTCATGCAAATATAAATAAATTTATTTGTCTGAGCGATTGGCTGAACAAGAAGTAGGACTGAGTGGACTTGCAGGTTCTAAAGTTTTACATTGTTTTATTTTTGAATGCAGATTTTTTTTGTACATATTCTACATTTGTAAATTCAATTTTCATGATGAGATTGAACTACAGTACTTGTATTAGGTGAATTGAAAAATACTATTTATTTTGTTTTTCTTACAGTACAAATACTTGTAATAAAAACAATAAAGTGAGCACTGTACACTTTGAATTCTGTGTTGTAATTGAAATTAATCTATTTGAAAATGTAGAAAATATTCAATTTTTTTAAAATAAATGGTATTCTATTATTGTTTAATCATGTAGTTAATCGTGATTAATCTGATTAATCACAATTAATTTATTTAATTGCTTGACAGCCCTAGTCCAAACCCCAGCCCCCAAAGTCATCCTTTACCATGTTCAAACCCCTAAGTATAATAGCTTTTGGTCCTTCCGTTCATTCCAGGCCAGTCCTTTCTGGCTGTTCGGATGGATGGCAAATTTCCCTCTTCTGCTTCCACAAGGGGGAGGCTCCTATCTGGGACTTGCTTTCATGGAGAGATTAAGTGATGGTGGGGGCTCACCTATTCTGTGCCCCTTGTGCTCAAGGGAGGGGGAAGATTTGCCCCAATCAGTGAATCCTTTCCTCCCCTCCCATTTGGGGTGACTCCTTCCATCCTCCTCCCTACTGTTGTTGAAGAGCCCACCAGGTTTTTACTGTGACCAGTGCAGAGGTGGGATCACTTCTGTACCAGACACTAGTGCAACAGGCTGAGGGGAATGTTGATTTAATCCGTGCTGTGCCCCCAGCTCTGTGCCCCTAGCACTAGAAACACGATGACTCAAGGTCTGCTGCACCCCCTGCCCACAGCCTTTACTCCGAAACCTCTCCTTGGGTGCTGTATACCACCAAGAGCTTGGAGTTGCAGCTTTCCAGTACCATCAAGCAGTAATTTCTAGCATTCCGGGTTCACGAGATACCAGACCATAATACTGTCACACTGCTCAGCCTAGCAGTGGCTCAGGACTTGCTATATAGCAGGGCTCAGCACAGTGCCCTCTAACTGCTGCACACAGCACATATAGGAGTTGACCAACTGGCACCCACCTTGTGGTACAGCTTCTGCTTGGTATTCAGTGTCTCCAGGTAGAAGAGATTCTGTTTAAATAGGTGTATGTCAGGCTGCAGGAAGGACTGGCCAAATGCCTATGGAAAAAGACAGATCTTAGGAGATGGAATGAGTAGCAATATGCCTAAAGGCCAGCATGCAGGTTTGCCAGACAGGACTGGAGCGCATGACATCAAGTGCTGGCCAAAGGCAGATCTATATATTAGAGTATTTGGTGTCCAACTGGATCTCCTGGCATCAGAGTGCATATCACTTGGCAGGGCCCTCCATTAGCCCAGAGGCTTGTGTTGTCTGAGCTTTTCAGGTTTAACTCCCATTCCCGTACTAGATATACTGCCATTATACCCTAATCCTGCTCACGCTCTCCTGCAGGGAACTGCTACCTAGTGCCCAGGCTGGGAGGGCAAGTGACTGGCCTCCTTTGAAACAGACACCTGCAGAAGTCAGCCCAGACGGCAGAGGTAGTGCTTCAACCACCACTTCTCCCCAACGCAGAATCTGAGGGCTGTTTGAAAGACCTGCCTCCTTTTCAGGACCTCACTCACACACTTCCAGCTGTTAACTGTAAATGGATGTGGCTCAGCTTGTCTCGGTCAATCCCTCCACCTCCCAGCTGTTTGCCTTCATTGTGAACCTGACCTCACACACAGCCAACCCCAGAGTGTGGCAATGTGGGAAGCTGAGCTTTCAGCTTTGGCAGTCCAGAAAGGCACCATTTCCACCCCTCACCCTCCAAGTAATGTTCCTGCCAAACAGGACCTATTCTCAGTTTTCATCAGGAAATATCCTCAAGGAGCTCAGGGAGACACACCCTGTATCTAATATGCCATACTCCAAATGCAAAACCCATCCAGAGTAGCGAAGAGCCCATGTCCCAGGGACAAACCCCCCAAGAGTTACAAGAACCTCTCATGACACTCCTAACTCCAGTCAACCCACAGAGCAGAAGTGATTGCTTAACAAACCATGCAGATACCAGACCAGAAAAAATGACCAAACTTCAACTGAAGTCTAAGCACATCTGAGACACTCTGAACAGTCCTTCGATTGAGACTCTTGAGAACTGGAGCCAGTGTGTTCTCACTGGAGGAATGGCTGGTGATGAAATTCTCTCCCTTTGCTAGTCAGCTAGAACCTAAGTTTGCTGGATGTATGGGTGGGTTGGAGGATTTGATCTAGCCCAGTGGTTCTCCAACTTCATTGCATCGCAACCCCCTTCTCTCAACAAGAATTACTACATGACCCCAGGAGGGGGGACTGAAGCCTGAGCCAGAGCCAAAGCCCGAGCCCCGCCACCCCGGGTGGGGAGGTCAAAGCCCAAATCCCAATGCCTCGGGCAGGGAGGCCAAAGTCAAAGCTCAAGGGCTTCAGCCCCAGGCAGGGAGCCTATAACCTCAGCTCCACAGCCCAGGGCTGAAGCCCTCAGCTTTGGCTCTGGCCCCAGCAAGTCTAAACCAGTCCTGGCAACCCCATTAAAATGGGGTAGCGACCCACTTTGGGGTCCCGACACACAGTTTGACAACCACTGGTCTAGATTATGTGGTGCTTTTATCTGGTCAGCTCTTTGTGGGGGGTGAGGAAAGAGGGAGAGTACACCTGTTGATGTTTTGTTTTAAACATCTGGATAAGCCCAGAGGCCAGGACAATAGGCAGATATAACACATTACTACAGTAAGTAATAAAACAAAAGGAGCTGGAACTGCAGCTAGCTGAAAGACAAGCCACAAAGGGTCTAGGAATATAAAGTTTGCTGGATTGGATTGGACTAGTATCTTGTCGCAGATAGAGACCAAGACTTAAGGCTTCAGGAGCGTGACAGTCTCACATGCTAAGCTGCTTTTATATTGTACAAGGTATGGGATGTAGGAAAATTCTACCTGATGCCTCCTATACAGTACCACAGCTTCCATCATGTAACAGGAGACTAGATCACCCTTGATAGCCATGCAACTCAGTGTTAATGGTCAAAAATGACCCAGCACTTTTCAAAATCCAGCCACAGACCTGATAGGGCAGCAAGTGCCCAGGCTGGCACTCCGCTGGATAACACAGGCTGTTCTTACCATAGAGAACATTTGCAGAACATTAAGTAACAGCTTTCCATCAAAAGAGCAGGAGCCAACTAGTAAAACCAAGTCGCCCAGAATTGCTGGCCAAGAGGCAGCTAATATTCAATTACTGAGTAAATGCCACTTTAGAAAGGTGCAGCTGAAAGGTTCAGTCCAGTCACACTGTCAGAGAAGGGGCAAGAACAAACATGCTCAGGCAGCCCTGCATAGCCTGGGTGGTAATGCAGAGACAAGCCATGAGTCCTAGTAGATCTCAGTGGAAACTAAGGGCTTCTCTATCTGGGGAGTTAGTGCTTGGCAAGCTGAGCTGTAAATCTACAGCCTGCTGTGCACTGACTGTGGACCATGTGGACCCTGGAAACAGCAGCAGGTCACAGCATACTATGGAACTTTCAGTGTGCAGCAGCAGAGTCCACATGGCCCGTTAGCACGCTGCAGGCTACTGCACTGAAGATTTAAACCCCGGCTTGCCATGCATTAATTATCCGCATATACAGGATACCAGAAAGGGGCAGGACACAAAGAAAGTTCAATACAGGGTTTAACTCTCTGAATGAGAAAGAAACATCTCCACTTCTAATACCATAGAGAGGACCATTCCTGTGAGCTCTCAATTGCAGGCAGTTTTGTGACCAGGTCTCTGATCTGACCTCTCAATGGATGGCCCTGCCCTCTGGAACTCACTGCCCTGTGCAGGCCTGCCAGACCTCAGAGATCCTGAGCTCCTAGGGCATGGTGCAAGGCTCTGTTTACTCTGAAGTAGGCTGGAGGTAAAGAGCATTGCATCAGGCAGCCTGACTGGGTGATCGATTGGGATGATGTTTTGAATTTTGCTGCAAGTTGCGTTAAACCCTTTGGAGAGCTCATCCTGCTCTTAAAGAGGTAAGTACTCACAGACTCGAGCAGTTTTGATAAATGCCAGAGTAAAACCTGAAACAAGGAAGTCTTATGCTTTTTAGGACTCTGGCTCCCCAGGCTGGAAAGAATGCTATAGGCTTTACCTGCAGGCTATTATATTTCATTTCCCTTCTCTATTCATAGGACCACAGCCTATAGAACAGTGGTGGGCAACCTGCGGGCTGCATGCGGCCCATCAAGGTAATCTGATTGCGGGCTGCGAGACATTTTGCTGACTGTCCGCAGGCATGGCTCCCCGCAGCTCCCAGCACATCCCTGCGGCCCGTCGCTTCCCACAGCTCCCGGTGGCTGGGAACGGCAAACCATGGCCACTGGGAGCTGCGGGGGGCCGTGCCTGCAGACAGGCAACTTAAACAAAATGTCTCGCGGCCCGCAATCAGATTACCCTGATGGGCTTCATGCAGCCCACGGGACGCAAGTTTCCCACCACTGCTAAAGAATAGCCAATAACTGTTCTTTCCTAGATGTGGTGGACCAGATATAGTGGAACATCTTATAGTAACAAGTTAATGTAAACCCAGAAGAAACACCTTAGTACCATACCAGCTTTCCTCACTACTAGATTGTCCTACTGCACATCAAGAGACTTGTGGTGGTAAAGGTAACAGTGACGCTTTAGTTCTGCATGTGGGGTGTGATGCATCATTGTAGTGCACAAATCCACATTGAGAAAGTGACCCCTTGAGATGCTTACTATCCCCTTTATGTTCTACAGGGTACGATAGTCTGCATCTTGTCTACAAAACCACACATCCCATGTGTGAGCTAACCTTCCATAGCTGTGCAACAAGAACTCAACATGTTAAACCTAGTTTGAGTCAACCCTGAGAGTTTCTAATTGTCTGGTCACTACAACATAACCTCCCATCAGAAAATCCTAAGTTCTCAAGTTGTGAGAGCTGTTGAGTTACCTGCATAATAGCACTGAAATGTGCTTCATTCTCCATCTGTTCCTCTGCTATCCCTCTCTGGACACTTGCCAGAACGCTAGACTTGAAGAAGTACCGCCAATTGTGATGGAGGACCCGGAAAAGTAGCTCAAATAACTCTGCTTTCACATCAGGAGATGAGCGCTGGGGGAGAAACAGAATCTTAGAACAGACTGCTCTGGTGGAAAGCAGCTACTTCAGTGGATCCCACTACGAATAGCTCTTCCCCATAACATGCAGATGGGCATCCAGAACAGTATTTCAGACCAGAGGTGCTCCATTATAGCAAGGGCATGGCTGAGCTGATGACCAAGAATTTCAAGGTTCTTTTCCTCTAGGGTAAGCATGAGACCCAATGCTCATCTGGGCTATGCAAAAAACCCACTGTACACGTAGTGAGTCCTGAAGCCTTGCCTTGAACATATCTGCAAATTTAGCTTCTTCACAGCTACCAGGCAATGACCTCAACCCAGATCAGGCTCCAGATCTAACAGTAATTCTGTCCCAGCTCGCCCCATCTAGTGGCTCAGACTGCGATAGCATGAAGGAAAACAATGAAATTGCTTCTCCCCTCCTCTCCCACTCAGGATTTTAATTGGACACTAACTCTGCCTGCTGTATGGGAGTTGTCCTACCTCTGCAATGATGGGGTAGACCTGTTCCATGCACAGCGAGATGATGCTGGGTAAGAAAGGCTTGAACACTTGGCCTGGCTCTTGTACCACAACTTGCAGAATCTTCAGAAACTTCTCAACCACACGACAGCCAGTGCTGCCCTCATGGAGGATGCTCTCTGCTAACTGCTCTCTAGGACACAAACAAAGTCACTGATGCGGTCAGAAGTCAGAGAGATGTTTAGACAAATTAAAAGATTTGGAGGCAACAGCAGCAGACAAACACCATTAATTTAGTTTGAGGTGTTGCTATAGACTGATTGCAGCCAATCTCAGAAGGGAGCTGGCTCTGTGACTAAGGGACACCAAACCACCCAGGCTTCCACAGATTTAGGATGATTAGGGCACACTCAATATTCTCCTGATCCAGACCTTAAAGAGCAACAAAGAACAGGGACATGAAGTCAGTTCTGCAATATTTCTTTTGTCTTAGATGAAACCATAAGGCATTACAATAGCTTTGCCATTTCCTCAACATGCCTCACAGCATTTGCGTGCAGGCCCCAGATTAATGACTGGTGGGCAGTCAATTCCCCCATCCAGCTAGGCCACTATAAACAGCAACAGCACGTATCCTGCAGCTGGAAAGGCTATCCTTTCTTGAGCGAGGCACTGATGCTAATTCATGGTCACATGCAAGGTGCAGCAGCCTGGAGAGGTTCTTTCCTTCACAGAGGTAGAAGCTCCCAGTCTTGGCCTATGCTGGAGGCAGAGATCAATTCCTGAATGTTGTTTCAGATTCAGAGAAGCAAAACACCCCCTTTTGTTCATACAAGACCTGTTCCCACCTATTTATGAGAGGAGCTGGGGAATGTGATGTGTGTTTGCTAGCAGAGGATAGCTTCTTGTGTTCATAGAAGCATAGAAGATTAGGGTTGGAAGAGACCTCTAGTCCAACCTTCTGCTCAAAGCAGGACCAACACTAACTAAATCATCCCATCCAGGGCTTTGTCAAGCTGGGACTTAAAAACCTTTACAGATGGAGATTCCACCACCTCCCTAGGTAACCCATTCCAGTGCGTCACCACCCTCCAACTGAAATAGTGTTTCCTAATATCCAACCTAGAGCTCCCCCACTGCAACTTGAGATCATTGTTCCTTGTTCTGTCATCTGCCACCACTGAGAACAGCCTAGCTCCATCCTCTTTGGAACCCCCCTTCAGGTAGTTAAAGGCTGCTATCAAATCTCCCCTCACTATTCTCTTCTGCAGACTAAATAAGCCCAGTTCCCTCAGCCATTCCCCATAAGTCACGTGCCCCAACCCTCTAATCATTTTCATTGCCCTCCGTTGGACTCTCTCCAATTTGTCCACATCCTTTCTGTAGTGGGGGGCCCAAAACTGGATGCAATACTCCAGACGTGGCCTCACCAGTACCGAATACAGGGGAATAATCACTTCCCTCAATCTGCTGGCAATGCTCCTATTAATGCAGCCCAATATGCCATTAGCCTTCTTGGCAACAAGGGCACACTGCTGACTCATGTACAGTTTCTCATCCACTGTAATCCACAGGTCCTTTTCTGCAGAACTGCCGCTTAGCCAGTCAGTCCCCAGCCTGTAGCAGTGGATGGGATTCTTCCATCCTAAGTGCAGGACTCTGCACTTGTCCTTGTTGAACCTCATCTGATTTCTTTTGGCCCAATCCCCAATTTGTGTAGGTCACTCTGGACCCTATCCCTACCCTCCAGCGTATCTACCTCTCCCCCCAGCTTAGTGTGATCCGCGAACTTTCTGAGTTTGCAATCCATCCCATCATCCAGATTATTAATTAAGATGTTGAACAAAACCGGCCCCAGGACCAACCCCTGATGTTGTAACCTGCATCCTCCCTCCAAGTCATCTGGACTTTTAAAAAAGCATTTTTGCCTCCTTCACCCAATGGATCCAGTCCTGGGGAAAAATCCAGGCACTTTGAGGGGGTGAAAATATTAATGGATACTTTAGAGAAGTGGCCAATCAGCAAGCTGCTCATACAGCAGACGTTCTCAAGGTAAAGAGCTTCCTCACACAGGGTCCAGAAAGAACAAACTTTTCACCAGTGTTAGGCAACCAGGGGTGACAGGTACCTGGTGAACATGTTTAGGAAGGTCTGTATGATCTGCTCAGTGAAAGGTACTCCCATCTGTACCCTCAGTCCTTGGAAGAGGGTGAGGAAGAAGCTCAGCATCTCATCTGTCACATCTATAATAGAAAGAAGAAAGGCAAGGGAAGGTGTTAACGAGACAGCTGTAAAGCACTGCATATGTTTGTTTTGTTAATGATCTGCTCCTCCTGTGCTGGATTCCCCTTTACTCATTCATGCTGGGATTACCAGCAGGGCTGCCATTGCAAGTGAGAGACTAAGGGCTGGGTACCAAAGGTTTATAACCTGACACCTGGTGGGAGAGGCAAACTGGAGTGGCCTTTTATATATCCAGCCAGCATGATACAGTGCTAACAGCAGAGAACCCACTTAATTAGTCTGAGCCACTGACTTGGAAAGTACTGAGGTGCCTCTTGGGCCACGCTCTGTCAGTTCACTGCTTATACAGGATCAACAGGAAGTAATATGAAATTCAAAAGCCACGTGCCTTTGTGCCTTTAAGAGGCGGAGGAAGGGAGGAGGAGAAAAAGGAAACTGACTGGTTTGATTTTTGTAATTATTAAGGACACTCGGCTGAATTCAGAGGTAATTCCCAGCACATGGTTGTGTGCTTAACTGATTATCACTGCAGAGTCAAGTCTTGTGCTAGCACTGTCTCACACACTTGATTGGGTAACCATGTTAAAGCTGTATCTGCTCAATTCTTTCACTGTGCATGTCCCACCATGGATAAATACTGCAACTGCATGAGACTGTCCACAAAGGTAATTTCACTGTTCCCTTGTCTGCTAGCTATTCACCAGAATGGTTAATCAGGGAGTCGTGACACCAGCTTACCCTACTGGATTTTGTTTGCCTTTAAAGTTATCCTCTATCCTGTCTCTTATTCTTCCTCCTACCTCCCAACTCCTTACTTCTCTACACATCCAGAGGAAACAGTTTTGTATTCCTGCTCCACCGCAGAAGCTGCCGCCTCTCTTTGGGGTACTAGATGTGACCCACGATGGTCTCACTTGGCTGCCCTGGTGCCTCTTTTCTAGTGAGATGCTGGGTACTCCGGGGGCTGTAGCTGCCAGCTGCCTTAGTGCGATACAAAGCCTGTTTCTCAAGTTTAACTAGAGTCCTGCTCAGGATAAGACTGGTTAGCAAGGACCTCTGGGGCCTGGCTCTGACCCAGGATTATTTGCTTCACAAGCAGTCTCAAGAACTGTCTGTCTTGGTCTGAACGGGGCTACACCTCCACACCTCTTCAAGATTCTGAAGATATGGTAAATGCCAGGTAACATTATGTGCAAAAAACATTTTTTGTTTTTAAATCCCTTAGCCAGGTTTGTTCCATTGTGTGTCTAGCAAGGGACCATTCCCGAGGAGCAGGTATAGGGCATTTTGAGGATTCAGTAGCTTTCATGACTATGTCCTCATCAGCTGGAGTACCAGTAGTTTAAGCAATTTAAGACCATTTCCCTATCAAATGTCTTCTGACCCATTCCTGATCCAAGATGCAGCTTAACCTAAAAGTTCCCAGTTAAACAGCTGCCCACAGTACTGATTCACATTCCACTTGGGAAAACAAATCTATGCACATCATGTATGTGCCACGGCTAATTTTATCAGAATGGGCTTTGGGCGTTTATCAGTAGGTCATAAGAGCTACTCACAGCATTAAAGCTTGTCCTATTGTTATACCTGACTGATGAATGAAAGCTGGGAAGAGGGCTAGTGAGACCTGCACGGATTCCTGCAGTGACTGATAACAGATCTGCCGAGACTTGGTAGACTCTCCAGAGATACTCTCCACAGTGTCTTCTAAGATACTAAGTGTCTGGTGAATGATCACTTTGGCTGCAAATCAAGATGAAGAAAGAGTTAGGAGAGATTTTCCAGGGATACTAAGAAAACTAACCAAGTGGCGGAAATCACTCATCCACATCTACAATGGCCAAAACCTAGAAGCCTTTCCACAGACAAGATGACTATACACCAGTTCAAGTTCCCAATGCAAAAAGTGCTTAAGAGTGTGCCTAATTTTAAGCAAACAGGCCCACTGAAGACAACTCCTCTCATGCTTAATCCTAGCCATGTGTTCAAGTACCTGGCTTGTCCAAATGGTTACTGCTTCTATTAAGAGGCAGAGACTATGGGATCACAGAGAAGTGGAGGGATAGCTCAGTGGTTTGAGCATTGGCCTGCTAAACCCAGGGTTGAGAGTTCAATCCTTGAGGGGGCCATTTAGGGATCTGGGGCAAAAATCTGTCTGGGGATTGGTCCTGCTTTGAGCAGGGGGTTGGACTAGATCTCCTGAGGTCCCTTCCAACATTGATATTCTAGGATTCAGATTAGTGGTCTCATTTAAACACACAGATAGTTAAAGTAACACCAGACAAGAAGAAAACAAAGAACAAACATGCTGGAACAATGGGCTACACTGGGTCAATTTAGTACATGACAATGACAACAGCAGTGAAGACACTGCAAATAAGCACTGTATAAATATCAATGGAAGAGAGAAAACACTGGCCCAATTCAAGCTGCACAGCAGTTTTCTGATGAGTACCAACTGTCCTTTTAGGATTGAGACAGCCCAACCCCCACACACTTGTCCCGTATATAAAGCAGACCACTGCTCTCCAGAACGTGCCAGGTTTGAACACTTTGTGTCTATACTGTAGCTGTATGTGATAATCTAGGATTCCAAATAATATTTAGTAGAATGATCCTCAAAACTAAAGCTCCACAACATGCATAGGAACCCTTTTAGCTAGCAGAGAACATGAAATTTCAACCCCCCCAACCCCAACAAGCGTTCTCTGTATCTCTGAGTCTTGACAAAATCCTTACTATTTTCTCACAGCTGAAATCTTTGGGAACATTACCGCCAACCTAGATTTCCAGCATAATAGCCTAATGGTAGCCCCCCAAACTACCGCATTAGCCAGCTAGAGTATTTTATAATGTAATCTTTCCTGCCTAGAAGGTTAAAAACGACAACTTGATCCTGATCTCTGAGCAATGAAGAAGTGTACTGACAACTCACTGGAGCAAAAGTTCCCTTTAAAATACTCACTGAAAAGGTGGGAAGGACAGTCGCATTAACAGTCATTTGATCTAACTGCTCGCACCTCAGCCTCCCAAATAAGTCTCTGAGTACAGGCTTTCCAGCTAGTGCAGTTATTGGAACAACTCTGCTTAATGACTCCCTATCAGCAGCTGCCCTGGTGGATGGTTCATATCAGGAAACAGAGCACTTACTGTCCTCCAGCCGCACTTTCCTCTGTGGCAGGATGGCACTGGATTTCAGATGGCGGTATTCCCTTGTGAGGGCAGAGATCAGACTGGCATGGTTGGTTGAGCGAACTGCCCACTGCTGTTCACTCTCTGGGAGATTTGGCCATGGCAGCAACAACACATTTGAGAGCGCTCTGCACACCAGTACCTGGGCCTGGAACCAACGAAACATTAAGCCTTGAAACAACGCAGCTTTAAGGAACCTGCTAGTGCCTCATTTAAGTGAGACCTCTCTCAGTTTACATGGAAGTGCGATTCCAGCATAAGTACTGAAGAAATCAAGTTTAATAAAAGAGAGACGTTAAAAGCCCAACACGCAACTGAAATCTTGCAAACTAGAAGGGGAAGGTGAGTATTGTGATTAAGGCACTAGACCCAGCCTCAGATCTGGGTTCAGTTCCCAGACTCTCTGGATAACCTGGAGCAATTCACTCAATCTTTGTGCTTCAGTTCTGCATCTGAGTAATGAGGGCTTTGTCTACACTGCGCAGCAGCATTGACTACAGGAATGTGAATTGCAGAGCCCACCAAAGTGTTGTGATCTAACTGCCCTGCATGGACACTGCTGGCATGAACTAAGGGTATGTCTATACTGCAATAAAAAAAAAAACTTGTAGCACGGCATCTGTGTCAGTGGGCTCCTGCTGCAGGGCTAAAAATAGCAGCGTAGATGTTTGGGCTCAGACTGGAATCCCAGCTCTGAGGTCCTCCTCCCCTTTGCTATTTTATAGCCCCGTAGCCAGAGTCACCTGACCCAGGTGTGCCACAGGTCTTTTACTGCAGCGTAGATGTATCCTAAAAGGTATCCAGCTTGCACTAACAGAGTCCTGTTTGAAAGAGGACGTACGTTAATGCAAACTAGGCATCTTTTAGTTTGTGCCAGTAGTGTCCACACAGAGCAGTTAGAGTGCCACACTTTGGTGAGCTCTGCAATTGGCCCTTCTATAGTCCACAGCACTGTGTACACAAGCCCAAGGATAACGCTTCCTTGCTCCTACCTATTGTCTGTCTTGTTATTTATATTGTAAGTTCTTTGGGACAGATGCATAGTAGGTTTGAACAGTCCTCAACACAAGGAGACCCTGATCTCTGCCAGGGCCTTTAAGTACTACTTAATACAAATCAGCATTTAAACTGGGAATGCAGACTAAGGAATCTGAATGGAAATATTCCTCCCCATGAGTCATAGCCAGTCCTAGAATGCAGAGGTTCAGAGACTAAACTATCAAGTGTAGATAATTCAGAGCTCTTGCCATCATAAAACAGCCAGGACATCAGGTACAAGTTACAGGAAGTTAAGATGTTGTTTAATAAGATTTGAGAGTTCCAATTTTATGTTTTTCCTCAGTTTTAGTACTTCTACTCTAAAAATTAAAGGCCATGGACATATCCAAGACACTCTGATTGCTGCACATAATGTTTATAGAATCCAGGAGTAACGTCTCTTTCCCCGAAATTGATGTACCATAACGGTAAAAGCTGTGGTATTGTTTCCTCAGGGCACCCAATTAAACTGACATTCTGCATTTGTGTTAGAGTCAAACAGCACCTTATCAGGAAGCCGCTGAGCGGAGGTATCTGTGATCCTGTTGAAAACTTTCTGTACTGCTGGGATTCTAATCAAGAACACTGGCCGCACTGTAGTAGCTAACGAGACCAGCAAGTGGCACGCAGACAACAGCAACTTCTCTTGCACCTGAAAAAGAGAGTGTGTGCTGTTAAGCTCTGCAGTAACTCAGTCCTACAGTGTCAAGAGACAGTGGACTTTCTGGGACACAGCACTTGTATTCAAGAGCACACTGAACCTGACAGACAGAACATTCACACAAACTAGCCTTCAAGCACAAGTCAGTATTCAGTGGCCTTTAATCAGAACACAGGTCAGCCCCTTACCACTGAGTGTGAAGATTTCTCAACTCCCAGATTAAAGGAGCCACAATATAATTAGACCTTCATTAATCCATCTTTACTTAAGAGGCTGCTCTTGCAGCGATTGGCTGTCATTTATTTCTATGATGCTATTTAAGGCAGCTTTTGTCTCGATGACACTACCTTCACACCTCACCAAGTTTTTCATCATGTTCTTGGAAAGCAGACAAATGCATTGCACAGGCAAATAAACAGAACCTCTCGTCTGCAGATTCACATGTCCTGAGGGCCAACCTGCTAAATGCATAGAGACAAGAGTAGCATCTGCATGGAAAGTTGGATGTTAATTTCAGGTTTTACCCTCTTGTTTCTCGGAGAAGTATTTGCCTTTTTTGATGAAGGTACCTTGGAGCTGATGAGTGGAGTAATTGCTTCCAGGGCGGTGGAGACTAGAGAGATGAACTGCTCTGGATTCTGCCGATGAACTTCACTGTAGTACTGGGCTAGCCAATGAGAGTAAGCCTGCAATGCTGCCAGTGACTGAGCATGGCTGGAAGGAGGGAGAGACAATTGTAACAAACATGTGATAAAGGGCATTCCAGAAGGACCACAACAGGATGGCGGAAGTCTCGAATACAGTAAAGTAGCTCTGATGACATACAACAGAGAGGCACTCTTTTCCTTGGAGTTAAGGTGGACAATAGCTTTTCCCATTATAAGACATCCAGAACTGTCCATGTCTGAAGTTTAACACATGCATTAGAATTTCTGGAAACTTTAAGGCAACCTAGACAAGACTTTTTTTTGAGAGAGAGAGAGAGAGAGAGAGAGAGAAAGAAACAGGAGGGCTGCACTTCTGGAACATTTCCAGAACTTCCTTTGGCACAACAGTTGGCCAAGCTTGATTCAGTCTGATTGAAACCACACTCATGGCCATATTTAAGCACCTGATAAGGCCTAGTTTGTAAAGGTTTTTATTAGGTGTGCATGTGGGAAGAAATAAAAGCAATTTATGGTGACCTGAATAATTCCATAGAGTTCCTAACTCCACATGGCTTCAATGGTAGCAGCCACAAAAGGGATGGACGGGAAGAAGTAGCAGGCAGTCAAGACGGGAGAATGAGGAGGGACACTAGATCAGCTCTTGCCCATGTGAAGAGTAGGTATGCCTCTAGCAGTCTAGAGACCACTCCCCAAACCTACTACACCTCTACCCCGATATAACGCTGTCCTCAGGAGCCAAAAAAATCTTACCGCGTTATAGGTGAAACCGCGTTATATCGAACTTGCTTTGATCCGCTGGAGTGCGCAGCCCTGCCCCCCTGGAGCACTGCTTTACCGCGTTATATCGGGTAGTGTTATATCGAGGTAGAGGTGTGGTTTCATTTTACGTGTCCTATCCCCATGTACCTAGCCACTTGACTGGTGGTAGAAAGGAGACCCTGCTCCCAGGACAGTTTGGGGGCTGGCTCCACACAGGTTGGAGACTGCAGGACTCCCATCACTGAACAATTCAATATATATTTTAGACACTTAAGGAAATTTCCAGCCTGGGAACTTTAAGGTAAATTTAAGACTAAATACCAATTAGTTACTTAGAATGTTCTAGTCCATACAACCCCCTCCCCCCAAAAAACATTACAAAGCCTGAAAATTCAATGTGAAGGCTGTACTTAAAGTCACTTGAAAGTTTGGAAATACTTGAAATTTTTCAATCCACCTTAACTCTGCCCATAGAACCGAAAACCAAGCGATACTCTGAGCTTCAAGGTTGCAGATATCACAACATCAAAGATTCCAAACACTGACCAGTAACCTAACTGGTCTATCAACCAGAATACGTAAGTCAAGACTGCACATTTCCACATCTTTTAAACAGAAGGGAGTCTTTAAAATAACTACAGTAAGCTTTTCTTCTGAGCTATATGCAGTCAAACTGCTGCACCTTTCAGCCAAAGACACGGGATCAGATTCCATTCCCCAGGAGTTTACAGGATTTCAAACGTGCAAGCTGTCATGTAGCAAGACTTAAGATCTTGTTTGTAAAACTATGAAGACAGAGTTGGAGCAAAAAGTAGAGTGCTTACATGCCAAGGACTCCTGGTGGTGGGCTTCACATGGGCATGCCAGATATTTTATGCATTAAACCATAGCCCCACACTCCAGCATTCCCTCTATATGGCTGGCACACTGTGCAAATAAAGCACATGGAGCAGATTTGTAAGATCTCTGCTGCCTGTGTTAGTAAACTGAATGGCTTTATCAAAACCTCCATCCCGCTAACGGGTGTCCACAGGGGGAAGGAAGCAGAGAAAGGTGTTTACATCTTGCTGACTTTCAATATCCTTTTTAGGTTTAACTTAATTTTGGATTGCCAACATAATGTTTTTTCTTGTTGTTTTAAACTGTTCCCCTCCCTCAGTGTTTACAGCTTAACTCTAGACTATTTTTGCCAGGGATTAGCACATGAATTGGGAGTTCAATCAACAGTAAGTAAGTGCAGTTACTTTAAAATGTTGCCTTTGCCCTAGTAACTGCACCCACCAGGTGTGTTGAGACAGGTGGTATAACTGAACTTTTGTGCTATTGCTCCACTGTGCATACGTCAGGAGTACAGGAAAGTTAGCAAGAGGTCAAATTAAAATAAACTGCTGGGTTGGTGTTTCAAGTGTTCTGTATTTCAGGCTCAATGCCATGTCAAAAGCTACAGACCAGAATGATCCTTACTGATAGTAATGAGGGAAAGAAGATGGAGGTGAAAGTTACACAACTTCAGTAACAGAATGAAATAAGCACGCGTCTTAAACTGATGTCAGACTAGGGCAATACGGATTTCTGCTTTGACTGACAGGAGGACTGGATTTATTGATAGCAAGTGGATGAAAACAGGCCAACAAATCCAGAAGAATTCCAGCCTGGTAGGGCTGTTATGAGAAAGGGACAATAGAGCTATTTAACATGAAAAAGTTAAGCTTAGTTTGAACCTAATGTAAGCAACACTCAGTTTGGATTAATAGCAGAGAGACTCAGGGGACTAAGTGATCAAACCAATTACCAGCATGGAATCTCTGAAGTTTGATATACAGTATATGCAATCACAAATCAAAAGAAACTTTTCAAAAGGACATGTTTAAACCCTGCTCACAAGGTCAGCTGGCAGAAAAAGGCATATTCAACAGAGCATAATGGAGAGATGAAGACCATTAAAGTGGTATTCTATTTTAAATGTGGAGTCTCAATGCTATAACTTGTGGATCAAATTTCCTCATTTTATAAAACTTGAAAAAAAAAAATGGGTTTTATAACTTACAAAGACACATATTCATCCTGAAATCTGAGAGTTAAGCTGTGTTCCAGGCTCATGTATCACAAAGAGTAATAAAGATTGAGGACTAAATTCCCATCCTTAGTAACACCCATGCAAGTGCATTATCTTAAGTGGGATCGCACAATTTAGCAAGGGCAGCATTTAGCTCTGGAATTGTAACTTGGTTAACGGTTCTATTATGCCTGAGCCAGATAAGAACCTGGCTCACTTTCCCATAGTAGTACAGGCTCTGCAGCACTAACAGAAGTAACAAAACAATTGCTATGTAAGTCCAGACTACATACCCAGAGCAGGGATGTAAGATGCTACCATTTTTACATGGATTACTTTAATTACCCTAACACTTCAAGCGAACTGAGCTTCCTTGCAGTCAGTACAAGGTGTATTATGGGCTGTTATCACTGCTTTGCATTTAGAGCCAACATGGTAGCTGTTTTTCATCTGACCCTAATATTTTTTTTTAATTAAATCTCATTATATAAATGGAATTGGGCAGCTGGGCTAAGAACATGAATTGGAGGAAACAGTGGTCTGAGTATGAAGAGCAGCTAGTTAGCCTTGATTTGGGGACAGTGATCACAAAGCTTCTTCATGGTCAGCTAGGAAACACTGGAGGATAAATGTGTATCACCTGGCATGGGAAGTAAGTGGAGAAAAATACTGACAAGTCTTTGGGATTCCAATGCTTCCTCACCAGGGAGAAGAAATAAGGGACCTAAATTCAGACACTGTCTTACTTCCACTCATCATTTTTGGTCCTATGAACACCAATAGCAGGATAACCCTTCGGAAGCCTACAGTATAATTTTGGTTTTGCAGTAAAAGTCTCATACTCACACGTCGATAAGGTCAGGTTTCAATACAGAAGGCACAGCAGTTTCAATGTTGTAGAGTTTAATCTGGGACCCGTACAGTGTTACCTTGACCAGCCTGCCAATAAAGAAGCAAATCAAGGAGTGTGTATGAATTGCAAAATACAGATGTGCATGTACATCAAGAACAACCAGAATATACTTTATCATAACATGGCACTCAGCTAGACTGCACACTAACTAAATGTTCTCTCTCTCTCTCACACACACACTAGACTGTCTAGCACAACAGGGCCATTTTGCATCACAAGCAAACTTGTTTTTAGGAACAGGTACAGTATTTCTGAATGTAAGCACAGGACTATGTATAAGCTGTGATTAAACATATGCTTATTTGGGAGTTGAGGAGAAGCATCAAATGGAAATCTGATTCCAGCTCTTACATGTACTTTATCAGACAGACATCCAATGGAGATTTTGTTTTGGGTGATGCCGACCTGAAGTAATCAAATTATATCCTTAGTTCCATTAGGTCAGAATAGCTGCAATTACATCATGAGAGTGGACTCTTGACTTTCCCAGTAATTGTTCAGAATTGAACATCTAAGTAATCAATTATTGCTTATCTCTAAAATATGTATTTAAAGGATTACAGGAGGTATATTTGAGAAATTTAGCCCTGGTGAAGCAATACCTCTGGCATTTGATAGACTGACATTCCAGTTACTCTGTGGCAGAAGGTAGTTTGTGTTTTTTGCTATTCATTGTGGGGGTGGTAGGCCTTAAAAGTGGTAAGCAGTTCCTCTGCACTGGTGGAGGGATGGCAGCACTATTCCCTGATGCAGTGACCTTTTGCCTACCTCTCCACTACTGTAAGGGCATCGTTGAACCGGGCAGCAAAAACATCCCCAATAAAGTACTCCGCTAAACGGCCAACAGCCTGCAGCAGGGAGCTAAGGTCTCGTAGGGAGCAGTGCAAGCGTCGGCAGTCATTCTCTGCAGTGATATTCAGCCTATGACCTGAAATGACATTGTGGTCTGTTAGACATAAAGCAAGGCAAGATTCAAGTGTAAATGCTCTTTGGTTTGTTATTAACCATTGATTAACATTCAGGCAGTTTGGAGTCTCTCTCTCTCTCTCTCTCTCTCTCTCTCTCTCTCTCTCTCTCAAATATTATAAAATTTAAGCACAAAGCACATGTAACCTATATCTGTAATAAATACATCTCTTTCAGATGAGAAACCCAATTATGTAGCTACAGGAAATGCAGAGTTTATGCTAATTTCATTACAAGCAGTCTCTAAATTAACTAACCCGTGGGTCACAGTTCAGCTCTGAGCACCATCATTTGATGGAAAGAATGAATAAAACAAGTTTAAATGGACGCGGTCAAATATAGTTTTTGCAGATAGATTCAAGTTCTCACTACCCATCATTTGTAATTCTCTTTATAAAAGACTGAAAAGAAAGTTCCCCAGCCATTTGGCTTTTTCCATGTACTTTTTGCTTTGTTTTGGATTAAACTGTAGCTAACAGGCGTCTTTTTTTGGATACTGATTGACATTAAAAAAAATGATCCCAGCTCTGGGGATAAGGTTGTTAGTTTGGCTCCCTCTGCTGTTTGTCTATATAGCAACAGAGGATAAAAATTCCTAGAGGAACAACAAAACCACATTTGTAACTTGGATGAATTAAATTCAGATGCAAACACCATGTGTGGCTAACCATCTACACTCACAGCACCCAGATACATGTAACATACTGAATCCTGGAATTTTTTCCCCATAGAATAAGCTATATAAGCATACGGATAATGTATATGTTTATTCCTATTTTCCCAGTAATACACAGTGTCACCTAGCATGGGACGCTCTGCTGGAAAATACATATTGTAATGCATAGGCCTAAGGACAATGAGGACAGCTGAAGAATTTTCCCTGCTTTCCTTTCAACTGTTCAGATAAATGTATTACAACAGCATATTTTTTCCACTCATGCCAATTTAGTCTCAGCACTGATGTTGAAAAGTAGGAGCTATTTCCATCAAGATTGCAAGATGTGAAACTGCTAAGACATGCACTACACAGTATGATCCTGAAGCTGTACTTGAGTCTAAGCTGTCTGCTCTGATCCATGTCCCCCTTAGATGAAAAGCCAGTTCCTGAACCAACTTCTGTTATACACCATTGTCTATAAGCCTTCCATGAACATGTGTAGTGACAGTTCAACGTGGGAAGTGACCATAAACCTGGGTGCAGAACATAATCCACAAATTGCTAATATCCAGCATGGTAAGCTTCTGGAGCCTTGTCTGTGTAATAAATCACTATACTCTACTGACCCATCGGGGCAGCCAGAGTACTAGAAAAAAAAATACTTGGGAGCCAGGGCCAGATTTGCAACAGTTAAACAGCTTAGAAGTAATGAAGACTGCCATCAGCATGCACTGCAGTGATTTAGTGCATTTAAAATGTGCTTATTTTAATATATTAGGTGGTTTGTGTTCAACTTCTCTAAGTGAGAATGATGTGGATAACATGTACATCTTGTGATATTTAGCATACAGCAGATTCTTCTAACAGCTATGTCAGAAGGCTTAATGGAAGGGATACATTTTAAAGGGTTAAAGACATGTGTCTAGCTAGTATAAATGGTACACCCCCCAAATTAAATCTCTCAACCAGTTAATATCCTCCCACCCACCCTTTCCTCAGTTGTCAGAAACAGCCAGCCCACAAGGTGAGCCAACAGCCTAAAAGAGGGTCCAGTTTCTCCCTTTGGGATTAAACTCTTTTGGTAGGTTGGGAATAGTTTTATTCCTTCTTCCCACCAAGACAGAGAGACGCTTATAATGGCAGGTAGCAGAGGGTGCTAAATGTACTGCCTCCTTGATCTTTTCATTCAAGTATTCTCAACTGATTTTAATTCAATCCTAAATAAAAATGCTCCCACATTGAGAGAGCTTGATGCTGAGTTTGAGCCCAAACCAAATTAAAACAAGCCCTTCCTGAATGGAGTTTCCAGTGGAAAAGCTGATAGTCATTTAGCTATATCAACCATGCTACATTATGCCAACATTTCTGTGCTCCCCACCAGTTTTCTTGTTTCAAGTACCATAATCAATGAGAAAACATATCAATATAAACCACATTTCTAACAAGAAAGCAGATTCCTCAGAGCACAAACACCAAACCCATATTTCTGAATGCTGAGCCCTTATGTAGTGTGTGTAAGCATCCAGGTGTGAAGAATTTTAGGGTTAACCTCTAGAATATTGATGCTGAAGTATAATGGACAGTTTGACAGCAAGCAGGAGCTTAATGCATGAATACAACATTTTTACAGCTAAGTGTATAAAGAACTGAGAAATATAACACTGGAGAGTGGTATTACCTGTCCCTGAAGTGACCACAAACTGTTGTAGTCCCAGGTATACTTCCAAGTTATCCTGCAGAACTGGGAACTGAAAAGAAAAAGGGACACAACACAGAGGTGTGATTTTAATGTTAAGGCAGATAGACTTAATACTTCTCCATTACAATTAATTTGGGCCAGAGGACAATTACTTCCCGTTTTCTCCTCCTCCTCCTCCCCCCGCATATTTAGTCTCACAAAAGGCATTTGGAAGAAGGGATTGTAGGTTCTGGAGGATCTGATACCCTAAGCTTTTCTAGTCTAGACAGCTAGCATCAAAACCAGAAAGGTCCCTGTGTTAGAGAAATTCCTCAAGTAACAGCTGTCCTTTCCACATCAACACTTATCGTCAATGCAGACATGACTGGATACCTGAGAAGGGCAGTGATGGCGCAGCACAGGCTGTTGCTAGTCATTACTGAAATGCACATGCAGCCCTGCCTGGGACCCAGGAGTGAACAGAAGGTGGGGCTGCAGATCAGGATTGAGGTGCACATGCAGGGATGGGTGTGGAAAACTTGCATTGCACCATCTCCATCAGTTTGTCCTCTTTACAACTGTTAAAAATGCCACCCCAATATACTCCACTAAAAAAAAAAAAAAAAAAAGGTTGAGTCCAAGTGTTTTCAGTCCTTCCTTGATGTAGTATATGGGGAAAATGTTGCAGCCACTCTGCTAGCAAGCTGCTAACAGTAACATGAGTGGATGGATACCCTCAAAGAAAGGAACCAAGGGAAAGAACATCCTGTGTAAGAGGTTGTCTCCGAGGTCAGGTATTCAGAGCATTAAACTCCCCCATAACACAAAAGTCATTGGCAAGCTGCATTACCAATTACTAGGAACACTAACTTGCCAACAGGATGTGCCTACGTGAAGGAAGATGCTACACACAAAACACTGAGTGTAGGAAATATCTTGGCTGGTTCCCCAACCGACCATGTTACTCTAGCAGTGCATACTGTAGGGCTGTTCACATTGCCAGTGGCTAAGTCAACCCTAGTGTATTCCTCTGGAACTCAAGATCTAGCTTTTTTTAACAGATAAATCAAGAAAAATAGGTCCCTTCCATCCCTTCTAACCTGGAATAATTCTCCTCTGATTCCTACAAGCAAGGACAGAGGTTTACCAACAAGAACTTTCTCCTGCTTTGAATACAGCCAAAAGCACGCATGGCTAAGGCTGCAAGTCTGTCACGGATTCCGTGATTTCTGGGACCTCTGACTTCTGCAGCCGCCGGTGCGACTGACCCCAGGGCTACTCAAGCCAGCCACACTGGCCACTGCTGGGGCAGTCTCTGGCTACTGCGCCACCCTCCCCTCCCCCCAGCGATGGTCCCAGGCCACCCCCTGCCCCAGAGCATCAGCGGTTCCCCGGTCTGCCCCCCACCCCTCCTCCAAAGTGCCCCCCCAGAACACCCCCTGTGCCCCACCTCCAGAGCACCTAAGATTTAGTCAGGGGGTATATAGTACAAGTCGTGGACTGGTCTCGGGCCATTAATTTTTGTTAACTGCCCTTGACCTGTCCATGACTAAATCTTAGCCTTACGCATGGTTTATGCTAAAGTTTTAGCAGTTTAACTCTTGGGACTTTATTGGGACTTTATTGGCTCTTCTCTTCCCTACAGAAACCTAGATATCTACTCTGTTGAAGTGTGGTCATTCACTCCCCAGTGCCAGGCACCACATGCAGAACGTCCAGCAGATTAGAGACGGATTTACAGTGACTCAGTTTATTCTGGAGTCAATTTCACTTACTGATTTGTGGTCTAAAGGCTGGTCACATGTTACAAGCGCATTTCACAAACTACTGTAACGTGTATGAGACTCATTAAGTGTTTCTTGGGTTATCTAATGTCCTAGAATGAACTGAGCAGGACTCCAAGGAAAGATACCCAATACTGAAACAGGAATTCATATGAAGGAACACAGCCACAGGGTTAGAACGTTCTTAAAAAGTCCAAGTAATATTAACAACACAGGGAAATGTTTTTTAAAACCATGTTTTCTTCACCAAATGCATTTCGCTTTCTGCATTTCACTCTGCACTTACAGTGAAAGGAGACCAGGCCCTTTCATTATTGTTTGTAGTAAGGTTCACTTGCTGACTCATGCATTAGCAACGTACTGCAAACACTGCAGGGGAACGTTTCTATTCATACAAACAATTTTTCATTGGAATTAAACAGAAATCTTTCCATGACTTTTTAGCACTAGTCTTAGAAAAGATTTTTCACAAAACATGCTTTTGGGACTTGACAATACCAATATATGTAACGGTAAGAGAAAGCAAGTGAGCTTCATTCTCTTCTCCCAAACAAGTTTTCTGCTTTTCAGGGAATGTGTTCCATGCCTTCAGGTACGTAGACAGCTCCATGACATACCACAGTAGAGTAATTACACATGCTCAGTGATCCTAGTGAATTCAGACACTTTTCTTCCCATCCAGAAAGAGCATTGAACAATACTAACTGTTACACTTCTGAACTCAATAGTTTCATGCCCCAAGATTAGCAGCTTGAGAACCACTCTAACTGCTTTTCTCCCACACAGCTACAAGAAAAGGCTATTTCACAGCACTGCCATCTTAATAAACGCCAAGATAGTGACACTGACAGATGGAGAAGACAAATTTTCAGTAGGGCTGTCAAGCGATTAAAAGAATTAATTGTGATTAATCACGTTGTTAAACAATAATGGAATACCATTTATTTAAGTATTTTTGGATGTTTTCTACATTTTCAAATATATTGATTTCAATTACAACACAGGATACTAAGTGTAAAGTGCTCACTTTATATTTATTTTTTATTACAAATATTTGCATTAAAAATCAAAGAAATAGTATTTTTCAATTCACCTCATACAAATATTGTAGTGCAATCTCATGAAAGTTGAACTTACAAATGTAGAATTATGTACAAAAAATAACTGCATTGAAAAATAAACCAATGTAAAACTTTAGCGCCTACAAGTCCACTCAGTCCTACTTCAGCCAATCACTCAGACAAACAAACTTGGTTACAATTTGCAAGAGACAATGCTGCCCACGTCTTATTTACAATGTCACCTGAAAGCGAGAATAGGTATTTGCATGGCACTGTTGTAGCTGGCATTGCGAGATATTTACATGCCAGATGCACTAAAGATTCATATGTCCCTTCATCTTCAACCACCATTCCATAAGACATCCATGCTGATGATGGGTTCTGCTCGATAACGATCCAAAGCAGAACAGACTGATGCATGTTCATTTTCATCATCATGAGTCAGATGACACCAGCAGAAGATTGATTTTCCTTTTTTGGTGGTTCGAGTTCTGTAGTTTCCACATCTGAGTGTTGCTCTTTTAAGACTTCTGAAAGCATGCTCCACGCCTTGTCCCTCTCAGATTTTGGAAGGCACTTCAGATTCTTAAACCTTGGATTGAGTGCTGTAGCTATTTTTAGAAATCTCACATTGCGTTTTGTCAAATCTGCTCTGAAAGTGTTCTTAAAACAAATGTGCTGGGTCATCATCCGAGACTGCTATAACATGAAATATATGGCAGAATGCGGGTAAAACAGAGCCGAAGACATACCGTTCTCACCCAAGGAGTTCAGTCACAAAATTAACCCATTTTTTAATGAGCATCATCAGCATGGAAGCATATCCTCTGGAATGGTGGCCAAAGCATGAAGGTGCATACGAATGTTTAGCATATCAGGCACATAAATACATTGCAACACCGGCTACAAAAGTGCCATGCGAATGCCTGTTCTCACTTTCAAGTAACATTGTAAATAAGAAGCAGACAGCACTATCTCCTGTAAATGTAAACAAACTTGTTTGTCTTAGCGATTGGCTGAACAAGTAGGAGGACTAAGTGGACTTGTAGGCTCTGAAGTTTTACTTTTTTTTTTTGAGAGCAGTTATGTAACAAAAAAATCTACATTTGTAAGTTGCACTTTCATGATAAAGAGACTGCACTACAGTACTTGTATGAGGTGAATTGAAAAATACTATTTCTTTTATCATTTTTACAGTGCAAATATTTATAATAAAATAATATAAAGTGAACACTACACTTTGTATTCCGTGTTGTTTTAGAAATAAATATATTTGAAAATGTAGAAAAAATCCAAAAATATTTAATAATTTCAATTGGTATTCTATTGTTTAACAGCACGATTAATCACGATTAATTTTTTTGAGTTAATCGTGTGAGAACCCTAATTTTCAGTATTTCTTGCTTCTCCCTCCCTATGGTTTGCAGAGCCCTATCTCCCTATGATCTTCATCTATGGACTGCCGTGTATTTTAAGTTAACATTCCACCCTCCTGGGAACATCATCTCACCATTTGCCTTATGCGCAGTACCTCCGCCTTATGGAAAAGCCAAGATGAATATGCTGAAGGTCACAGCAGAGTGTGCAGCTCTGACCCTTCAGCATATTCATATGTTCTTCTGGGCTTTGAGAAGATTTCTACCATATCTTGGGGGGCGTGCCAGAGCACACTTGTACCTCACTCACTGAATGTACAGGGACATTTGAAATTTGGATCAGCCTAGAGGTGAAAACTGGTAACAGCAGAGTGTGCAGCTCTGTCCCAGTTTTCACCTCTAGACTGATCCAAATTTCAAATGCCCTGGGACATTCAGTGAGTGAGGCACAAAAGTGTGCTCTGGCACGCCCCCCCAAGATATGGTAGAAAACTTCTCAAAGCCCAGAAGAAAATCTGAAGTCTTTTAAATTTATGGCCTTGATTTTACCAAGATTTGAATCCAAAAGCACATCCCTGTGCCTCTTCTCCGTAAGCATTGCACAGCAACTTTCTACCAGTGTTTGTACAACAAAAGCTTGAGAGCAGAGCTCATGTCATATGTTGCAAAGCTGCTTCATCTCAGCTTCTCAGCAGAATGACTACTTACTAGTGTAGAGAAGGCATGAGTCGGCAGGAGCTCCATGACTTTTGCCACTACTTCTAGGCTCTGGCGTAAGTACCGCTGCCACTCAGTCTGCTGCTGTGGGGAAAAAGACCAGGGTAATCACCTCTTATTTCCCTCCAAGCGGAAAGTGGAAAGAGCTGGCCTATATTTAACAAGCTGGTAGGCGTAAGTACTGGAGAAATGACTAACCTGTACCTACCAGGGTTTGGCTTCTGTCTGAACATCTGAGAATTGAAACAATATATAGTTTATAGGAGTTTCTTACTTTGTCAGCAATCTGAGCTAGAGTTAAGATTTGCAAGCTTTCATTGACAAAGGCAGTTAACAATGCTAAGTAATTGTGCATCCATGTCATATCACTTTCTGGCCTTCTAGTAATTGTGGTGTCCTTTATTCTGTTTGAATGCTCTTATTCTGGAGCACATCAGTGTTATTCTAGAGCAAATTTTCAAACATTGTCTTCCATTTAAACATGCCCTCCCTTGATAAAAGGACCAATATCAAATAAGGGCTAAATGTCTGCATGTGTCATATGATAACAGTGTCCGAAATCAAAGAACCATTTTCTGCCTTGGTCTAAAAGAGGAATTTTTTTTAAAACACACAAAAAGGAACTAAACCCAACTCCTACAAATAATGGTTATTGCAGAAGTATACACAAGATTATTTTGCTATAGAGAAACTGCACTGACTGTACTCTCTCACAGCCTGGTTTCCCTTTGTGACAAGCCCACAATTTGTTTTACTTTCACAGCCTCTTTACCCAACCCAGCCATATCATTAAGGACTGGCTTACTCATCACTCTAAAACATCATCTAGACTCACTACAGCTACCATGTCACTTCGAGAAGAAATACCATATGCAAATAGAAAGAGTAGAGTTCAAATGGCTCTTAAATTAAAGCTGATTTTTTTCTGCTTCATTTTATTTGCTGCACTATAATGGAAATTCTCTGCCTCCACTGCACGCTAAAAACAGAGTCAGGCAGGACAGCAACACAAAGTCCATTAGTGAAAACATTTCATGCTTCTTTCAACCTCAAAACCCACACAGCACTGTATATTTTGCTTCATGCACGCAACAGCTGCCTTCGAACTGAATATACTTCTGCACTTAAAATCTGGGTTCAGAGAAGCTAAGTGCGGAATCATAGCACTGCTGATCCCTTAATGCTCTTGATTTGGAATGGTGAGGATGCTGACAAGTTGCTTAGACACATGCATTATCCTGGCAGCATTGAAACTTAAGATACAAGAGATGTCAGCAAGAGGAGAAAATTACTAGTGTGAAATAGTGGTCTAGCCTGTATGTTGAAAAAGTGACCAGATCCTGGCAGGAAGTTTCAGAGGTACTCAGTACAACCCAGCAGTTTAGTATCGAGGAATGCAGTTTTCCTACCAAGTCTCGGTTTCTTACATCGTCATCTAGAGTCTCGTCATCCAGCTCCTCCAACTGTGCCTGGTTGTACCTGAATTGTATTCGATTCAAAACCTCTGTCAGCAGCAGAACCAAGGCGTCTTCGTACCTGCCATGAGTGAAAGAAGAAAAGCACAAGATTGAGGAAAGGGAGTTCTAGTAGAATACTCTTGCGAACCCTCACCCCCTTCCAGTGAGGAGCAGTGGTAGGTCCTGTATCAGCTTAGGGAAAATCTTTGCATCTCAGGGCCTACAACGCTGCCTTACAGACTTGTTTGCTGAGGAGACATCAGACATTTACAGTTTAACACTGCTGTGGCTAACAGCTTTTCTAAGCTATAGTATGTGCCATATGATGACGCAGAGAAACTGCAGCAAGAACTGATAACCCACTCAACTTTGAAAGTTAGACAGGAAACTAACAGCAATAGAGGGAGCTGAAGAGAAAGAAGATCTGGAAGATAGCGAAGCATGACAGGGCAGGCTTTAAATGAATGGTCTCCATTTGAAAGAACTTGCTACTAATTACGTGGCTCCTGCTTGCTAGTAGCCATTTAACTGTGCCTCTTTCGAGGAGTGGACAGTGCTTTTAAACCATAGAAGATTAGGGTTGGAAGAGACCTCAGGAGGTCATCTAGTCCAACCCCCTGCTCAAAACAGGACCAACTCCAACTAAATCATCCCAGCCAAGGCTTTGTAAAGCTGGGCCTTAAAAACCTCTAAGGATGGAGATTCCACCACCTCCCTAGGTAACCCATTCCAGTGCTTCACCACCCTCCTAGTGAAATAGTGTTTCCTAATATCCAACCTAGACCTGCAAAGATGGGTTATAACCAATGGTCAAGTTCTGCTTCTTGCTGCTAAAAAGCCAAGCAGAGATGCCAACCACAGTTATCAAAATCCTATAATATGGATAGGCAACCAATTAAATAACTTCAAAACTGCAACACCACTTGCTCTGACCACCACATTATTCTGATTAACCTTTGCCCAAGGGAGAGACCAACTTGTAAAATGGGCGGGGTGGGAAAACCAATCCTCAAGTCTTAGCTATACAGCAAAGGTTCAGATAGATAGCAAGATTGTGGGCAGGTAGTAATGGTTTAAACTAGAAGATCATCCCCAGAGTACTTATGTCTTCCAGTGCCTTCATGTGGTTTAGGCTAAGATTTTCAAAAACGTAAGTGCCTATCTTTAGGCATCTAAATAAGTGGCATGATTTTCTTAAGTGCTTAGTGCCTTGTAGCTCCCACTGACGTCATATTCGTTTTGCTGTTTTGAAGTTGACCCGTTATTGTGCAAGAAAGTCATGATAATTCTTTCACCCCTACAGCCAGCATCAGATTTTATTTACTCTCAAGATATCTGCAATGTAGCATACAAAAGTCAAAAATGTTTTTTCCCCACAATCAACTATGAGTAATGCCAAATTGCAAAATCAACACAGAACAGCCCTGGGCTGGAACACAGCCAGCAGCCACCAGTGGTGACACAGGACTGTCAAGTTGCTCTGGAGACCCAATGTTTCCTACCATCCTTTTAGAAAACAACTGCTCTGAAGAATGTCCCAGGTCATGCCTTTCTCCAGGAAAGAGCAGGTTGGAAAGCTAGGAATTTCTCTATACTAGTAACAAGAAGAATCAGAGCATGGTGCAATGTAAGGGGCAGTCCAATCAGTTGTGCCCCTAACTGAGCAGCCAGATGCTTTCAATGAAGGGTTGCTATACTATCGGCGTGTTACTGAAAAGATGATGTAAACTTGGATTTGGTAATTTGTACGTTATACTACTGGATTAAATGTAAAATTCATAAACCACAGGGAACAGGAAGTTTCACACGCTATTCCTGTGGTGTAACCACACCTACATCATCAAATTAAGACATATAAACACTTCTACAACAGTCTGCATGTTTGATATAGCCATAGAAGCTTTAGCTAAAAACAGGCACCTTTGCAGAAAGAGCAATACAAGTTTAGGCAGCTCATAGAATATCTTTCTTTGAAAATCAGAAATGCTTTCTTCAACAAAAGAAGCTAATATTACTCTGATTTTTTCCTATATCCTAAAAATTAGTTATATATATTCATTTTCCTAAAAATGAATATATATAACTAGGCAAGGCATGTGCCCACGATCACTGTGGGAAAAGAGGAGCAACCAGTGAGAATTCGGCATAATTGTGTGCAGTTTGGTGAACAGTTTATTGAGACTGGCAAGTTCTCACATCTGAACTCATCTGAAAAATCCAATAAAGCAACTCCCAGCACTGAACAGACAAGGGCTGGCTGGGTTAGCTAGTTTTGCACTTGTTCCTGTCAGAATGTCTTTTTTGGCAACACATCAGTTATTTATATTTAGCATGTTCACTGGGAAAGGAAGGGTCTTCTTGTAGTCAGCACAGACCACGACATGTAATGGAGAGTTTTAAATCTGCCTACTTTGAATACAGGTCTCCCCTGTCCTCATGCTAATTAGTTTTAAGACATTGGTGGAGATACTTGCTCAGAGCTGCCAAGATGGTGGTAGCAAAGGGATCTATGGAACAGGGGCTGAACCATCTGCTTTAAACATAAGCAGACAAGCAGACAAAGAGGAGAAACTGCTAACTTTAGCTTACCTGATGCATTGTGTTATAGGTTCAATTCCCTTACACCGATGGCGCTATTAAGTCATTTCTCTTAATAGAGAAACATTCACCAGGTAACTTTGTTTTTAAAATCCATAAACCATAAAACTTGCTGATTCATTAATGGTAACTATCATTCACTACCTATATTCTTGGTCTACTGTGTGTCTTAAAGCTAGGCATATGACTGAGCTCCTTTTTGACTTTTTGTTAGGAAATGTTATAATCACAGATTGTAATCAACAAATTTTTGTTTTTTTCTGGTTTCTATGGTCATGCATATGTATATTAAGTCATTCAACAAACATACCATGTATTTTTAACCTTATTTTAACCTGATCTGAAAACAGTCTTCAAAATCACATTTTTAATAGCCACTTTATTATAGGCTCACTTAAATATATTAAGTCAAGGATCCCACTAAAAGAAATCATCTGGACACCAAACATCTGTCAACTGTTTGATAGTGAATGATGTTCACTGCCTCATACTTCAACAGCAGCACAATACAGTGGTGGTAACATTCTTACCACGAAGCATTTTAGACAAGTTCAGTGTTTTCTGTACTTCCACCCAACTTTCACTTGAATGAAAATACAACTGAGAAACAATGCCTCTCAGGGTCGGATGTTCAGAGTCTCATTGCCTGAATAGTCTGACCACATAAAGGTTTTGAGTCAGGATCACTTTTGAAGAGCATGGCACTTAAAGCTGTAAGTGACTGGGCAACAAAATGGAAGATGAAATTCAATGTTGAGAAATGCAAAGTAATGCACATTGGAAAACATAATCCCAATTATACGTATAAAATGATGGGGTCTAAATTAGCCACCCATGAAATAGATCTTGGAGTCATTGTGGATAATTCTCTGAAAACATCCACTCAATGTGCAGCAACAGTCAAAAAAGTGAACAGAGTGTTGGGAATCATTAAGAAAGGGATAGGTAATAAGACAGAAAATATCACATTGCCTCTATATAAATCCATGGTACGCACACATCTTGAATATTGTGTGCAGATCTGGTCACCCCATCTCAAACAAGATATATTGGAGTTGGAAAAGGTACAGAAAAGGGCAACAAAAATTATTAAGGGTATGGAACAGCTGCCATATGAGGCGAGATTAATAAAACTGGGACTTTTCATCTTGGAAAAAAGACGAATAAGAGGGGATATGATAGAGGTCTATAAAATCATGACTAGTGGGGACAAAGTAAATAAGGAAGAAGCGTTATTTACTCCTTCTCATAACACAAGAACTGGGGGTCACCAAATGAAATTATCAGGCAGCAGATACAGAACAAACAAAAGGAAATATTTCTTCACCAAACACATAGTCAACCTGTGGAGCTCTTTGCCAGAGGATGTTGTGAAGGCGAAGACTATAACAGGGTTCAAAAAAGAACTAGATAAGTTCATGGAGGATAGGTTCATCAATTGCTATTAGCCAGGATGGGCAGGGATGCAAAACCATGCTCTGAAGCCTTTGTTTGCCAGAAGCTGGGAATGGGCGACAAGGGGATGGATCACTTGACGATCACTGTTCTGTTCCTTCCCTCAGAAGCACCTGGCATTGGCCACTATCGGAAGACAGAATACTGGGCTAGATGGACCACTGGTCTGACCCAGTATGGCCGTTCTTATGTTCAGTCATGTGCTGCATCAAGTGAGAGCTGTTTTTAATCTATCTTTTAATGGTTCCCATTGCTGTAATATCCAAGCACCTCAATCTTTAGAATATTAACCCTCAACACCCCATGAGGCAGGAAGTGCTATTATCCCCATTTTACTGATGGGGAAACTAAGGCACAGAGGAACAAAGTGACTTGCCCAGGGTCACATAGGGAGTCTGTGGTACATCAGGGACTTGGCCCCAAAGCTCTCAAGTCCTAGTCAATACCCTAACCAGCGGACCATCTTTCTTCCCTATAGTCATATTACATAAAGCAAAAATACAGTTTATACACAAAATGCAGCTTGATTAAACAGCTTTATTATTTTTGTGCACAAATTAATGTTTTTCCTAAAGTGCAACACTGCATAAAGACACCGGAGTGCAATATTTCCAAGCTTCAGAATTCATATTGCATTCTTAGTAGTCAAACTGGTGAATATTAAAGTCCCAACAAAAGCCAGGAATTATGTTTAACATGCTATTGTTAGATACCTAACCAACACAGCAAGATGTCATCCACGTATCAACACATACAATTCAGACAACCCAGTATTCTATAATACAACATTGCCAGGCTAGGGTATGGTTTTATTCTCTGAAGTATCAATTCTTGCCTCTTTACTTTAGTGCAGAGGTGGGCAAATTACGGCCCACGGGGTACATCCGGCCCACGGGACCGTCCTGCCCAGCCCCCGGGCTCCTGGCCCGGGAGGCTAGCCCCGGCCCCTCCCCCGCTGTTCCCCCTCCCCTGCAGCCTCAGCTCACTCGCTCTGCCGCCGGCGCAATGCTCTGGGCAGCGGGGCTGTGAGCTCCCGGGGCAGCGCAGCTGCAGAGCCAGGCCTGACCCGGTCTCTATGCTGCGCGGTGGCGGCGTGGCCCAGCGCTAGCCGGGCGGTGCGGCTGTAGTGCCGCCAGCCACCGGTGCTCCAGGCAGCGTGATAAGGGGGCAGGGAGGGTTGGATAGAGGGGAGGGGAATTCAGGGTGGTGGGCGGGGATACGGGTCGGGGCGGTCGTGGGGGAGCAGGGGGTTGAATGGGGGTAGGGGCCCGGGGGGGGAGGGGGAGTGAGAGACACAGTCAGGAAGGAGGGGGGGGGGGGGTGGGGCGGCAGGGGGGAGGGAGGGATCAGGGAGCAGGGGGGGTTGGATGGGGCAGGAGGCAGATAAAAGAGGTGGGGGCCGGGCCACGACCCCCTCCCCTAACCGGCTCTCCATACAATTTACGAAACCCGATGCGGCCCTCAGGTCAAAAAGTTTGCCTGCCCCTGCTTTAGTGTCAGGTCTTGAACTGCACAAGCACGTAGAACCTATCAACCCCAAACTACATTTTGTTACAATAGCCTCTGCAGGTAAAATAATTAGGAAATGCAAGACAGGCTCGCCCTTAGTGTGATGACTCAGGCATAACCAGCAGGCAAGCATGAGCTCCACACAGACAAAGCTATTTTTACGCAGTATCTTTGAAGCTCTTTTTTGTTAACAGTTGCTGGCATTGCTTACCTGTTGAATACTGCTTCTTTGTCTGCTAGACGACTTTTAATTTTACTAGTAAGATAGTCCAAGAAGAGTGTCCAAATGTCTAAGCAAGAAAAGTAACCTTCATGGGTAGGCTGAAATACACAAAACCCCATATTAAACATCATGAACTGCAGTAAAATATAGATTATATGTAGCCAGAATTTGAGTTAGTGCGAAACTTTCAAGAATGGAAGGACACTTCCATTAAGTGATGCAGATTTGCTTTAGTGAGGAAATTTCCGTGTCACTTGGAAAAACCCTACTTGCCTGAACTGTCAAAAGGGGAGTGAGGTCTGAGTTTAGCATTGGGAGCCAAGACCTCCCAGGCTCTAGTCCTGCTTCTGACTGACTCCTCCTGTGACCTTGAACTAGGCAAGTATCTTTCTTTTCGCAGTTCCCTCCCGTGTCACAACATATGAATAATTACAAGTGCAAATAAGGTTGTAAGTTTAATTGAATGGTGTGAAAGCAGTTAATCTTGTAGCAGGTTTAAGGTGACACTCTAGGTCATGGTATGGGATGGGGGGGGGGGGCGGATAAAAATCATCCCCCACCAAGCCTGAGAGAAGCTGTAAAAACAACAGTTTCAGAAGTGACAAAAAAGCCATCCCCCAGCATAGATGTGTGGGGGTTATACAGAGACTTTTCAAAAAAGTTTCTCCAAACCCAATTAAAACAGCAACAAAGATAAAAGCCAGCCAAGTCATTCATGCAAGATAACTAGATCTGATCGTTTTTCAACTATTTGGGGCCAGGAGCAAGAGTTCCAGCATGTTATGCTATTAGAAAGTGCATGAAGGCTTCCAAGAAGTCCCGAGGTGTTAAGCCAGTAGAAATCTGTATAACATGTTCAGTTGCTAAAATGGCATGAAACTGAAATTTTAGTGGGCTGCCTTTGAGCTATCAGACCTATTGGGAAATAAGCTATCCTTTACCCATATCATACATGGTTAGGACATACAAAAGAAGGATGGACTAAGATCAAAGCAGTGTCAGTGCTGTACCTGATGAAAGGTGTATTTGAACAAAAGAGCCAAAAATTCAACCACTGGGAACTGAGAGTATGATTCAATCCTCCTTAGGTGGACGCTCACAAAGAGACGCAGAAAATCTGTAAACTTCTCAATGTAGCTAGAGGAAAAAGGAGAGAAAACAACTGATAAAACATGAAGGAAGCCATGGGGGAAAAACAATTTCATTGAAATAGTGAAAAAGTCACTCAAAGCCCTTTCATTAAATAAAAATGACATTTAATAGCCAGTAGTACAATTAAAATATAAAGCCCTGCAACAATTACCTACAGGACGGGCAACCCTTCATTCCATTAACACCTGAAACACAGCAGAAAAGACAGTCTAGTCAAAAGCAACTTTAGTGTTCAGATAAAACAATATGAATTAAATAAGGCCTTCAGATAAGCAACCCCCTTAGTGCTACAAATATTTAGCAGCAAGATCCATCATAGCTGAATGGATATGGATGGGGTTAGTCAACAGAATGTAGCACTTGGGGAGATACTGTTGAATGGGATAAACACAGATATTGGGAATTGATTTTCTGGTATTAAAAACAAACCAACAGCAACACCCATGTCACGGAGATAAATAGGAAGTACTACGGGGACTGGGGAAATATAACCCAGTAATTCCTGCATCAAGTCCAAGAGCTTGTGATTGAACTAGACCATCTCTTTTACAAAGAGAGGCAGTCTTGATTTAAACACACCTTGTCAGTTTTCCCCCAGATCTAGGATTAGTCAGTTCCCTAATTAAGACTGTGTCTTTCTGATGCTACAGTATATGAAGTGAAGGGCCCAAAAAGGAACCTACCACCAAAATTTAGACACACTTTCATGGCAGAATAAGTAGTTAAAGCTTCAAGAAAGCATTGCTAAAACAAATTATAAACTGCAGTGTGGGCTGTTACTGTGGAGTGAACATGCACTGTGCAATATGGAGCTTTACCAGAGTTTAGGATATCATTTTAATTACGTATTGACTGCAAAAAACCAACTACCTGTATGCCATCACTGCACAGGATGCTTTGTGAACATTCTAATACCAAGAACCCCATTGATGTAGTTACATAACTGCACTGCTGAAAAGCCGATCTCTCCCACCGATGTGACGGTTTAGAGTTCTTAAATATCAAAAAGTATTTCAAGAATTTTTTAAAAAAGAAACCTCACACAGCTGAAGACACCAAAATAATTTTAGTGGCAAAATTCTAAGACACTCAGGAACGACAGCCCCTTATTATATCTGCGCTGATGGGAAATGCTGTATTTGTCCAACACACCTCACTGTGAGAAAAAAAATTTCCTTTTAGTTGAACAAAGCTTGCTCCAAACTAGAGTCAATACTGAACAGGAACAGCAAGTTGCATCATTCCCAGACTGGTCACTATGAAACTGTGGACCCACACAATTGCTGGAATGCATGAGGTAGTAAGATTATATTTATAGTTCATTTGGCACCAGTCCTCTTGGCAAGAGGGACTCCCACTAAGTATGTACTGGTCATTGGCCAAATACTTCAAAACTAAAGCAACCTAGTGGGAAACAGTTATCCTGAGCTCAGTGCTTTCTTTAAGCCACGATCTAATCCAAGATCTTCTGAAAGTTTTATAAGGATGTAGGCCTCTAGGAGCCACTAAGCCAGTTGTTAGCTTTGGAATTACCATTTATACTTAGTTACTACACTTCAGATTTCATTAAAGGTACTGGAAACTTGAAATTAAAGGCCACACAAATAGGAAATTGCAAAATATGGTTAAGGTTAACATTTTCTGTACTAGTTTACAAGTTCAAGATCAAGAAGGCTCAAAACTGCACTAACTCCATGGTAAATAAAGTAACTAGTAACCATCACCCCACGTCACTCCTGTCCCAGATAAGAGTGAACTTTTAAGGCAATCAAGGTTTTAAAGGTAGAAGATAAGGTATTTTGCAACAATGTCAGCTTTGTTCAGTACCATGCCAAGTTAAAAATGGCAAGTGAGAAGACAGCTTGACTTGAAAACTTGGAATTGACTCAAGTCTTGGAAATCAAAGTGTAGCTAACCTTAAAACAAAATAAAAAACCATGTGACAGACTGCAGACTCTTTAATCCACAGGAGGGAGAGATTGTAGGACAACCAGTCCAGAGAATGTTTTACTCATGAAAAAGCTAGAGAAGTCTATAAAGTTAAGTCAAAATATCTAGGTTACATCCCTGATTCAAATCATATTAAGCATTAACAAAAAGGGAGATTCACTTATGGACCTCAAGATCACCGAACATGAGCTACATCAAAAGAACACAAAATGAGTGCAACATGTAAAAATCAAACTGGGCTCTAGCAGAGCTTCCATAGCCTGTGGAGAAAAATCCCTGTGCACTGAAGTCTGTTACACTGCTGGAGGGTGGGTGGGGGTAGGGAAAGAACTCTTTCCCACTGCAGCATTACTAACTTGGCTTCACTTTCCTGGAATCATCTGTTCTCTATCCATATGCCCAAATGTACATGCAATTAGAGATTTCAATTTTGCTACTGCACACCTGATGTTAGGAAGCTAGGTAATGTCGAAGCTAATTGGATAGTCAAGAAAATGGATAATTAGAATTCACTGTTAATCTAGATTTAAATTCCAAAAGAGTTAAAAATGTATCTAAAGAAGCCCGCTGAAAAAGATCGAAGGTAATTTGAGAGAAAGAGATGCACTGCATCTGTATTATACATTGACCTGTTTTTGCTAAACCAAGACTTACACCTGAGTTGAAGTTACAAAGTGCCTCTGTTGTGCACACCCATTAACTTTTTGATTGAAACTCGGGTGTCATGTCTGGGAAGAAGATCAAAGGTTTAGTAGAAGTTTGCTAGTGCAGTGCCGTACTTATCTACTTCTATCAACATGCATCCACAGCAACGGGCTACAATTGTGAATCTGGGTACATTCGCATAATTATAACATCAGAAAATATATCCTGCCAACATTAGCATCAGGAGAGAGCTCCCAAAGCTAAAACCTACAGCAGTGCTGTAAGAGAAGCTAACATCAGTAGTGGTCTGCTATGCCACACTAATGACTATTTCAACACATGGGAAGTTCAACTATGCAACATGACTTTCCCTCCTGTCAAAACAAGTGGAAGCATCTCTTCATGAAAGATGTCAAAGATTCGTAATTGAATTAGGCAACAAGTTTCTTTGTATCCCTCTGGAAGTGAAAAAGGAATTAGAAGCCTCCCAGATGCTTCCACTTATCCTGCCTTTACATGGATATAAGTTATAATTAACAAATGCATGAAGGAGCCTTCAATTTTGGGGCTCCTTTCATAAGGCTGGTTAATTGTGCAGTGGTCTCCAAAGTGGGGTGCGCAAGAGGAGCGCTTTTTTTTTTGCTTCGTCAGTTCGGGCAGGAGTCCGAGTGGCTTTTTTTTTTTGCTTTAGCAGTTTGGGCAAAAATGGTAGAGCCGGCGCGGAAGGGGTTGTGTGCTCAATTTTTTTTTACTGATAGGGGTGCGATCAAAAAAGTTTGGACACCACTGAATTAGTGTATTAACACCCCAAGCAACCTCAAGTTTCCAAAATCCCGTAATACTGATTTTTTTTTTTTTTTTTTAAAAACAGATACGCTTCTCAAGTCCCAATATAAGGTATGAAATTGACCAGTTTTCATTCCCTTCAAAGCCATGGAGTGACCTGGAGCATGCCGCCCACTCCTTTAAAACATGACTTTAAAACACACAGGTGGCCGATATGAACCGGAAAGGGAATACTGCAATTCCTTTACCTCACTGTGCCTCTTCTGTTGCTCTGCTGCAACTGAATGAAGGGCAGGTTCAGCTCTCGTGACACCTCACACCTGCAGTCAAACAGTAACGAATGGGGGAGTGGGGAGGAAGAGGATAGGAAAGAATACAAACCTACACTACCAGTCACTTTGCAAAGTCAACCCCCCTGCCACCAACTTACCTGAACACACCTACCTTCCTGCTCTCCTTCAGAAGCACAGAGCTTTGTAAAAAAGGTGATTAAACACACCATGCATGACAGCAAGTCAGTATACACAGTCTTTTAGTAAGCAAAAGATCCTACCACAGTTACTTAGCTGGTTGATTTGTTTTACCTTTCATCTAGTTCCTCTAGCCGGCTCTTCACCGTGTGGGCATTGTTCTCCTTGGTAATCTTCTGCAGGAGGTAGAATGTCTGCTGGAACATCCGCAGCAAATACTCCTCAAACTCCATAGGCACGCAGTTCTTTGACATAAGTTCATTGATGCAAGACATAGCCAGGATCCCAAGCCTACCACGCTCTTGACCCAAGACAGAATTCTGGCTGCTGCCATTGACAGAGGACATCTTCCTGGCTCGGGTGTCGCAGCCAAAGCGGGCAAAGTGGAATACGGTGGTGAGGAGTGAAGGAGTGATGCTGGCAGACAGAGGGATCCAGCTGAAGAGGTGGGCCAGGCACTCCAATGCCAGGGAACAAATATATTCACTCTCTGTATCAAGGATAGGGATCGGTTGATTCAATAATTTGGCCGCACTGGGACTCTGCAACAGGCTACTTAACAGGTCACCACCTAGGATATAAAGCATATGCACTCCTAAATCACAGTATGCATACCAAACAGAGGGGAACTGGATGTGTAGAGTTAAATCTTGACCATAAATCAAAAGCAATTTTTTGTGTTTAATTGCTGCTCTTTATGCATCTAACAAGTTAAATGTCTAAAGACAAGCATTCAATGCAACATTCCATTAATAGCTATATGATTCTACAAAGCATACCAGGCAACCCCATCTCACCTCAGCTACCTCCTTTGTGTTCTAAACTTTCAGACTGACCAAACCTTTCAGTCTGGCTAAGACACTCCGCAGCAGGCAGCACTGCAGTTGAGAGGAGGTATATAAAACAATTGAATGAAAGCTAGAATTCAGCTCTGTACTGTAGCATGTTACATTTCCAGCTTTACTGGTATGGCACACACAAGCACTGCTTTAATTAAGGCTCTGGTAGCATTTTCATTATAAACCTATTTTAGGGTTTGGGAGCCTGCTATAAAATTTACTTGCATAATTAAATCATTGGCAAAGTTATGTTTTCCATGCATATAAAATAAAATTTGTGGATTCTGTCTGTAATACAATGCTTACTTACCTTATAAATATTTTTTTTTGTATTTGTTTCTAATGTGGACTAGATCATATTTAACAAGTATCTCAAAAGTATGCAGATCACACAGCAATATGTAGCACTTCATAAGCACTTGACATATTACAGTTCAAATTTTTATTCACATTTTGCCTCTTATTCAAAATGAAGTAATCTGAGACATTGGTAGCATGAGACTATAATCCAGTTTCCATCTTGCCTCAGTAGATTACTTCTAAAATGCTTAATGAAGTTTTTATGGGATTTACAACCTGTTATTGGTCTCCTACTCTATCACAAGTGACACCATTTTTAGCAAGGTGGCTGCTGTCACCACTAGCTTCAGAACTGCCCTTTACACTTGCTTACACACATTTTCTAGTTTATTCTGACAAGTGCTTCTCAGCACTGTGAATGACGCATGCTGTTTGGCTGAGTAACTGGATGCTTCTGTCTTTTAGATCTTAACTTCCAGATTGCCACAGCCTCACACCATTTACATCGATGTTAACACTGCAAATGAAACGTGACCTGGTTCAGCTCTCCTGCCTCCTTCTCCCCTCCCGCAAATGCAACAAAGAATCTAAATCAAAGAAGGGTTTTACCTTCTTGTGCATCACCACCAGCAAGACATTGTGCAAATTAGATTAGGTCCTCTGTGACATGTGCAGACCCACGGTCATGAAATTATGCTCTCAGTCGCAACTATGCAACTTCGTAGCTTTTATGTCAGCTACAACTGAGAACTACTAAACAAGTTATGAATCTATGGAACAATTATGTTGATGCACAAGGAGAAAGAGGTTCCAAGTCCCTCGCCCCTAGCTATGTTAAATTCTGCATGGTTAGTAGAACTGAGGCAGTCCATTTTAATTTTTTTTAGTTATTCACTTTGTTCATTACACATGGCTGAATATACCCGAGAAACAGATTTGACTATAGTAGTACCATTTTCACTTAGTCGCTTTCAAGTAAAGCAACACTTTAAGAGAGGCCAGATGAGAACTTAAACCATTCAGCAACATGCTGCTGATTCAAAGACCCCAGTATTTCCCACCAGAGGACCTAAGGTTGAAGAAGTTTCTAGGCTTGAGTGTTAGGCCTTGTCCACACTGCCACTTACAGCGCTGAAGCTTTCTTCGCTCGGGGGGATGAAACCACCCCCCCCAGCAATGCAAATGTCAGCGCTGTAAAGTGGCAGTGTAGATTGTGCTACAGCACTGGGAGCTGCACTCCAAGCACTGGGAGCTATTCCCCTCGCAGAGGTGGTTTTATTACAGCGCTGGGAGAGCTCTCCCCCAGCACTAGAGCCGCGACTACACAGCCCCGTTAAAACGCTTTAACGTAGGCTGTGTAGACATATCCCAAATATGGAAAAGGTGAAGCTACTACAGTGCATAAATGCCACTTAAACAGATTTAAGGGTTCTTTTAATGATTTCTCTGCTTTTCCTAGAAAACATGGAAACACTGCAAACTTACTAAGTTCTAAGAGTTCTGGTTGTAAATACAGCCGTTACATACCTACAGAACTTAGCTTCAGGATCCCAGCCCTTATCGTGCCTGTTTGAAAGTTTCATATCCAAGTATATAGTTAATTACATTCAAACTTATAAAAAAGAGGAAAGTGCCAAGGGCCATCTATGCTAATAGAAAATCAAAAGTTAAAGGCTCTGTATGTCTCATTAGTAAAACACAAATGCTTTATTATATGAACTGGAATTACATGTGACCTGAGAAGCTTAAGTACTTGATCTCAAGTAGTTTTAGAGATTCAAAGATTCAGGCCCAAAGGGACCAGTAAATCATCCAGTCTTGACCTCCTCTGAAGCACAGGCCATTGAACTTCATCCCGTTGTCCCTGTACTGAGCCCAATAACTTGCATTTGACTTAAGCATATCTTCCAGAAAGGCATCTGGCCTTATTTGTAGACAAGAGACAGAGAATCCACCACTCCCCCTTGGTAGTTTGTTCCAATGGTTAATACCCTGTAGTGTTAAAACTTGTGCTTTATTTCTAATTCAAAATTGGATGTTTTTCTAAAAGATCTGCTGTAGGAATTATTCTGGGAATTTCTCTGGCCTGCGTTATACAGGAGGTCAGACTAGATCATGACAATGGTCCCTTCTGACCTGGGAATATGAGTCTAGTTTGAATTTATCTGGCTTTAACTTCCAGCCACTGGTTGGATTACATCTTTCTGCGCTGGCCCTTTAGTACCTGGTATTTTCTCCCAATGGAGGTACTTGTACACTAATCACATCACTTCTCAATCTTCTTTATGATAAGCTAAACATTGAGCTCCTTCGGTCTCTCACTGAGGCATTTTCTCCAGCCCCCAAATCATTTTTCTGGTTCTTTTCTGCACCTTCTCTAATTTTCAACCTTCTTTATAAAATATGAACACCAGAACTGCACACACTATTCCAGTATCAGTCTCACCAACATCATACACACAAGTAAAGACACCTTCTTACTCCCCTGTTTATACATTCAAGGATCACCGTAGCCCTTTCTTGCCACAGTACTGCACAGGAGCTCATGGTGAATTGCTTATTCCTACGACTCCTATGGAGGTCTTTTCAGAATCACTGCTATCCAGGATACAGTCCCCATTCTATAGGCATGGTCTGCCTTCTTTGTTCTTATATGCATGGCCTTGCTTTGGCTGTACTAAAACACTGTTTTAATGGGCTTGATTTACCAAGCAATCCATGCTGCTCTGTATGAATGCCCTATCCACGTTATTTATCACTCCAATCTTTTGAGTCATTTGCTACTAGCAGTGTCAAACTAGCATTAATCAAGTGTTTTTCCAAAGACAATAATCTTGGTAAATCAACAATGCACTACAAAAATATACTAGTTGAACATTAGTGTAACGAAGGCATGCCCATATCAGTGCCAAGCTTACATACAGGGAACCAATCTAGACCAAACAATGCAGTTCACTCTTGCAATATGCTATTTTGTACTGTTTTACTTTGTTAATACTCAGATTCTTCAAATACTTAGCCTGCAACAGGGTTAAAGAATTTTTCCCTTGACAACTAGGTACCACTGTTCTTCTAGAGGAGTTTCAGATACATACACTAATATCCTAACATGTGCAGTCCCCAAAGCTGCTGCACTGTAAGTTTTAGTTCTTTCAGTTGGTTTGATAACCTTCGGAGTTACTCAGCCTAAGGAAACTTACTAGAGCAGTTTGATCACAGTGAAGTGATCTGTACCAGTTCATCAGGGTAGTTGTTCTTAATGGCAAATGAGAAGAAAAGTGAAATCTGTTCCAACGCACATCTTTAGTTTTACTACAGCGGAAGAACTGTATTAATTCACAGGATGCACTATGTGATCTAGAAGCTTTTATTGTAACTGCGTGTCAACACTAGTGTGAAGAAATAAGTCACTGTTTAGGTAGGGGAATTTCCTCTTTTCTCTACGAGACTTGACATTTTAGACAAACATCCTTAACTAGCACAAGTTTGTGAAATTTTTCTGTGGAGGGTAGAGCCAACTTCGGAGAGGTTTTTAATTTAACAGCTGAAGCTCTACTATATACAACTAGATGTGAAATTGCATCACAATATTTGTTCTTGTTTCTCAGAACAAGGGAGGAAGAAAGGGCTACGGCATCTTTAGTTGTTGCAGAAAGAAGCTGAGTTGAACTCGGACCATTTGATACATGAGACAGCAAGGAAACTGATGGCCCTCAGAACGATGGGGTGGGATTTGCTCCTGTTCAATCTCCTGGATCCACAAGCTCCCTTTCCTCCAAATTGCAAAAGCACTAACTATCTATAATACGCACATCATCTTAGTCATTTAAGCAATGTGCACGCTCCATTTTCAAAGCTAGTGAAGGGAGACAAGTATATGAATCAGCTGCAAAGCAGATGCACAGCCAAGCTCTAAAGGCAGCTACTAGTTCTAATGGTGCATGTAGTGAGAGGGGGAAGTGGGTAGAGGGTATACGTTTAATTTATCTTTTGGATATGTTACTGATATGGAGCTGAATGCCACATCTGTATTATATTAGAAGTTAAAGGTCAGACTGGATCACAGTGGTCCCTTCTGGCCTTGGAATCTATGAATCAGCTAAGATTGCAGTCTTTCCTGGCTTCCCATGCACTTACAGCTGCAATTCATAGATGAAAGCCAACACTGATGTCAGACAGTTTAGGAACTAGCTATTTTTCAACAGCCTTTCCTCCTCAGCACCACCACAACAGGAAAGGCGCTGACAGCTTAGATGCCACATGTGCAGTCTTGAATGGAAGTAGCACACTTTCAGTGGAGAGTCCCCAGCCCTGGAGATTGCTTCCTCTGCTGGTCCCATATGTGCTGGAGACAGGGGAAGGCACAAAAGGGCCTTGCCCCCAAGCCCCCATACTTTTTAAGACAGCACCACGCCCCCCACTTTTGAGAATCTGAATGTGGCAAGGACGCAACAGGTGGGAGCAGCGCTGACTGGAGTTGGGTGGTGTAACGGTAGAGCTCCTTCCCTATTGGTATAACAAAGGGGTGGCTTGGCTGAATTTGAGTGAGTGGCATTCCTACCTAGCACACGGGCTTGCAACACCAATCAAATTTGGCCCATCAAGGTTGGTTCGTCCCACCTATTTGTGCAGGCTTCCTTGTTCACCTAAATCTGGTGGACAGCACACACGTATCTTTCAGAGCACAGCACAAGGCATATCTTTCCAGTAAAACATTTGTCTGACTATGTATCACTATTTAGGAAGGAAATGTTACGACAGGAATGGATCTGCGCTATGATACTGTGGGTACCTTAGAGGTTTTGGTTTATGTCGGCAACCAAAATCTATGTCCAATATATAAAAATTAAGTATTAAATTTTAGTAATCCATACCACTTTCTCCTGAAGATGGGGATGGTGGTGGAGTGGCAGCAGTAACACTATGTTTGTCCCAGATGCTCTCTAAAATACCTGCCAAGAAAGAGGAAGAGTGCTGTGAGCCCAGCTAGGTTCGTAGACACTTCATACAGGGCTACTAGCTTTACCCCAAACTTCCTTAATTTAGGATAGCCACCTCAAGGTATATGCAATTAACCTGAGAAACCTAAGTGCATCTGAGCTAGACACTTTCAGATGTATAGGTTAGATCTTTATTCCTTTTTTACTGCAGTGACAGCACAAGAAATAAAGTATCGTCACAGGTGGTTGTGGAGATTAGAACTTGTACAGTACTTAATAAAACTTGTAGCGCTCTTCATTTATAAAGAGTTAAAGACAATGCTAAGTTCTCATGCATGCGAGTGTATCTTTATAAACAAAGATGACCAAGCACAGCTATTACAGCTACAGTGCTGTATAATCAGTGCTGTATCATCAGATTTCATCATAAGCTATTCAAGAAGCTATTTACACAGCAGAGTTAAGAGCTCAGCCAGCAGGAAGCAGTCACTACATAACTAGTGGGGTTCTTGTTTCACTGAATGATCAGCTTCACAGCTGCAAGTCTGCCAGCATTTTACATATTCACACACTGTTGCAGAAAGGGGTAGGGGACAGATATTTGTTCCAACCCTACAAGTGCAGTTATACTTACCTGTGAGAAGCCCAAGTACCGTTTGTACCTGATCCAGGAGCAGTTTGCGTAACTCTTCTTTCCGTGCCACGCTAAGGTCCTCCCTGGGGCACGCCAACTCTTCCGATGTAGTCTTCAGCATGATCAGCCCAAGAGGAGTGGTCACAGGGGACTGAATCAACTGGAAGAACAAACAAGATGTGAACAATGTCACTAGCATTTTGTTCATTGATTAAGTGTTACAGAAACCCACAAGATCAGTCTTCATGTTGACAGTTTATGGACACTCCCAAGTGTCTGGGGCCATGCTGGATCACTAAATCATTTTTTGCAGTATACTTTGGGGGAATATAACTATGGATTCTTGTTTTCCTGAAGCACCAGCTGATCATCATCATGATGTACTAATCCTAGTAGTATGGGAATCCTTGGGAGTTCAACAGAGCTTTCATGCTCACACATGTTCCCTGCTCCAACATTTTTACAAGTCAGAGTGTTTCCTCTCCCTTTGTGGAGGTCGCTCGTCATTAGGACTGCATCACAGACCACTTTAAATGACAGGCTGCTCCTGAAGTAGTTCTCTCATGGTAGGAACGTATGTCACCAGCCAAGCAACTACACCAGTGGAAATTTAGACCATAAGTAACTGCAGCCAAAATTACATCAAAAGAAACAGTAATTAAGGATCTTCTAATCTCTCCTGGCATACTCACTTCAATACTATTGTAAGTCACATTTACTTTAAAGCGGGAAGTTTCCTTTCCCCAACGTGTGAAGAAGAGAACGAAGTGGGTCCAGAGAGAGTACATTACACTACTGTACATTTCATGTTTTCAAGGTATCTAAAGCCTGGGTTAGATACCTTGAGATATTAAATTTAAATAAATTCAAGAATTGAGGAGGTGAGTGACTGGGGAAATGTGCTGAACCTCAAACTGTTTTCAAAACTTAAAGGCGCCTTTACTTCTAGCCTAGAATATCACATACCCGATATTCACTACTCTCTCTTGTAGTATAGCTAAAGAAAAGCACAATAGGGTAATCTTTGGGAGTCCCAAGTCAATCTGCTTGATGTAGTTTTTGCCCCATTTATATTAACTTGCCAGATCTGATCATAAACTAGTTTAGCATGAAATGTATTAAAACAATGTAACACTTTAAGCATGTGAAAGAGAGCCAGCGTAGATGGAACATAATGGCTACTTGGTTTTTGGAAACTCTGAGCACCCTCGTGGTAGGATTATGGCCTGTCTAACTGGACAACAGCCGGGCTGGCATATTTTTCATGTTCTAGTTTGTGTTGGTGGTAAAGATTAATGGCAGCCAACTTCCAAGTGGCTCATGATGCATCACAAGATATCACAGCAACTCCTTTTTACTCATGTGAGTTAGACTGGCATCTCACACACATGTATCGTGACATCACTGACTGGACGAAACTACTATATGGTGGATGCACACTGGTTGAAAAACTGTACGTAGAGTAGCTGGAATGCTGTCAAACTGGGAGGGCGTACATAATGGGGCTCCACAGGCGTTTGCCCTCGGTCCAGTATTCGTCAATATTTTCATTAATGACTTTAATAATGGAATGGAGAGTACGCTTATAAAGTTTACAGATGACATCAAGCTGGGAACGGTTGCAAGCACTTTGGAGGACAGGATTAGAATTCAAAACAGCCTTGACAAATTAGAGCATTGGTCTGAAATGAACACGATGAAATTCAATAAAGACAAGTGCAGTACTCTGCACTTAGGAAGGAAAAATAAAATGCACAACTACAAAATGGGGAACAGGCTAAGTAGTAGAAAAGCTGAAAAGGATCTGAGAGTTATAGTGGATCCCAAATTGAATGAGTCAAAATGTGATGCAGTTGCAAAAAAGGCTAATATTCTAGGATGTGTTAACAGGAGCGTCGTATGTAAGACACGTGAGATCGCTGTCCTGCTATACTCAGTGCGAGTGAGGCCTCAGTTCTGGACAACACATTTTTAAAAAGACGTGGACAAACTGGAGAGAGTCCAGAGAACAACAACAAAAATGATAGAAGGTTTAGAAAACCTGATCTATGAGAAAGGTTAAAAAACCAGGCATGTTTAGTATTGAGACAAGATGACTGAAGGGGGACCTGATAAAGGTCTTCAAATATGTTACAGGCTTTTATAAAGACTGTGAACAATTGTTCTCCATGTCCACTGAAGATAGAACAAGTAGTAACAGACAATCTACAGCAAGGGAGATTTTGCTTAGATATCAGAAAAAAACCCCAAAACCCCCACCTTTATAACTGAACAGGTAGTTTAGCTCTGGAACAGGCCACCAATGGAGGTTGCAAAATCTCCACCATTGGAGATTTTTACCAACAGATTAGACAAAACACCGGTCAGGGATGGTCTAGGTTACTTGGTCCTGCCCTCAGTGCAGGGGAATGGACTAGATGACCTCTCAAGGTCCCTTCCAGACCTACATGTTTATGATTAGCTCATGTAAAGGTTAACTTATTATTGTGTATCAATTCCTATTTCACAGTTGTGTGTTTAGTATAATCTGAATGGACCCTCTTCATATAACCTACGAAAAGATCAAAAGTGACAAGCTTCTTCTATTGATGAAGCTATACCAATTAACAAGAATTCAGATTTAAGCACCAACAATTTCTATGCATTTGTGTAGTTCGATACAGAAGAAAAAAGATTTCTGTGTAAGTGATACACTTCTCCATACTTCAAACATGATCTTACATTATTAGTTATCTGAAGCAAGTGTGTGGCACAGAGAAGCAGAAACTACAGGAGAAAATTTAAATGAGACATGGACTGCTTTAGTGAACTTCAAAGATGGTTTAAAATTTCTTCCCAGAATAGTTTCAGATGTTACAGTGAAGTTTATTGAAAACCAGGCATGCAACTGCTAAGCCCCAATATCCTAACATTACGTGAATTAATACTTCCACAAATATATCAAGCTTTCTATGGAAAATTGTACTATCCTTAAGTAAAATCATCTACACAGGTCTTAGTACCATTTAATACAATGTATTGCTTTTCTCCACTACTTAAGAAAAAATTCCCTGAAAAAGAAGTAGGTTAGAGACTTCTGCAGATTCCAAATATGATTTTAAGGCTTGAATGGCAGACAAAATTGGCTCAAGTAATATATCAAAAGATGAGGAAACAGTGGATAGAACAATTTATCAGCAGCTCAAAAAGCAACTAAAAGCTGTGGCTTAACACAATTGTGATGAGAACCCCTTTTGCCTTTATCACTTTTGGGTGCTTCAAAGTCTAGCATCTTTTTTTTTTTACACCTACACTTCTCTTTGAATATTTATTTTAAGGATTTGTAGTACAAACTAAAGAGAATGGGGGAGCACTCTCCATGTTCCTGAAAAAGAGAATAAGTGAGAAACAAAATAAAATATTCAAAGTGGGCTCTCTCATCACTTAGATATCCCACAATATATTGCAAAAACTAGTAGTTGTTCAGAGTGCATTTTAATTGAAACCTAGGTAAAGCCTGTTCATAAGTCACAAAAATCAAAACTCTAATTGTGGACAGCTATCTAACGTTGTTTATTCGAGATTTGGCAAGTCAGTTTCTGGAAAGGATATAGGCTGTATTTTCACCACCACAAAGGCCATTATGCAAACAGATTACTTCCATCAGCAACTGAAACCTCGTATGAAGAGTTGGTATTTCTCAATATGACAAGTAATATAAAGTACATTTGTGGTAACATGTGAGCTCTTGACTTTTAGGGGTGAGGTGCTAATTGATTTAAAGAACTGGATTGGGACTTGTCTACATGAAGAGCAGTTTGACTAAAAATGTGATTTTAAATTAATTTAGTCACATCAGTGGAAAGGACTGTGTGGACACTTCAGTTCAAATTAGGCTCATTTTGGTTTATCTTAAAATCAATTAATAAATTTTAAAATAATCCAAATAAACTACTCTTCAATCAAAATAAGGGATTGTCTACGCTTATAGTGCTGCTTCTCCTGTCGCCACAGGTACTCCGCCTTCCCAAGAGGTGGAAGCTGTCAACAGGAGAAGCCTTCCCACCAACATCACAGTATCTACACTAGGAACTTATGCCAGTACAACTATGTCTCTTGGGGTATGGATTTTCCACACCTTTGAGCGATGTAGTTATACAAACAAGTTCCTAGTGTAGACTAAGGCTGTGTCTATACTGCCACTTTCAGCGTTAAAACTTTAGTCATTCAGGGGTGTAAAAAAACACCCCGAACGACAAAAGTTTTAAGGGTGAAAAGCGCCAGTATAGACAGCGCTTTACCGCTGGGTGGTTATTTTTTATCGCCGGGAGAGCTCTCCCCTAGCGATAAAGCGTGACTACACTGCCCACGTCACAGCGCTGCTGCAGCCGCACTATAACATGGGCAGTGTAGACACACCCTAAGCCAAAGAGCGTCCACACAGAGACTTTGCACTGGTTTACTTAAGCCTGTGCAAGTTTGTGTGTACACAACACTTTAGAAATCTCATACATGATCAAGTATAACTAATCCCTTACAGTATTGTTACTTATTGACAAAGTATTTTATCAAGCCTCTATTATAAATCACTGAAAGAGTACATGTTTATACTTAGGTTTGTATTTTTCCTAAATATTACAAGGGTTAATTTAAAAACAAAAATGACCCCCAAAGTTATTTAATACATTTAGACTTAACACATGCCAGTGAAACGGACTATAAAGATACTTGAAAATTGGTGAATTGTGACTAAAGAAGTGTTGGTATAATCTAAACTATGACATTCTTACAATTATCCAAGCCTTCTCATATGGGCTGACAAAGTCTTAAAACACCAGCCACATTCAAACCAGCAACTCTGTCTATTACGGCAGGTGCTTAGATTCTACAGTGAAAAGTGTATCTACTAGCAACCTACTCTATTAGTTTTGGAGGACCAACTATAATTCAGTGATAAAGAGGTTGGAGATCCTTGTAGAAATTGAATGATTTAAGCTTTTCTTTAGCTATTAGGTGAACTATTTGTAACAGCTGAATTCAGACCTTTCATATTTGTGAAGCATCCAGACTTACATATTTGTTTGGTATTTGCAAATACACAAAACTGCTCACAAATTTCAGCCTGTGCATTGCTGGCTCCAACTATTCTGTATTTCAGCTGTGATCATCACTTAATTCACATAGTTCCTGTTCACTGACTGGATGAACAAGCCTTTATAAAACTACTGCTTCCTCAAAATCAGCTTAGATTTAGTTTTTAACTAATCTGAGCTACAGTCGTAAAATTTGCTTTGTCAACAAGTTCTGTTTGTGAAAACCCCGCAAAATGCAAGCAAGTTTCAAAACACGGTCAAAAGAAACTAAATATTTAGAAATCTCTAGAGCATTGATAAAAATTCTCACTATCCTCTCAGTTCTATTAGCCTTACTCAAAGTAAATCTTCAAAAACTACCTTTAACAGTTAATTTACAATAGTTGCTCAACATTTTCAGAATACCTACAGGATTAATCTAGATTTAATCATTTTTGGTGCACTTTAAGGTTCTGAAACAAACCCAAAAGACAATTCTTAAGGCTCCTTCAATAACTAAAGCTTATTGAGAACAGGCACCGCTATTAGCCAGGATGGGCAGGGATGCAAAACCATGCTCTGAAGTATCCCTAGCCTCTGTTTGCCAGAAGCTGGGAATGGGCGACAGGGGATGGATCACTTGATGATTACCTGTTCTGTTAATTCACTCTGAAACACATGACATTGGCCACGGTCAGAAGACAGGATACTGGGCTAGATGGATCATTGGTCTGACCCAGTATGGCCATTCTTATGTTCTTATATAGGCTTGAATTTCACATTTACACTAAGGCTCCTTGACATCATTCTGGCAATGGAAAGGGGCCTAAAAGTGGATGTAAAGGGATCTTAGTGTAACTCAGAATCAGCCACTCTAGGCTACCAAATCCCTCTCCCTATTTTCCCAACAGAATCAATATGGCAACAGGGGCTGTTGCCAAAAGTCACGAGGGATGCACTGAATTACATCATATTCCAGTTTTTTGTAGTTTTATGTGGAACATGAGGTCCCAGTGGGATGCAGTGGCCGAGAGAGCTAATGTGATCCTGGGATGCATGAACAGGGGAATCTCAAATAGGTGTAGAGAGGTTATTTTACCTCTATATTTAGTACACGTGTGACTGCTGCTGGAATTATGTCCAGTTCTGCTGTCCGCAATTCAATAAGGATGCTGATAAATTGGAGAGGGTTAAGAGAAGAGCCATGGGAATGATCAAAGGATTAGAAAACATGCTTTTTAGTGATAGATTAGACTCAAGGAGTTCATTTAGCTTAACAAATAGAAGATTAAGGGGTAACTTAATCACAGTCTATAAGTACTACATGGGAAACAAATATTTAATAATAGGCTCTTTAATCTCGAAGAGAAAGGTCTAACATGATCCAATAGCTGGAAGTTGAAGCTAGACAAATTCAGACTGGAAATAAGGCATACATTTTTAACAGTAAGCATAGTTAACCATTGGAACAATTTACCAAAGGTCGTGGTGGATTCTCCATCACTGACAATTTTTAAATCAGGATTGGATGTTTTTTATAAAAAGAATTACTTTGGGGAAGTTCTATGGCCTGTGTCATACAGGATGTCAGACTGGATGGTCACAATGGTCCCCTTCTGGTCTTGGAATCTAGGAATTTATGCAGGAGACTAATGGCTGACTATTTGTCAAAGTAAGGGAGGTGGGAATGAAAAGCAATTTTACTTCCTCTTCATTTTTCTTTTGGAGAAAGCTGATCAATGAATAAATTCATAAGATATTTAAAGGTTTTACTCAACCACCCCATCTTCCCATTAAAGGTAGCCTTTAATTTAGACAAAAGTGTTCCATGAAGTGGCACCGAAGATTTCCTGACTTCATCACAGTTTCCCAAAGACATCCTTACCTGTAAGATGTTTGTGAAGAAGTCATGGTAGAACATAGGCCAGTCTTGTCGGCCAATGTCCACAATGACTTTGCAGAGCTTGTTCCTGATAAAATAAGGCAGTGTTTTGTGGTGAGCTAGGAGGAGTTTGGGCAGGCAGCTGCGGATCTCCATTTTATCTTGAGATGGGACCCCAAGCCACATCTTATTGATCAGGTTCTGAAAGAGAGGCACACCCTGATTTAGCAGATCTTAAAAGGCACAAAGAACTGGTTTTAGTGCAACATTACAATCAGTGGTTAGACACTATGTCTGGAGAACCAGATGGAGGAGCAGACATTTGTTATCAGGCAAGTAGCTTTGGGAAAAATTTAGCATTTCAATACATTTCATTTGCAGAGTTTTACAACAACAAGTTTGTTATCCTCAACTAGTGCATGGGTGAAAAACTACCCTTGATCAGTAAAGTGAAGCAGTCGCAAGTATTGCTACTTTAATTTACTGCCCAAACCAGATAACTATTAGGTAAGCGTTGGGTCAGATGTGATAGAATGGCCAAAGTAATTAGAATCTAGAGCACAAGAACTTAAACTGGGCCTTGACAGTGATTCTGTGTGGCCCTGGGCACATCTACAGATAAAGAAACTGAGGCCAGGTCTACACTACCGCGGTAGTTCGACGGCTGGCAATCGAACTTCCGGGTTCGATTTATCGCGTCTGGTCTGGACGCGATAAATCGATCCCGGAAGTGCTCGCCGTCGACTGCGGTACTCCAACTCAGCGAGAGGAGTACCGCGGAGTCGACGGGGGAGCCTGCCTGCCGCGTGTGGACCGCGTCTGAACCGCGGTAAGTTCGAACTAAGGTATGTCGACTTCAGCTACGTTATTCACGTAGCTGAAGTTGCGTACCTTAGATCGAATTGGGGTGTTAGTGTAGACCAGGCCTCAGGTAGGAGTAGTGGGATAGGTCCCTCACAGAACTGGAGGATATATTGCTTAATGTTTGTAAAGTGCTTTGAATGTAAGCAGCATTATGTGTTAAATAGAATACAGGGAACTCTAAAAGTAGACAAGTTGATTATTTTAAGAGAAGCTCAAAGACCAAATGTCAAATTTATGGAGTTCTTCCCTTTTCATATGCTGCTTCACATCACAATACACTAACAATTTTCTGTCTTGAGAAATATAGGCAATTTCCATTATCCTAGTATCATTTTTTCTACTAGAATGGCTTGAATGAATCAGTGTTTTTATGAACCTGTAAAACAGTCACTGGTTGGTGGGTCTCAGTATAAACAATTCAGGCTGGAGCAGGCCTGATTTTTGCATATAAAGTCTCAGTGCCCTCTTAACTCTGGGACAACTAGGTTTCCTCTTTTAAGAAGGGAAACATGGTAGTAAATAGAGAATCATCATAACTCCTTCAAGGCAGAATGAGAAGCAAGTGCTGCTTTGGATGAAATGTGGGCCTCCTGAAGTTTTTAAATCTAGAAAGTCCAAGCTAATAGACCTTTAATGGAAGAGTGCTAACTTTAGTAAAGGAATTTTCACTCACTTAATGGCAAAAATCCATAAGAAGGCAGAGTTATGAAGTATTTTTCCTGCAATGCTGAAGCCCCATTTAGAACTCTAGAACGTTAGTGGCTGAGCCTGTTAAGTAGATGTTTGAGGATAATAGATTCAGGAAGCCTGCTTCTGAGGCAATAGCTCTACCCAGTTTCAAGCACATGACAGGCAGAAATTAAAGACAAATAGCTTATATAGTCAGGAGGATCATTATAAAAGCTGAGAAGCTTTACTCGTGGCATGACAAAGCCAATTCATAGTATTCAGGCTTCGGTGCAATTTAGACTTGAAGGTCAAAATTTTATGATAGGGAGCCAATGTCCAGAGCTACAGGTTAACAGTGACAAAGGAACTGCTTATAGGAAGAATACAGGGCACTGACAAAACCCACAACACAGAGGACCCTCACAAAAAGTCTGTATTAAGAATAATTCCAGAAGGGTACTGTGTATACATGACATTTCTCCCATGTAAATGAGATTTTAAAGTGGTAGCTTCCTCTACCCACCCAATGTCTTTGGTAACAAGTTCCCCTTTCCCAGAAGATCAACTAGCAACTTCCATTTGAAAGGAGAGAAGAGTGGAGAGGGGGGAGAGGATGAAGGATTTTCATTAAAACTCTGCTGTTATTTTTCCACTTCTTCCAGAAAATATCAGCCCTCATAAACCTCCTGGAATAAGTTTTAGGTTTACTGTCCTGTTTTTGCTGATAAATTCACTGTTCCCATATAACTGATCAAACAGTACTAAGATAGCTGGAATTAATTTTAGAAATTCCAGGTTCTAAATAAAGAGATCTGAATCTCTAAGCTGGAGTTTATTTTCTTAGTGTTTATGCACTGGACAGTGATTTCTTTGTTCTACTAGGCTCTGGACAATTATTTTTCAGAGCTAAATTTTTCAGTGAGGCAGAAAGGGGCAGGAATCAAGCTAGGTTGCCAAACCCATGAAAATAATTCAAATTGCTGGAATATGTAGCTCCATAAAATTCCTCTTTAGACAATAGTGTGGTCCCCTATTATTTTTGTCTTAGTTTGGTTAGGGTGCTGGACTGGGACATGGGAGACTCTGGTTCAATGCCCAGTTCTACCACAGACTTCATGCAGGAAGCAAGTTGCTCTGGCTCTGTAAAAAAGGCATAATAGCACTTCCCTACTTCACCGTGGAATTGTGAGGATAAATACATTAAATATTGTGAAGTGCTCACTATACTATGGTAATGAAAGGCATATAAGTACTTAAGATAGATCACCCACTAATGGCAGTTGGTCAGCAAGTCAGCACTAAGCCCAGTTTCTGAGCATGGCCCAGTCTGCTTTATCCCGATGGCTTATAACTTTTGTACATGTCCAAATTTCCAGATTTTCTCCTCCATCGCAAGGCTCACAATTGCCATGGAGCAAAGGTTTGTCCCATAAAGTAACAGTTGCAAGTTAGTGTGCAGCTTTCAGCCCCACTGCTCAATTATTTTTGTTTGATGTCTTTAGTAGGTCTTATGTGTGTCCTTATACCTTCTGGAAACATCTGGAATTGCTACACGTCTGACATCACCAGAATAGCTTGCTTATTTATCTGGGTAGCTGTTTTGAGGGGAACTTTGAATGCACCCCTAGTGTGCTTCATTTTCTTAGCACTTTTTTTTCCTGACAGAAACTTAGTAAAGTCCACCACCAGCAAGAGTTGTAAGGGAGTTTCTTTTTAATCACAGTAAAGTCTTATGGTATGGTTGCCCTAAGTGGTTTGTCCACAATTATGTCAGTAGAAGCCAGTGGGGTACTATTCCTTTGCCTACTGATGAGCAGTTGTTACTCTGAGCTGTGTCAACCATCCCCTGTTGCATTTCCTGGGATCAGGCACAGAGCATGAATGATCAACACAGCTAAGAATGTGACACAGATGAGCAAGACAAAAATGTTTTAAGTGAATTAATGTAAAGCATGTCATTGACTATGGCATTGCAATGCAATAAATAGGTTCTTTGCACTACTATTTTAGAGAGGATCTAAAAGTAATGAGGGGGAGGGATAGCTCAGTGGTTTGAGCATTGGCCTGCTAAACCCAGGGTTGTGAGTTCAATCCTTGAGGGGGCCACTTAGGGATCTGGGGCAAAATCAGTACTTGGTCCTGCTAGTGAAGGCAGGGGGCTGGACTCGATGACCTTTCAAGGTCCCTTCCAGTTCTAGGAGATAGGATATCTCCATTAATTTATTTTTAAATTTATTTAATTTAATAATATGGTAGAACAAGACACTTCACATGCTTACTGATACATCAGTTGATTGTATTCTGTGAACAGTTAACATCAGATTTTTACACACACGTCAGTGTTTGGGTTTTTAAACTTTCACTTAGTTCTCTTTCATAGCTAGGTAACAAGCGGGATGTGGTCTTCCAGCAGAGTGATATTAATTCTTAGCTCATTCTGCTTTGCCTATGAATTAGTCAGTCAACCAGATCTTTTAGATTCCATAAAATAAAAGGAATTTTGTCGTACCCTTTATGCTAGTTTGTGGTATCTAGCTATACATAACTGAGTTAGCATTTCTGATCTGTAAAGGATATGAAGGATCTATTCTGTGATGGATCCATCCATAATTCTGTGAATTATATCAAAATCTAAGACAGCGTCCTAAATTCTAGACAATTCCTATCTGAAGTCAGCAATAAGCAACTTTCTCAATCTGTACACAAGGATTCATATTCGATTTTATTCCCTCTCAAACTGCACTTTAAAAAATTCCCCTTACAAGAGAACTATAAAAGCAAGCCATGTCCATGTGCACTTCAGGTGGTTCTCACTTTAATCTTAAAAACCTTATAATTAGTATGAACTATTCCAAACACAAATCACACCAAAGAAGAGTTAATACAGAAGAATCCACTAATCAGGCAATAATGGTGTTCTGGATAAGTTTACCCTTTTTTCTTATGTCTCACCTCAAACACTGTCAAACTGTACATCATTACGTAGTCGTTTCTTGTGCTTGACAGGAAATAGAGGCAGAATCTCCAGGCGCCTATCTGCTGGGCAAAGTTATTCAGAAGCTCCTCTGGGAAAATCAAGTATCAACAAAACACGTGCATTAATATTCATAAGCTGTCTTCAGACCCAAGACAATATTTGTTTCCATAGCACCATAGATCTGAATGGAACTTCAGATATTTTTCAAATCTTATTTATCAACTAACAGTTTAATAATGCTCAGACAACCTGAGCTACTTCAAAAGCAGCTACAAAACCTACCTATAACCTTCAATGCAACCAAAATGACTAGGTGCATAGTATCAGAATTTGTTGTGTATGATTTTAACATTCCCAAAAGCATAATGTAACAAGAGATTTGGGTTAGATTAGCTGGATACTAATGGAACCTTTAGATCCACAGCGCACATCTCTGCCACCTAAGATAACAGACACGGATAGCAGTAGGATGAGGTAGCAGCAGTAGGTTATCATACTCTATGTGGACCAGCCACTAGAGCGAGATTATCTACTTTGCCATGGGTCTTTACAGATAATTCCTTTGCTGTCAGCAACACTTGGATTCAGGAATCTTGGTTTCAGTTGCAGGTTCTGTAGAAGAATGTGCTCTGGGGGGGCACATATTTTTCTACCTGTGTTCTCCAACCTGTTCCTTTCCATCACTTCTGGCTTCTTGTCCAAGACCTCCTGCCCCCAGCACCACTACCACCAACTCCTTTGTTCCAGTCTCCTTTCCTTGCCCAGCCAGTTCCAGTATATTCCCAAACCCTCTTCCCAGTCTTTCCTCCACCTCAGACTCCTTGTCTCTTGTCCCCTCTGCATTGTAGTCAGACAGCTTTCTCCTTTGCTATGCTGCCTGGGAGTCAGGAGAAGGGGCAGAGAGGGGAATAGGAGCACTGAGACCACAGGAGAGTGTTTCCCTGCTCTCAACTCCAGTGCCTAGTGCTATCGCAGCTCACAGCACCCAGGAGCAGCAATTGCAGGAAAAGTCCTCCTCAGCCTCAGGGTTGAACAATCAATGCAGAAGGAATCTTCTGAATTTAGCATCCCTGTTTTCAGATATTGAACTGTTTTTTGCTCAAATTTTCAAAAAAGAAAATCTGAGGCAGACACCTAGCTTGCAAAATTTCAACTCGAATAGCTAAAGTTTGGCAAAGTTCTGAGCAACTGAAAACTGCACCTTATAATGGGAAGTGTCAGGCAACCTTAACGATAGCCAGTGCTACCAGCTCTGCCTCTAACAAATAAGAAAAACAAATGGCAAAAGTTGGGATATTGGTCCACTGTGAAACAGACTGGGTAGAATTTAAGGGTTTGTCTACAGGAGCAGTTTGCGGCAAGCTGGGGTGTGAATTTATCTTGCACTAGCCAGCCACAGACTGACTGTCCATGTGGACACTGCTGACAAGCATTAACAGTTTAATGAGTTTTCACCTAATCCCATTTCAAAGACTACATGAGTTTGTTAATGCATGTCAGTAGGGCCTACACGGACAGTCATTCTGTGGCAGGCTAGCACGGGATAGTTTCACAGCCGAGCTTGCCACAAAACTAAAATGTCCACGTAGACACGTATTGCCCTAATACTGACATTCTGCCGTAAAGTTTTTTTCATTTTGCTAATTGTTCTTAGATCTACATATACCTCTTATGTGGAGCATTATAATCCCCCGTCTTTTACAAATTTCTCTCAAATGCTCAGAGAGATTCTGTTTCTAGGATGACCACATCCAATTACTCTTTTTGTAAAAGTTTGGCCTTGGGGAAAAGCTGCATGGGTTTGTGTTCTACAAGTTGATCAAACCCAAAAGTATGCCAACAGTCTTCTTTCCTCCAGTGACTGCGTGTCTAGGGGAAGAAAGAGTCAATATCACCCTTTTTAGCCAGATGGTGAAATTTCAGGTAAAGACAGCGTGCATACATGCTGAGAATATATTTTCAAGTATAGTGAACCTGGAGGGAATACAGGCTACATTACTGAAGTCTCAGAGGTTATAAATCCATAGCCTGTCCTTGTAGAAAGGAACCAGAAGACTGTGTAATCCCCTCATTTTTTAGTGTATTGCAGGCCTGATTCATCCATCCTGCTGCTGGTTGCATATTATGCAAGTTATTTCTACTGGTCTTCATAAGCATGGATCTGCTCAGATCCACCAGTATGGAACACAAATATATTTCCACCTGCCATTTTGCACTACCAAGAACCTACCCCAAATGTGTCAGTGTGGGTAATGTAGGAGAGCAGATCCAAAAGAGGAGGCATACATCTTCCTCATTCCCCTCATAGTACAGAAAAAGCTTCATGCATTTGCTCCATCACTTGTCACACAGCAGTCTCCTTCACAGGCTCTTCATGGAGCGCAACAGTTTGTAGGCAGAGAAGTAGGTACCCACCCTCACAACTAGCTAAGTTTCCATCAGCCTGGGAAACAAGTTCCTTTCTCACCATTTCCACCTTCAACAGACAACCGAACTATGGAGTTTTCTGCTGCTGTGGCTTGGAGATCACATACCTAACCCAAAAAATGTTGTTGAGGGAAGTAAAAGGGATTGTCTGAACTTACCTATCTCACGTTTCCGTTCATTGGTTGTACAATTGTGGAAAAACTCTGTCATTAGACTCTCCAAAGCGCGCAGGGAGGCCTCTTCTGATGCCTGACAATGAAATTTAAAGGAAAAGTAGGTCAGAAAGTGCCTCTGGTTTACATTCAATTGTAAGTAAAGTTTATTTCCTTATAAGACAAAGTGCTAAGGGGTCCATATAATGCATGCTGGATGAACAGGCTCATCAACCAAACAAAAGAGCAGCATGTTACAGGGTGAAATTTAATATGAAGTTCACAAACTGTAGAAAGAAGTCAACAGCTACTAACAGAATATGACCAGGATGAGTAAAAAGCCTCAGAAGTTATTTTAAAGTCTCATTTGTTCAGTCAAGCTTGTTAATGAGAGCAACGCTTTATAAAGCAAGTTCCCCTCCCTTCTAATTACAGACACTTGTTCTCATTACAAATGTTAGTTCATCCATTGGAATAATTCTTACATGAACACCAGCTTCAGATTAACGGACTTCAGAAATTCAGAGGCATCAAGGCATAGCAAACTGAACAAAAAAGACTAGATGCTAAAAGTCCTGAACTCTATTCCCACCCCTGGCTCAACGGGTGGCCATGGTCAGTTTGCCACCTCTTTGCTTCAGTCTGCTCTGCTCATCTGTATATAAAAAAAAAAAAAAAAAAAAAAAAAAGAAGGGGGGGCCACCAACGTACTCCACTTGGCGCAGGGAAATGGGGGAATTTAAAGGATTAATGTTCGTACAGAGCTTTGACGACTGAGTGCTATACAAATGCTTAATAATTTGATTCAGGGAGGATGAGTTGCCTAATCTCTTTTCCTTTTTTGCCAGCTGCAGCTTGGTTTTTAGGAGATCTCAAAGACACTGACTCAATATGGAGCAGTTACAAGGTAGCTACAGCTTTATTTCTCCCGAGGGCCACCTGTAATAAATGGGACTAATTCATTTGTTTCACAGTGTTTGGAGATGGAATGATTATGTTGAGCCAGAGTTAGGACGACTCTTGACCCAATCAGTATGGAGGCACGTGCTTGACCTTCTCATCTAACTCTTATAATGGATATCCCTCGTCAGTTTTATCACTAATGGTTTTGTTATGGAAGAGACACGCCATTCGTCATTTCTCCAATATTTTCAGCTAACGCATTGCTCTTTCACTAATAAGAGCACAGACTTAAGCCCAGACCTTCCTCGGGACTATACAAAGGGTAGTGGCGCAGGCAGACATCTACTGTTCAGTCCTATGTCAGGCACAAAAAAAATTACATATAAACCAAGGCTTTGCCTACACTGCCAATTGAACGACAAAACTTTTGTTATTCACAGGTGCTTAAAAAAGCCTCCCCCTGGCAAAAGTTTTGCCACAGCAAGTGGCAGTGTAAATGGCTCGTTGTGGGCAGCAGCGCTCTCCTGTCAACATGAACCCCACTCATAGGTGGTGGAAGTATTTTGTTGGCAAAAGTGCCGACCATCAGCGTTTACATTGCCTGACTTTTAGCAACATGGCTCTGTTGCTAAAAGCTGTGTAGTGTAGACAAAGCCTTAGGCAGACTAGCACTGTGACAGGTAGTCTTCTGGGAGAAGATCAGTCTACACCACCTACAGAAGCAGTATGAATTTCTCTACTGCTAAAGCCCAATTCCACATGCTCCACACAAGGCATCCAGTTTTTCTAGCGTTCCACTGCAGAACCAAGTTGGAGAGGATACTTCTAAGCTTTCCCATCCCCATATTAAATTGGATTTAGATTTACACACACTATGAGAACCAATAATTTAATAAGAGATTAAGAAAAATACAGCTGTTCTCCTAGCAACTGATAATGGATGCTTAGTAAGACTTAGCATTCTACTGCTAAACAGAAAATACACATTTTCCTGTTGTCCTTCCTCCATGTATCTCAAAAATCAGATGCTCCATAGAAAAAGCCACTTGTGATTGTGAAAGCCATCCTGATAGTGAAAAATGATATTTAAAAACTTAAACACAATCAATCAAGCTGTAGGTCACATTTCCATTTTAAGCAACTCCACAGGCCATTATTTTTTTTAAAATCCATATAGATTTGCTTCTTTGCAAAAAGGTTGCATGCACAATAAACTTAATCTTCAAGTTGTTCCTTCCAACTGCTACCCCACTTTTTCCATCTGTCTCCCCTTACTAGATTACAGCAGCAATAATTATGCATAAAGCAGGGTTGATAAAAATCAATGATTAAAATATGGATTTTTTTTAATAAAATGCTTTTTGAGGAAAAACCTATCTAAAGATAGTTTTAATTAAGATACATTATAGCTCAAAGATATCTCATCATGGAATAGGGATTATAAATTCGAATTCTATAGTATGAGACAATATTAATGAAATGTTTAAGAAAAGTTTTGTAAATGAGTTCCAATAGTTCATGGATTAGGGTCTCAATCTTATGGGGTTCTAGGGGCTTCTGTATATAGATTATTTAGGTTAATCTTTCTATCTACCCAATGGGACTCAGTGCTCAGTCTAGAAGATACTATCAGAGATGCTTAGTTTTGCAGTTCTCAAACTGTGGATTTGTGTCTCCAGAGATAAACATGCTTGTTAACAGCAAAAATGTTTTTAAATAAATAAATAAATATAGAGATGAGAAATAACAGATCTCAACCCTATTGTCCCTCTGCAAATTTATGTACAGAGTCAATCCCTTAATTCTCTCTAAAAGTGCAAAATTTCAAAAAGTTCAATGAATAGAAGATTGTTGCTGGCGGAATAGATCGGGACAAGGAGAAGAAGTCTGGAGAAAAATGTGAGAAGGGAGGGACAGGCAGTAAAAACAAAAGTGAAACTGTTTGAGCAGCATATTCCAGAAGTCTTGAAGTCTGAGTGTAGCTTTTGTCTTAGAAGTCTTGAGGTCTGACTTATTTTGTTTAGAAGAATCCATCCTCAACATACAGGATTCTGAAGACTATCCACCTTCAAGATCACCATCATTTTCTATAGTTTCAGACACCAATGATAGTGCTTCAGTCACATCATGTATGTCACATAGCCACAGTATATCAGCTGTAGCAAAAAGGAAAAAAAATCTCCACCATCAGAAACAACCATATATAAGTTTGTGATAAGAACCAGCAGATTACAAAAAAAGGTAACTGATGAAAGAATTGCCCGGTTTGTTTATGCAACAAAAACTCTCCTTTCCGTATGATTGAGAACCCACACTTCATTAACATGGCTCAGTCATTAAGACCAGGATACAGTCCACCCAACAGAGCAGATGTCGCAGGCAAATTGCTGGATAAAGTGTATGAAAGAGAAATTGAGCAGTGTGCAAAAGGTCTAGAGGGTAAAATTGTTAACCTGAGTCTTGATGGGTGGAGCAATGTCCACAATGATCCTGTTGTATGTGCTTGTGTGACAACAGAAGAAGGGAATGTCTTCCTTACAGAAACAATTGATACATCAGGAAATGCACACACAGAATACTTACAAGAAGTAGCAGTATAAGCTATAAAACTATGGAGAAAAATATATATCAAATGTCTAGTACGCAGCTTGGTCACAGACAAAGCTGCAAATGTATCCAAGATGAGAAGAAATTTAGAAGAGAGCCCCAAGCTAGTAACATACGGTTGTAGTGCTCATTTGATGCACCTCCTAGCCAAAGACTTCAGTGTTCCAGAAACAAAGGCGAATGTTGTTGAAATTGCAAAATACTTCCGTAACAACCACTTTGCAGCAGCTGCACTGAAAAAAATGGGAGGAACCAAGCTAACTTTCCCACAAGGCGTGCGCTGGAACGCAGTAGTGGATTGTTTTGAGCACTATATCAAGAACTGGCCTAATCTGATAACAGTTTGTGATCAAAATTGTGAAAAAATAGATGGCACTGTCACAGCCAAAGTTCCCAACATTGGGCTTAAGAGAAATGTTGAACACATCCAGAGTACCCTGAAGCCTATTTCTGTAGCCTTGAACAAAATGCAGGGAAATAGCTGTTTTATTGCTGACGCTGTTGAAATTTGGAAGGAACTGAGTGAGATCTTAAAAAGAGAAATATGCAATGACAGAATTAAATTACAAGCATTAAAAAAACGAATGGACAAGCACCATCTCCAGCTCATTTTCTCACAAATATTCTAAATACTCGGTACCAGGGTCAAACCTTAACTGCTGAAGAGGACGAGTTGGCTATGACATGGACATCCAGCAATCATCCCTCCATAATGCCAACTATAATAAACTTCAGAGCTAAGGGTAAACCATTCAAGAAATATATGTTTGTTGATGTTTTAAAGAAAGTCATACCAGTGAACTGGTGGAAGTCACTTAAGCACTTGGATTCAGAGACTGTTGAAGTGATAATCTCACTTTTAACAGCAGTAGCTTCTTCTGCCAGTGTAGAAAGAATTTTTTCCTTTGGACTAATTCATTCCAAATTGAGAAATTGTTTGGGACCTGAAAAAGCAGGAAAGCTTGTTTTTCTTTTCCAGATTACAAACAAGCAGGAAAATGAAAGTGAAGATGACTGAGTTAGCTGCAGAAGCCAATATTTTAAGTTTCTCATGTTGACCTGGCTGACATAGTCGATTAAAAAAAAAAAATACTTCATTTAACTATTTTAAACAATTTTAACAAACAAACCTGATTTTAAAAAACTTGAATGTTTAACTAAATTCAAAAATTCATATGCTTGAATTGTTAAAATATTATATGTTTGCTGTTGAAGAAAAAAATCTAGAACACATAACGTTGTTGTTTTAGTTAAATAAAACAGTTTAAATGTCTGTCTGGTGATGTTCTCCTCCTAATACAGCATGGCAAGAAAATCCTCCAAATATTAATGATTAACCTGTTGAATTGGAGATAGTTCACCTCCCAATAGCTTCATTTACATTTACCTTTACCTTTTACCATTTACCTTTGGTAAATGAAATAACCAAATTATTCATTTTCTGATATAGCTGTAAAACTAATCTGAAAAGTTTTCAAAATAAATCACTTAAAAAAATGTATAGTATGTACCTTTTAAAAATGAAACCTACATCTATCTCTGAGTTGTGAAGAATATGTATTAAGGTTAACACAACCAACAAGAATGCACTTTTATGTAGAAATCCATGATTAAATTGAGTCTTCCTGACTAGTGATTTAAATCATGATTTAAATTAAATCAAATCCACCCTGTCAAAGTCTCAGTCTGAGGATTCAATTTTTTAAAAATTCCAAAATAATCAAAGTTAATTATAGAATATATCCACAATAACATTTCCACACATTCCTTTCTCTCTGTAGAGTGGAGTGCATACTGTTATATTCTTTCCTACCCCACATGCTACTCGATTAGATTTAAATGTACAAATTCAGCAGTTTAGCGTACACTCTTGCAATTCAGTCCCTTGCTGCTGAAGGGCAAACTTTACATCTCAATATCTACTTCAGATGTCAAATAGGGAAGAATGAATTGTGAGTTGTCAAACTTTGACCACAGCAATATGAAGCAGCCAATTTCCTCCACAGCAGAAGTGTTTTTCTTCCTATCCCACTGAAGAAAGGCCTCTCACAAGAAGATTACACAGCAGCCACACACACACACCAGGAGCATCAGGACTTGCCTTGTTTTGGTACAATCAATTCTATGCTTTTCAAGCTTCTTGATAGCTCTTCCTATCTGAAGAATTGTTGATGCACAATGGACAATTTAAGAAAACAAATGCTTAAAGTTAAGCTCCTAGTCACATGATTTTTTTAAAAAAGGTACTGAGGACTTGGCAGCTTATCCAATGACTAATGGGAGATACTGGGCACTTTGCATTTTTGAAAGTCAGTTCACATATTCAACAGCCTAACCCTCTGCCCCCCCCCTTTTTCCCCCCTTCTTTAAATCTCAATCTATGCCTTCATTATAAAAAAACCTGAAGAATACAAAACAGATTTAGTGTTAACATTTGTTTTGAGAAAGTCATGGATGGGATTGCTAAAACTACCTATCTATGTATTCATCATGTGGCCAGTTGCTATAGGATATGGGTACTCTATGCATAGGTTTGAAAGAGTACAGGACAAACTAGGAACAAACAATGCAGTATCCCCCTCAAATCTTCCCTTCCTGAGAGTGCCACACACTGGAAAACACAACTAACACTGGACAACAGGGCTCCCCAGAACTGCATTTTATGGAAAGCCTGAACAAATATTTATTTCAAAGCATGCTCTAAAGTTACTCAGACTAAGGGCTGGTCTACACCCAGCCGCTAGTTCGGCGGCTGGGGATCGAAGTTCTGGGTTCGACTTATCGCGTCTGGTCTGGACGCGATAAGTCGAACCAGGAAGTGCTCGCCGTCTACTGCGGTACTCCAGCTCGGCGAGAGGAGTACCGCGGAGTCGACGGGGAGCCTGCCTGCCGCGTGTGGACCGCGTCTGAACCGCGGTAAGTTCGAACTAAGGTATGTCGACTTCAGCTACGTTATTCACGTAGCTGAAGTTGCGTACCTTAGTTCGACTTGGGGGGTTAGTGTAGACCAGGCCTTAGATAGATTTGGCACAGAAGAAAACAAGGAGATCCCCCCCCCCCAGTGTGACTGTTATGCTCCCAAGCTTGCAAGATACACAGAGCTCAAAGTTTCTACCAAAAGAAGGTGGCATGGCAGAAATGGCCTAAGTTAACTGGAACCTAGTCCATTAAGGGACAGAAACTAGCACCCTGAATTTCCCCAGAAGTGAGCTGTCAGTAGGTAGACAGTACAAGTGCAATAAACTCTTGCCAGCCAGGTCTACTCACATGGGCAGCAGTATTCTGCATTTGTTAATGTTTCTGGGTAGCTTTCAAGGTTAGCTCCACATAGTGTGCTGCAATGATTTCACTGGTCTACAATTTTTGAGAAGTCGTCTGCTTCAGAGATAAAATGTGCTATTTATTATGTATTTTGATGTGCTGAATTCAAATATGACAATTAAAACAACTGATGGCTACTGTTTCTAAGATATTTAAGTTTTTACATTTTATGTCTATGTATATTGTGTAGATAGTAGAGTTTTAATCATAAATTGTAAACCTAGGTCTTTTCATGTGTTTATGGTTGCTTTACATGATATTTCACCTTTCCTGTTTATGTAACACTTTAAAAATCAGCAAAAGGGTTATATAAATAAAATTTATTATGAAACATAAGGCAAAAAACTATTATGTACATAGTTTAGTCCTATTCAGTGTCTACTCGGCGCTTCTTGACTTGTCTCTTGTATTCATTAAATGGAGCATCTCTTGTCACTGTCCAGCAATAGTCTGCAAGCATTGATGGGCTCCATTTGCCCTGATAGCGTTTCTCCATTGTTGCAATGTCCTGGTGAAATCGCTCGCCGTGCTCGTCGCTCACTGCTCCGCAGTTCGGTGGAAAAAAATCTAGATGAGAGTGCAAAAAATGTATCTTTAGTGACATGTTGCAACCAAGGCTTTTGTATGCCTCGAGGAGGTTTTTCACCAACAACCTGTAGTTGTCTGCCTTGTTGTTTCCGAGAAAATTTATTGCCACTAACTGGAAGGCTTTCCATGCCGTCTTTTCCTTGCCACGCAGTGCATGGTCAAATGCATCATCTCGAAGAAGTTCACGAATCTGAGGATCAACAAAGACACCTTCCTTTATCTTAGCTTCACTTAACCTTGGAAATTTTCCACGGAGATACTTGAAAGCTGCTTGTGTTTTGTCAATGGCCTTGACAAAGTTCTTCATCAGCCCCAGCTTGATGTGTAAGGGTGGTAACAAAATCTTCCTTGATTCAACAAGTGGTGGATGCTGAACACTTTTCCTCCCAGGCTCCAATGACTGTCGGAGTGGCCAATCTTTCTTGATGTAGTGGGAATCTCTTGCACGACTATCCCATTCGCAGAGAAAACAGCAATACTTTGTGTATCCAGTCTGCAGACCAAGCAAGAGAGCAACAACCTTCAAATCGCCACAAAGCTGCCACTGATGTTGGTCATAGTTTATGCACCTCAAAAGTTGTTTCATGTTGTCATAGGTTTCCTTCATATGGACTGCATGACCAACTGGAATTGATGGCAAAATATTGCCATTATGCAGTAAAACAGCTTTAAGACTCGTCTTCGATGAATCAATGAACAGTCTCCACTCATCTGAATCGTGAACGATGTTGAGGGCTGCCATCACACCATCGATGTTGTTGCAGGCTACAAGATCACCTTCCATGAAGAAGAATGGGACAAGATCCTTTTGACGGTCACGGAACGTGGAAACCCTAACATCACCTGCCAGGAGATTCCACTGTTGTAGTCTGGAGCCCAACAGCTCTGCCTTACTCTTGGGTAGCTCCAAATCCCTGACAAGGTCATTCAGTTCACCTTGTGTTATGAGGTGTGGTTCAGAGGAGGAGGATGGGAGAAAATGTGGGTCCTGTGACATTGATGGTTCAGGACCAGAAGTTTCATCCTCTTCCTCGTCTGACTCAAGTGAGAATGATTCTGGTGCATCCGGAACCGGCAGTCCTTCTCCGTGGGGTACTGGGCGTATAGCTGATGGAATGTTCGGATAATGCACAGTCCACTTTTTCTTCTTTGACACACCTTTCCCAACTGGAGGCACCATGCAGAAGTAACAGTTGCTGTTATGGTCTGTTGGCTCTCTCCAAATCATTGGCACTGCAAAAGGCATAGATTTCCTTTTCCTGTTCAACCACTGGCGAAGATTTGTTGCACAAGTGTTGCAGCATATGTGTGTGGCCCACCTCTTGTCCTGATCTCCAATTTTGCAGCCAAAATAAAGGTGATAGGCTTTCTTAACCATAGCGGTTATACTGCGTTTTTGTGATGCAAAAGTCACTTCACCACAAACATAGCAGAAGTTATCTGCACTGTTCACACAAGTACGAGGCATCTCTGCTCACTTTGGCTAAACAGAAATGTGTCCCTTTGCAAAAATCAAACACTGACAAATAAGAGAGCACGACACTGTATGATTTCTAGAGCTGATATAGGGCAATTTGTTCAGCAGAGTGATGTAAGCTTCGTTATGATTGCATCATCCATGACTTCTAGGAATAACATGATGCAATTCATATCATGTATGATGCAATACCAGCTTCAGATTGCATCGTTCATTGTTTTGCCTAAAAAGCAAGTACTGTCCAAACCCAGTCATAGATTTATTCATAGATCCAGTCAAAGATATATTTTAGTCATTTCTGGTTTAAATTGAGATCCCTTCCCTTTATAACTCACTTATCCTCCGCCATTCCCAAGTCAAGGGTCGTATATACTGACCCAATAGCATATCTTGAAAACTAGAGCCAATCAGCAATTTTAAGCATCATTTTCGTTCTCAGTGACCCAGAATTAGTAAAGTTTGACTACATTTATTTCAGAAGCATTTTGGCTGTAGAGCAGTGTTTCCACAGATAGGGCCCCTTGACATAAGAAAGGATACACTCCCGTCTCAAGGCTGAGTAATGGAATCTGGGCACTGCCCTGAGGAGACTGACTTCTGAAACTAATTTCCTTGCCGTACCCTTGTCTGGTCTTGTTGTTTGAACCCCAAACAACTGGGGACCACCAGGTGCTGCTGAAGATAGCCTCCAACTCTCACTTCAATGACCTTCCCCAGAAAGGCTTGAGACTGGGCTGCAACTGGCAAGATGTCAAGTTATTCTGTGTAGAAGCTTGCAATTCACCTTACCTTGGGGGAGGCATTAAAAATCCCCATCAATAAAGAGCCAAAGTATTCCCCACTCACTTTCACTAACTGCAGAGGGCATAAGAGCCTTACTCTTCCGAAGTGTATCAGAGATCTCTAATTGAGAAGCTAGTTAGACCTTTTAGGGAAGAACACTTGTTCCCTCCTGCTATCACAGTCCAGGAGGAAAAGTTCAACATTCAATCAATCCTGTTTGCAAAGCAGACAGAACACCCAAAATAGTTACATTGGTTGGGACTTCCCAGATACTACGACAGAGTCTCAGTCTCACCACAGTATAAGAGTACACAAGTATAAGGCGGGCAGGCAGATTCAGCACACCAAACTTTTTTCAAAAGATGTTTCATCCCCCTACTTCATAAATTGTGGCTGCCAGTTAACAATGGTGCCCTGAAAGGACAATGGAGGAAGAGGTGTTTAGGGGCAAGTAGGGCTTTAGAGCTGTGCTCCGGCTCCGCTCCAGCTCCAGGCAAAAACCTGCAGCTCCACTGCTCCAGAGCTGCTCCGCGCTCCAGCTCCGGGCTCCGCTCCAAAGCCCTGGGGGCAAGGGCACTGGTAGTCAAACAGATTGCTGTATCTCACCAGGACATCCACACACTGATCCCAGAGAACATTTGAATCCAGTAGGGTCTACGTCTCACGGAGAGGTTTGTCACAGTTGGTCCACCTTGACTACTTTGTGGGGTAGTTGTAGTCAGACTACAATAGTGTTCAGCAATACAAGTTAGAATGAGAGTGTTTAGAACTAGGGCTGTCGATTAATTGCAGTTAACTCACGCGATTAACTAAAAAAAAATTGTGATTAAAAAAATGTATTGCAATTAATGGCAATGATAAATAGAATCCCAACTGGAATTTATTAAATATTTTTGGATGTTTTTCTACATTTTAAAATATATTGACTTCAATTACAACACAGAATACAAAGTGTACAATGCTCACTTTATATATTTTTTATTACAAATATGAGTACTTTAAAAATGATAAAAGTAGTAGTATTTTTCAATTCACCTCATACAAGTACTGTAATCTCTACCGTGAAAGTGCAACTTACAAATGTAGATTTTTTTGTTACATAACTGCTCTCTAAAACAAAATAAATGTAAAACTTTAGAGCCTACAAGTCCACTCAGTCCTACTTCTTGTTCAGCCAACTGCTAAGACAAACAAGTTTGTTTACATTTATTGGAGATAATGCTGCCCGCTTCTTATTTACAATGTCACCTGAAAGTGAGAACAGACATTCACATGGAACTTTTGTAGCCGGCATTGCAAGGTATTTACGTGTCAGATATGCTAAATATTCGTATGCCCCTTCATGCTTCGGTCACCATTCCGGAGAATATGCTTCCATGCTGATGATACTCATTGAAAAAGTAATGTGTTAATTAAATTTGTGACTGAACTCCTTGGGGGAGAATTGTGCATCTCCGGCTCTTGCTTAGCCCACATTCTGCCATATATTTCATGTTATAGCTGTCTCGGATGATGACCCAGCACATGTTGTTCATTTTAAGAACACTTTCACTGCAGATTTGACAAAACACAAAGAAGGTACCAATTTGAGATTTCTAAAGATAATTACAGTATTCAACCTAAGGTCTAAGAATCTGAAGTGCCTTCCAAAATCTGAGAGGGACAAGGTGTGGAGCATGCTTTCAGATGTCTTAAAAGAGCAACACTCAGGGCTGGTCTACACTGGGGGGAAACCGATCTAAGATACGCAACTTCAGCTACGCGAATAGCGTAGCTGAAGTCGAAGTATCTTAGATCAAATTACCTGAGGTCCACACGGCGCGGGATCGACGGCCGCGGCTCCCCCGTTGACTGCGCTACCGCTGCTCGCTCTGGTGGAGTTCCGGAGTCGATGGTGAGTGCGTTCGGGGATCGATATATCGCATCTTAACGAGACGCAATATATCGATCCCGGATAAATCGATTGCTACCCGCCGATATGGCGGGTAGTGAAGACGTACCCTCAGATGCGGAAACTACAGAACCTGAACCACCAAAAAAGAAAATCAATCTGCTGCTGGTGGCATCTGATTCAGATGATGAAAATGAACATGCATTGGTCCGCACTGTTTTGGATTGTTATCGAGCAGAACCCATCATCAGCATGGACATGTCCTCTGGAATGGTGGTTGAAGCATGAAGGGACATAAGACTCTTTAGCACATCTGGCATGTAAATATCTTGCGACGCCGGCTATGACAGTGCCGTGAGAACACCTGTTCTCATTTTCAGGTGACATTGTAAACAAGAAGCGGGCAGCATCATCGCCTGCAAACGTAAACAAACTTGTTTATCTGAGCGATTGGCTGAACAAGAAGTAGGCCTGAGTGGACTTGTAGGCTCTAAAGTTTTACATTGTTTTATTTTTGAATGCAGGTTTTGGGGTTTTTTGCACATAATTCTACATTTGTAAGTTCAACTTTCATGATAAAAAGATTGCACTACAGTACTTTTAATGGGGGAATTGAAAAATACAATTTATTTTGTTTTTTTACAGTGCAAATATTTGTAATCAAAAATAAATCTAAAGTATATTTTGTATTCTTTGTTGTAACTGAATTCAATATATTGAAAAATGTAGAAAACATCAAAAAATATTTAAATAAATGGTATTCTATTAACACCGCGATTAATTTTTTTAAACACTTGACAGCCCTATTTAGAACACATCTCATATTCACATTCTTATCACATTTCAACTGTTTCTTTAATTCCTACTCCCTTCCCTTTTCATTGTCTTATGAAGTTTACCATAGATAGTTTTATAAGGATTCTTTAGAGGTGTGTAGATATTTACTCAGACTAGTGATCTGCTAATCCAAAGTCTTCAACCTATATGACTAGAAAACAACTGATTCATAGTTGTAGAAAAGCATAATTCCCTCCTTTACTTCAAAGAAATAAAAATTATAGTTTGTCACCAAATAGTTGTGGATTCTGGAATACTGACCATCTATCCGCAGAAGTTTCCAGGCATTCAAGTAAACTAGGTATGTAGGCTAATTTCAGAACCATCGTTCTTTCATTTTACTTTAAGGCTTGACAGCAATTAACTGGATATCCAACCTCTAGTTATTTTGTAGGTCAACGGAGGATTAAGATTTGCCAAAAATTGACAGCTTAGATTTTGTAAACCCTGATTTATTGTAGCTTATAATGTCACTGACATCTTTATATCTTAAAAGCCACATTCAGTATTTTACTGCAATATATAGTATATTGTTTTAGTTATAAAATGAATTATTATAGGTTAAAGCTACAGTTAGTGTGGGACTGACAACTAATTCTGAATCAAAGTGTTTACAGCATTTACAGTAAAGTATGCACAGGCCAAGATGTGAATTACAGGCAAACCTTTGAGCCTTCATATTTGAATTACACCACCATCCACTGGAGCACCAAAAACTGCCTATGTCCAATTAAGCAGACACGGTGGGTGACATGATAGAAACTGGTCCAATGAAAGCTAATAGTCAGAGACACTCTGTATGTTTCCCAGACCTGAAGCTGAGCTTTGTGTAGGCTAGGGGTCGGCAACCTTCAGCACGCGGCCTGGGAACGGCGAACCACAGCCACTGGGAGCTGCGGGGGGGACCGTGCCCGCGGACAGTCAATGTAAACAAAATGTCTCGCAGATTACCCTGATGGGCTGCGTGCAGAAGGTTGCCGACCCCTGGTGTAGGCTCAAAATCTTGTGTCTCTCACCAACACAAGTTAGTCTGATACAAGATATTACCTCACCTCCTTGTGTCTCTAAAATCTAAAATGGGACCAACATGGCTACAACAACATTGCATGAATCCAATTAAAAACGTCTAAAGCTTTAGAGTTCAAAAGAATCATAGATTTATCTTAAATATGAGTTTGTTTCAGATGCAATCAAGATAGATATTCCCCTTGAATAGAATAGAAATTAGAAACTACTTATTACTTTATAAACAAATTAAAGTGTTCCCCTGAGAAGCGTTTTCATTTTAAAGGTTTTTGGGTATTTTGTTTCCCCAGCATCACCTTCTTCCTTCATTTCACATTGTACAAAGCTTAACTAAATTTTCACAAATATGTAACTAAACCTAGATATTAGGCTTTCAGTTCCTCCACCCCAAAAAACATTTGTTCCTATAGAGATGATTGAATTATTCAGGTTTTGCTCTCAAGATTTAATGCTTTTTTAAAAGGAAGGGAATATTTTTAAAAGCTTGTCTTTAATGATTTTCCATACCAACACAAGCTGTTAACCTTTTAATGTTTGCTATTAACCGCTCAGTATAGAATATTGATCAGAACAAGAACTATGCTCTAAATATGATGCCTACAAGCTGATGCCAAAACATTAAGAGGAAGCTGGTGTCTCTTGTTGCTTTCCTAAGGTATGAATTTGGAGACATGCATATCCCGGTAAGAAAAAATACAGATAAACCTACTAAAAGCTAAGTGTTCTTACAAAATGTTAACTGCATCCACAAATACAACTTCAGTTGTGTGTCAGACAGAGCTGGGACAGTTTCCTCTGACATTTGAGAATGGTTTTATACCCCGCAACTCACACACCTTGAATGTTACAGTACATCCAGTCTTTTGTGGCACAATACTGATGGTATCTTCCCTCTCAAAATGAAGTTAAAGGACAAAATATCTCTCTCCATAGATTTGTTAAGTAATTTGCCCCCTATCTCTACTCTAGTCAGATTTTGAATCCAAACACCCATTCCTTTGTTTTGACTTTTCCAGCGCTGTTTAATATCTGCATGTGCTGAGAGGTTATGACAGCAGAGATATTTTTCAGAGGCCACTAGACTTATTTCTTGGGCTAGTGAGTGTTGGGTAAATGGCCTCACCATATACTGTAAATTAACAAGCATTGAGAAATTTTAGCCACCTACTAGTCAGAGGACTAAACCCAGTGTATTAAAACTGCAGCCACTAGGATCTTGGACATCATTCTGATGTCACCTCCCCCCCATCGCCCCTCCCCCCCACCCCCCCTCCCACCCCCGGAATCCATCTACTGTCTCCCCTTTCCATCACAAATTTAAACCTCTTGGGCCTTCACAACTCAGCCCTTCCATACTTATCTGTTCCAGTATCTTATCAAATTATACCCCGTTCTGCCAAACCAATTGTGCCAGCCTGAATCACTGGCTGCTTCATTTCTCTCCTTTGCACATTCTTCCATACAGCCCCCTTATAGATGGAACACTCGAGTGAAATAGCTTGTGAAGCACTACTGTCTCCTCCAAATTCCTCCCCTACATCTATTTCTGTGCTGCCCATAGGAAGTAAATTGGTAATAGCCACGTAGAAAGCCACTGAGGACTGCTGATTTTTTAAAACAGTGATTCAGAACCATCAAACTATTCCAAGCCTATGTAAATGCATTTTCTTACCCATCACCCTTCTCCACCTTCTTTCAATTTTCTTTCCAATGTTGACACAAACTAGACTGTAAGTTCTTCAACACAGAGACAGCCTTCTGTGGTATTTGGACAGCACCAGCCACAACAGGGCCCTGATGTCGATCAGGGCCATTGGGTACTATGCAATGAATGCAATTTAAACATTTATCTATTTTATTTATTAAAATAGCATTTTTGGTGTTTGAGACATCACCCACTAGTGGAGAAACCAGGAAGGCCACAGCTCCGATTTCTCATATATTTTAACAGCCATATTATTTCTCCTTATTGAATGTTACAGCTATTTAAAAAACAAAAAACAAAAACTTTGCAGCTCACTTTTAAGAATACTTAGTTGAAGGTAAATATATACTGAATCGAATGCATTAAAATACCATGAAAATTATTCACATCAACCAATTTATATTAAGAATTGGTGGGAAATCTTCAGGTGGTTCCTTGAGAACTTGAAGGCAACAAGAGGATATGAACAACTCCAAAGAAGCTATTAGAATCAGAAAAAATTAAAAGGGCCACTTTAAGCACATCTTTTAAATAAACTTTCCTCACGTGACATTTAGTGTCAGGGTTTGTTAATAACCCAGCCAAACCCTTACAGACTTTTAGTTCCCTAGATGCAGTTGAGCAAATTATGAAGCAAGTGTGTTGATAACGGCAGTCTTAAACAGTAATTTGTGACACAACTGAAGCATAGCCTCTGAATTTGCACCATTTAACAATGCAAGGGAGGATTATGAAGCGTAACAAGTATGCAAAATTCTTACACACCAAATTCCTCATCTCTAGAAAGGTCAAATGTGCACTACATGGAGGCAGAATTGTAAGGGGAACAACCAATATTAAAATCGGCACTTAGACGTTACCTTTTAGTCATTTTCTGAATGACTAATACCATTAGACAATACTGGTCTACAATGCAACACTAGGCGCCAACACTATGTTGGAAGGGTCTCCTTAATAGTGGGAGAAATATCTGCAATACTCAAATGTAAGTCTCCTGTTACAAGTCTGAAACAGTGCATACACCAGCAGAATAATCCCTATATTATATGTACTAAATTACTGATGTACTATTTGCAAATTAAAGGAGTTCTTCAGGCTTCAATCTGGATTTCCTTGTTGCACTTCAAGCACTTTTTTGTGGTTTAACGAATCGAAACTAGATGAAGCTTCATTTTATGTTCAGAAACAGCTAACACTCATGGTATATCTGAATAGACTGGCAGACTGCAAACACAATCTGGTGACCTGCTCCAGTCATGTTAACAGCCAGAGCTTCAGCAATTCATCAACATGGCACCTCATTTACAAAATTGACTTACCTACACACCACTATTTAAGCCAAAACCCACTGCAGAAAATTATGACGAACTATTGGTGTATCTCACAATATCAAAAGCTAAACACATCAAGTGAGGATGGCGCAGGCAATGGAGCCACCAGAGCTACTCTTCTTCCTCGCCAGAGGTTGGTCCTGGCAGAAGTCACGAGAGTCGGAGACCTCCTGGACTACGACCGGGGAGTCTGGCTGGATCCCCTGACGCTCGCTTGGCGCATGGGGCTCTCCAGGCCTTGTACTCCCCGGCGCGTACTTCAGGAGGTGAGGGCCGCTTTGCTGCCCACTGCTCGGGTCTACCTCGACCAGGTCCTGTGCGAGGGCATGCCCCGCCCACCCTCCACCCCTGGTCCTCCGGACCTTTTTATTGGGCCCCTGCCCCGTGGATCCAACTGGCCTCCCCGCCCCTTCTCCGTGAGCCGGCTGCACGACTTGAAGCCGGTTTGTTTCTTGACCGCGCCAAGGAAACATCTATACACGCTCGCGCTCCACACTCTTCACTTCCTCACCCTCGTGTCCCGCCCCAATACGAAGTGGCGGGACCTCCTGCCACCTGTCGAGGGGGAGAAGCTCCGGTGGGCCAGCCTCTATTCCACCCTGGTCCCGAGGCCCGCCGGGGATGTCAGTTGGCGGCTCCTTCATGGGGCCGTGAGCATGGGCGTGTACTTGGCGCGGTTTACCCGTCCCTGACACCTGTCCTTTCTGCGGCGTGAGGGAGACTCTGGCTCACATTTACTTAGAGTGTGCCAGGTTGCAGCCCCTACACCGGCACCTCACCGACATTATGTTGCGTTTTTGGTTACACTTTTCCCCTCACCTTCTCATTTATGCACTCCCTATCCGTGGCCCCACAAAGTCACGGGACCTCCTGGTCAACTTCCTCTTGGCCCTGGCTAAACAGGCCATCTATGAAACCAGGGAGAGGAGGTTGGCCGATGGAGGTTCCTGTGACTGTGGGGCCTGTTTCCGATCCTCTGTCCGTTCACGTATCCGGGCAGAGTTCCTCTGGGCGGCGTCCACTGGCTCCCTTGGAGGAGCAGTGGGCCCTGTCCGGGGTTCTCTGCTCGGTGTCCCCATCAGGTTCCCTTCTTTTGACCCTTTAATCGCACTCCTGTCCCCGTTTTTACATTAGTTGTCCCCCATAATCATTTGGGTTTTAGGTCCTGTGGGTCCTCCCCTTAGGCTGGGGGGAGGATCCTTTAGCAGTGGGCGGGCTTTGCCCGCCCACTTCCCGGAACCCAATAGGTACTCTTCTTCCTCCCAACCTGCGACAGGCAAGATGGCCAGCATGTGAGCTGCTGAGCAGCCACACTGCAACTGTTTGGAGTGCTCTGTCACATTATAATTGCTCCTGGAACTTAACAACACTTCCATTTAAAAGTCCCAGGGCACAGCTCATTTTCTGTTCAAAAACAAAAACACACATTTTCTTAGCAGTCACCTAAGGAACAAAAGTGGCCACAGATTGGCCACTTCTGGAGTGGACTGTGCTATGGAAATCTATCTTACATGCAAGAAATTTGTCACTATTAAGTTAAAAATACCATCTCCTGTAAGCACCTTCTGATACACATAAGCGTTCAAGCTGGCATGACCAGCTTTTAGAATATCTAGAGTAATCTATTATTTTTGGTAAAGGCCCAAATTTCTTGTCCAAGGTATAGCCAAGGTTCAGACTATAATAATGGTAATAATAAATAAATAAAAAGATGTCACAGTCCGTTCAAAAGCGTCTGGCTGTCCGTATTTGGCCTGCAGTCCGCCTGTTGACTGCCCCTGACCTAGGGGGTCATATTTCTCAAACCTTCATGTACAGACATAGTTTGAAGCACAATTAAACCTAAAGCCATGTTTTGAAAAAGAGGCTCAAATGTTCAGGGTCAAATTCTATCTTAACGGATGATTGCATCAGGGCCAATGGTAAATACAATCCAGCTGCCTTTTGGGGGGTGCATGCTCCTCCTCCTCCATCTGAACAGTGCTGGCACAGTAAACCTTGCATTGCTCTTGTGTTCGGTCATAGACCCCAAATAAGTGTTATATTCAGGGTCCACATTTTCTTCGAGAAACCTGCTAAATGAAGCTAGAAGAGCTGGAATAACGACACTAAGTGGCATATGGTATTCACGTCGTAAGTTTTTATATGGCACCTTTACAAACATTAAGCATAAGCCACCCCCTCTGTGAAATGAGTTTTACATCAGCTGTTCTCAGATTGTGATCTCTAGGCCACTGGTGGTCTGTGGGGTGCTGGCTGGTCACATGATACTGACTTGCCGCCTTGATTCCAGTTGCATTAAGAGACTATTATAAAATATATTACTTTCCCATGTGAGCAATTGCTATAGCTGCCACAAGGATGTTGCATGATCCTAAATGAGAGGGGAGGTGTCCAAGATAAACACTATTAAGATATATTCTACACTACGAGAAACTGAAGACCCCGGTACTATATCATTTTATAGATAAGCTGAGGCACAGAGATTGCATGACTTGTCCAAGGTTAAAGTCAATATCAGAGTTAATACTAGAACCCACAGTCCAGCTCCAACCACTACACATTTCTTCAGCGTGTATATGGGATAAGCAGCTCCTTGCGACAAGTGGAACTGCTTTTTTCTAGCTATCACAGATGACAGGCATGGATCAAATTAGTTAACCCAAGTAAAATAGATGTATGCTCTTTTGAGGTCAGCAGACACGGAACAAAGTCAAATACCTGCCCAGTGTGGTTAACACAGTTGCCAGTTTATGGATGGTGAGATACTACACAGATGACTTGCTTTTTCCTCAGTACCTGCAAATAGTGACTCAACAATTAAAATCCTATTAATTAAATTTGGAAGTTCATATGCCTAAACCAAACAACTTTGCAGTCCTGCCCCTCATTGCACATCCTCCCTACTATTTGTTACCCCAAATCATTGGGTCACACCTAAAATAAAAATGGAAAGATCCTAGAGACAGGAACCTTGTCTATTTGTCCTGTAAAGCACCAAAGCACACTTCTGGGTGCTATAAAAAAAATGAAAAGTTAATGTAGGAAGGACCAATCTATGATAGAAGTCAGACACCACAGCTTGAGATCATTTCCCCTTTACCTAGATAAGCACATCTAAAATGCACAAACGAGATCACGCAACAGGCCAAACAAATGTGTACAACCAGTTTCCATTTCTAGCTAATCAAGTCCATTGGAATTTTGAGTGAATAAATAAGTGAAAGTTCTCAGAGGGAGGAAACCATATTCAACAGAAAGGGGAAGAATGGTTCAGAGTATCCAGAGATCACCATGTATCTGAAGATCACCAATATTTTGGTCATGTGTTGGGCTTTGGAAACTCAAGCTAGCCATTGAAAAAGGATTTTTAATGTAAAGTCTGGAATCTCTTTGCTATTCCGATGAACCACCACAACTGGCACCGAAGATTATACGAACAATGCAGAGTGACAGTATACAATGTGAATTAGGTGAGGATCACAATAAACAAACTCCCCCAGCTTTGTATTTAAAGTCATCAGCAGCTGAGCATTTTTTTTGTAAAGCTTTTAACTGAACTTTCAAAACAGAACACTGCTCCACCTGCTCATCAGCACAAAGACATCACAATTTTAAACTGCTTTTAAAGAAGATTCTCTCTAATGAGCTATTCTACTGTAGTAGTTGTATCTCTCTTTTGTTCAGAGTCTGGGGGTGGCAGAAGAGTTTTAACAGTGTCACATTTGCCTACCTGTACCAAACTGTACAATCTGCTTTAGTGCGTTTTCAAGAGCACTAGTCTGAACACTTTACAGCCTACAATTTTGCAAACACAAACCTGAACTAAGAGCTACACAGACAAAAAATAAGTTGGCTGAACATACAAACAATTCTCACAGTAACCAGCAAACAAGGACTCTAATTTGCATTTGATTGTAATCCAAGCCTACAGAGCCCTAAAAATACACACCTACCTATTTACTAGACATAAAGCTTTCCATTAATACAAATAGAAATTGAATAGAAGAAGAAACTGACAGTACAGCATATTCCCCTGAAGAGAACTGCCAATCTAAGCACAATCCAGTATCTGATCAACTCAGTTTGCAAAAGGCAACCAATGCTGGAGCTTTAATTGCATCGGGGAATCCCAATTTCACATTCTCCAGGTAGTTCTCTGGCATTCATTCCTGTTAAGAGTCAAATCTACTACCTTGGGCAGAAGCTCTTGTCACACTGCCACACACAGAGCACTATTGGCACAGAACTACAGACTGGAATGTTTGGATTGTAAGATCCCCTGGGCAGGAATTGAGAGTTCTATGCCTTGTACAGCAACAAACACGTTGGCTGCACTTAATTTATTTCTACAAAAGTTGGTTCAAGATAAATACTACTACTATTACGGTACCATTTTTGCAGAGGAGGCGTGTCAGAGAAAGGATGAACAAGGAATACTAAGGCTATTTAGTTTAACTCCTGTCTTAAGAAAGTCTTGAGATGATATACATGGAGTTGGTGACTAATATTAAGCCCCAAGATGGCTATCACCTAGCCTTAGGGGAGGAGCTCTACCAAGGAAAATGCCTATTTCCTCTTTTTGTAAAAATTTGTTCCAAGAGCGGCAAAATCAGAATAAGTACCTAGTCCACTGAGGAAGCAAAGAAAAAAACATGGAAATGTCCCTTTAAATACAGAAGAGCTCATTCATCTGAATCCTCCTTCAGCTGCAGATAGTACCCACTATGTGTATAATGCATGTACAAGTGAAGGGCTGACCTCCCACATTTCAGCTAGAGCAGGGTTCTCAAACTTTTTGTATTGGCGACCCCTTTAACACAGCAAGCCTCTAAGTGCAACCCTTCTTATAAATTAAAAACATTTTTTAATATTTAACACTATTTTAAATGCTGGCGGCAAAGGGGGTTGGTGGAGGAGCTGGGCTGGAGGGGCTCCGACTGTCAGCCCTGGGCATGGCAGGACTCCGGCTGACAGCCTGAGCCCCACCATGCACAGGGTTGACAGCTCGCGATCCCCCACGTAATAACCTCGCAACCCCCATTTGAGAACCCCTGAACTAGAGGAACAGGAAGAATAACAAAGTGGCCAATATATGACTAGGTATGGATCAGCCTGAGTTGATGCACTCCAGTCCACCCCTTGATCACCAGCAGTGAGAAGCAACAAACAGATGCCAGAGCCTTGGGGAAAAGCTCCTGCAAGGCAGTTTCCTTTCTCTCCCCCACCTTTCCCCCAGGACAGAGATCAACCTCACTCTCCTGGTCCCGCAGCTACCCATAGAGGGGAGCTTGAAAGACTGGGGGACTTCCAGTCATAAGAGTAGGAGAGTCCTTGGTATGGAGCATCTCAGACTCAGATTCCAAGGTGAGAAGCAACCACTCTCTGACCTCCTGCATAAACACAGGCCCATAGAACTTGCCCAAAATAACTCCAACCAATTTTGATTTAAAAATAGTCAGTGACGGAGAATCCACCATGACCCTTGGTAAATTGTTCCAATGGTTAATTACTCTCACTGTGAAAAATGTATGCCTTATTTCCAGGCTGAATATGTCTAACCTTCAATTTTCAGCCTCTGGATCATGTTATTTCTACCTCACCTCAAAACATCATGACAGGTTTCAGAGTGGTAGCCGTGTTGTTGTTTTTGCTGATACAGACTGAGGAGTCTTTGTGGCACCTTAGAGACTAACAAATGTATTTGGGCATAAGCTTTCGTGGGCTAGAACCCACTTCATCAGATGCATGGGGTGGCAAATACAGGAGCAGGTATAAATACATGGTAAGGCAACTCACATCTGTTCAAGTGTGAGGTCAGTGTAACGAGACAATTCAATTAACAGCAGGATTGAATTGTCTCGTTAGACTGACCTCACACTTGGTAAGGCAACTCACATCTGTTCATGGTTATACATTAGATGTTTCATCATGTCTGTTTGCTCCCCCATTAGCCTCAGCATCATGTCCTGCCTCCACTCTTTGCACTCACTTAATTCTTTCCTGGCCTCTGCCACTGAATTAAGCTGTGCCCTATCAGTGCGGGAGGACTGCATGAGCTCAGAAAACATGTCATAGCAAGTGTGTTTTTTTGGCCTTCTAATCTGCGATAACCTCAGGGACAGAGATGATAGGGGGAGTCCAGAAACATTCTACACTCTACGATTCTGGGGGGACTGCATGGTCACCTGTGCTGCTGAGTTCGCCACGCTGACCAAACAGGAAATGAAATTCAAAAGTTCCCAGGGCTTTTCCTGTGTACCTGGCTAGTGCATCGGAGTTCAAAGTGCTGTCCAGAGCAGTCATAATGGAGCACTCTGGGATAGCTCCCGGAGGCCAATACCGTCGATTTGCATCTGCACTACCCTAAATTCGACCCAACAAAGTCGATTTTAGTGCTACTCCCCTCGCCAGGGAGGAGTACAGAAGTTGATTTTAAGAGCCCTTTAGGTCAGGGGTTCTCAAACTGGGGGTCAGGACCCCTCAGGGGGTCGCAAGGTTATTACATGGGGGGTGACAAGCTGTTAGCCTCCACCACAAACCCCTCTTTGCCTCCAGCATTTAATGGTGTTAAAAAGTGTTTTTAATTTATAAGGGGGGAGGTCACACTCAGAGGCCTGCTATGTGAAAGGGGTCACCAGTACAAAAGTTTGAGAACCACTGCTTTAGGTTGACGGAATGGGGTTGGTTGTGTGGATGCATTCACTTTTAAATCAACCTAACGCAGCTAAATTCGACCTAACCCTGCAGTGTAGACCAGGCCGTAGATATTGCCACAAATATGGGGAGGCTGAAACAAAGAATTGGAGCTTAAGTCAAAAGAAAATTGTGAAAGGCAGAAATTGTTAGGCTTAGTCCACACTAAAAAGTTTTGTCAGAGTAGCTATTTTGGCTAGCAGTATGGGAAAAAAATCACCCTTTAGCCGACATAGCTGTGCTGGCATAACACCTGGGGTAGGTGCAACTATGCTAACAGAAGAATGCTTCTGTCAGTGTAGCTAATGTCTTTCAGAGAGGCGGTGTAGCTAAGCCAGCCAAAGAACTCCGCCTGCCAGCGTATGTTGCATCTCTACTAAGGGGCTACATCAGCATGTGGAGGCTCTGTTCAAAGAGACTACAGGAGAGACTTTTGGTGGAGTGAAGAGAAGAAAAGGCTTCCTTTCCCCTCCTTAAGGATAATTAATGAGAATCAGACACTTGGATAAAGACCTATTTAAAGTAAGCAATAAAATTAAGACAATCCCACTTTCCCAGCACTTCATAAAGAAAAGAGCTAGAAATAAAGGTATCTTGTGAGTAGAATCCACTTTCCTAGCAAATTTAACATGCTCATCTATTCGAGGATTCTAAGAGTAGGGCATTTGCATCTGTGCATGTGTTTCAGAGAAGAGACTGTCTCTTATTCGAGGACCCACTTGAACACCAAACTCAAATTTGCAGAAAGAAACAGCAAAGCATGCACAGCTGATCAAATTGCTTCTTGGATGGTATCACCTGAATGAGCATTTTTTTGAGTGTCTCTCTCAGCCAGACTGCTAACTCCATACTCCTAAAACACAGCATTGGTTGGAGTGATCAATTCAGCAAACCATTAAAAAAAGTTATGAAGCAAAATTCTTGGTACAACAGATGTATAACTGACATTTTGAGAGTTTTGTTTTGGCAGAGGAGGTCTGTGGATGAGATGGTAAACAGCTGAACTAATTTATGAGAACAGAGAGAACTGCCAAGTCAATCTCAGGGATGTACTTGAGGCCATGAGAGCAGAAACCCAAATTTGGACTAATTTGCAGGGGTTGCTGCTGCTGTTTCAGGATACCTGCTGGTTTAACAGGGATACTGATTTTAAGTGACATTACACTATTAGTTGAATACCAAATAAAGAATATTTAGCTTTGACTACATAACCATGACTGCTTTCCTTAAAATTAACAGTTCTCTTCTTCCCAGACCTTTCATGACCAAACCATAAGTTTTTATATAACTGAACATGACAAATGACTAGCCTTAATCATGATTATTATAAAAGTACTTTAAAATTTAAAAGTACTTTAAAACTACTACTCTCTCAGTTTAAAGTAATTTTTCCTACATTTTTGACCATGCCTCTTGTTCTATACACTGAGCATTTACCATTTTAAGTACTGTTTTAGGGATTTTAATTTTTTTTTTTTTTTTTTAAGTTTTTGCCATTATGCCCTTAGGGCTTTTAACCGGTTTTTAAATTTTTTGTTTGCTGCCTGCTTGCTTGTTTGGGCCTGATTTTTTTTTTTTTATTGAACTGTTTTTTTTTTTTTTAATGGGCATAGGCTTTGTTTTACTACCAATTTAGCAAGGAGGGTGGGCTCCTTAACTAGCCCCCACCCCTCCTGGTCCCTTTCCTTTTTGTAATTACCCCACAGACTCCAACCAGAAACTGCAGAACTGGAATTTGCAAACTAATTTGGAAACTAATTTGCAAACTGGACACCATTAAATTAGGCCTGAATAAAGACTGGGAGTGGATGGGTCACTACAAAAACTAATTCCCCCCTACTGTTACTCACACCTTCCTATCAACTGTTTGAAATGGGCCACCCTGATTACATTGGCCTCATTATCACTGCAAAAGTGATTTTTCCTCCCTTGGTATTCTACTGTTGAGAACAGTCCACTTCCACTTTAACTGAATTGTCTCATTAGCACTGACCCCCCACTTGGTAAGGCAACTCCCATCTTTTCATGTGCTGTATATTTGTACCTGTCTACTATATTTTCCACTCCATGCATCTGACAAAGTGGGTTTTAACCCATGAAAGCTTATGCCCAAATAAATTTGTTAGTCTCTAAGGTGCCCCAAGTACTCCTCATTGTTTTTACTTGTTATGTTTCTCATGCCAATTGAACTTGACTCCTTGCATGATTTTCACAAAGCATACCTATGGCACTACAGAGATAGTGAACTTATTTTAAAAGTAAAAGCTTTTATTATGAAGAGATGGTAGCTTCTTAATGATCCAAGAGCTTGTGAAGACCTTATACTTAACTTGATGGGCATTTCAAATGCAGAGGTGCTTTAAGGCTGTGATGGTGCTAAAAAGATGGCAGGTGCTTCACATTTCCTCCATTTCCCACCTTTTGGTTTACTAATTTCCCCTCAAATCATTAGGGTTCTGGCCACTGATGCCTAGAATATCCCCTGGATTTCTGGAGTTGCTCAGATGCAACAATCAAAAAATACCACATTACAAACAGAATGGGGGTAACCCCTGCTGTGGGAGATGGGGGAATGGGAGAGAGTCCCAGCCACAGAGGGGAATGGAAGTGCACACAGAGCTGCTGGTATGGGGGGGGAGGGAGAATGGGGGACCCTGGTATGGGAGGAGGGGGAACAAAGGGTGCACAGCATCCCTGGCAGAGGAAGATTAGGGGAAGCTGCAGGGTGTCCCTAAAATAGATGGGAATGGAAAGGACAGTGAGTTTGTGGGGTAGAATGGAGCGATACAAGGAATAAGCTTGGCTTACACAAGTGTGCCACCCACGAGATAAGGTCGAACCTAATTTTCCATTGCAATCTCAGTTCTGATCCTCTTTTCCTCTAATTTTCCAAAATTAACTTGTGTGCCTGTAAACTCACCGATTTATCCTATTTCAGGGTGGAATTTTGACAAAGTTTGCATTGTATCAGACATAACCAGCTGGCTAGTTCTGTTGCATCATGGCACGACGCATTCTGGGACACGTCTACAAGGTAATCTTGTCGCAGCACTGAATGGGTATAAATTAGTCAGGTAAGTGGAATTTAACGTTATATACAAACCACTTTACAACCATTAATTAGTTAAGCCTCAATCTTCATGGAGTATTTCCCTCATCTGTTAAAATGGGACTATGGAGGTACAAGAAGTTAAATGACTTGCCAAAGGTCAAAAAAGGAAGTAACATTTTAGAGCTGGGGCTAGAACTCAAGCTCCTAGACTTGTTTGATCAATCCACTAGACCATATTGTTTCAGAATGGTTTAAAAAAGGGCTTTCTTTTTAAGGTTATGTATGACCTAAGGAATTTAATATAAGAAAAATTTTAAGACACACAAAGCCGGCCACTGTTTATGCAACAATTGTAGACCACCTCAGTACAGCAACAGGTTTCCTCGGTAGTTATATTACAAAATAACGTATAGCTGGCCAGCAAGACTGGACAGGGACCAAAATAGCCAGGACTTAACATGTACTTGCCAGTGGCAGCCAGGCAGTATCCCCAGGCAAATATGGGGCTTACGTCATAGCCAATTTCTGCAGAGTAAGTTTTTCACTTAAAAGAAGGAAGTGATAGCACATATGGTTGCAAAAATAATCTGGAAGGTTATTTTATAGCAAGCACAAATACACACACAGATCCCTGCCCTGCAAAGCTTAGGAAAAAGGCTCAAACACAGTTAGAGTCCATTTTGATTTCTACAAGCTGTGGTATGTTATCCTGTGCATCCCTGTTTTATTTAGGCATTCTTTGTTTACTTGCATGCTGATGCTGCTTGCACTGTATACTTCCTACTTCTCTATGTCCTGTTGGGGTCTAGTAGCAGCACAGAACTTAGTTCTCTGCTCCAAAACCAAATGCCATAGCTACACTACCAGCTAAATCAGCACCACTGCGATGGATGCAGTGGTGTAGATTTAGCGGGTCTGGTGAAGACATGCCTCTCCGAGAGGTGGAAGCTATGTTGGCGGAAGAGCAGCTCCCGTTGACATAGTGTGATGTAGACACCGCTGTAAGTTGACCTAAGTTGCATCAACTTCAGTTATGTAACTTATGTACCTGAACTAGCGCAACTTAGATCAACTTACAGCATTAGTGTAGACCAGCCTAATGTGAGCTCTGACGCAAACTAGGACTGGCACCAATGTATTTATGGACAACCTGCCTCCAGCCCTCTGACTAGAAGGACTGGCTGATGTGAGGTATTTTAAGCAGGTGATGATGGAAGAGAAAGAGGGTTTTCCTGGAGGAAGTCCCCCATTCCCTGTATTGTTCTTAAAACAAAACAACCCAAAACACACTTACCAGACAACACTGTTCCTCTGACAGGGAACACTGCTAAAGGATCCAAGGTACACCTCTACACTCCTGCCCACATAAGCAGAGGATCAGGAATCACACTTTGGTATATCATAGGGCAGTGCCCAGTAGAGCAGCCCAAACTGTCATTTTTGGTCAGTCAAATGTCATAAAATGTTGTTTGAAGAGATGCTCTAATACTACAGTGTTTCATGTATAATAAATGCTAAAAAAAATGTATTTTCTAAGACAAATGCACTAAGATCCTGGGTTGGATCCAACCTGAGTTAAAACTGCACTTGTCAGGGTCATGAATGATCTTGCACAGGTTTTAGTTTGGGTTCAGTTGACCGTTTTTATCATGCTGGACTCAAGTTACTTTTGATATAATTGACTTTTGACTGCTATTTCAGTGATTAACTGACTTTACTGGTGTAACTGGAAAGAAGATAGAAATCAATCAGTTCAGATGGACAATTTTGTGTCACTCATGTGGGATTTGAAACGTGGTAACATTCAAGGACTGAAAGTCTATGGTACAATAATTATTTTCAAGTTACGTGACCTGCTCTATCCATATGTTTGTCCTGTGACCACCTCACAACAGCACCATATACAATTAGGACCACAAAGCTTTATTTTGTAGTTGTTTAAAAGAGCTCTTGGTAGAGCTGTTTTATCGCTTGCAGTTCAGAATGCAGCAGTACTGCTCACTGATGAGTTCCTGATGAAATAGCAAAATTACTTTAAATTGGTACAGTTCATTTTTAAAGCCATTATCAGAATTAGGTCTAGCTACGTTAGCATTTGCTCTATGAGACTTTGATGGGTATTTCTGAACTGATTGCATGAATTCAGTTTCTCCCACTAGCTATGAAGGGTACTACACTGTGGAACTTGTTCTGTACCCTGAAATGCCCATCATTCCTGCCCATTTTAAAAAAATAAACTTAAATCACATTTGAGAAAAATAGCTATAAGAATGACCATAATTAATAATGACCATAATGACCATATAATTCTTGGCCCCATTATTTATTTCCTTCAATTTCAATCCAACTAAACCTCAATTAAGTAGCCTATTTTCATTAGGACACATGTTAACAGGGGAATATATTTACTTATGTCTACTTCCATTATGTGGTACAGCATCTCTCCATCACTTTTCCCAAGGCCTTTTTTGGTGGGAATAGACATGACACAAAGGTGAGTGCTACATAAATGAAATAATACACAAAGTAGAAATATAAGAAAAATCTTAAAGTTAATAGTTATAAACAGGCTTTACCATGCTTTATCATGACCCTGATAATAAGTATCCTGCCCCCAGCAGCAGCAAATATTTGATGCTTCAGAAAAAAGGAAAACAAAGCTGTAATACATCTGGCCAAATGCATAATTTTGTATGCATGTGAAGGGAAGAAATCCCTTCTGACACCTGGGATGATCAGTTTATACCCTGAAGCATGAAACCTGATAAACTGTAGCTATGCATGCTAAGAGAAGTAATTGATTGTAAGACTACTCCACCTCTTAAAAATACAGCTATGATATTTATCCAACCTCCTGAAGCAGAGATTTCCCCAGGCTGAGTAGCCACTGTGGGCAGTACTATTTTTGTTTTAGATGTATTTAGCTATTAATTTAATGGAGAGTCCACTTGTTCGCCTATTAAGTGACAGTTCTACTCTGAAAAATGACATTGTAGAGTTCCACGTTCACGGTGCCTTACTGATTTCAGATTACATGTGTTCAGCTTACAAGTAGACATCTCGAAGTCAGGCAGAAAGTCATGAAATACTGCTTTCACCTGAGGGAGGAGGCAAGGGTCATGGGGAATGTACTAAAAAGGTCAGAGTTCTTCTTGGAGAGATGCACCAAATGGCAATGATGTAGAACTTCACTCTCTGCCATCAGACCCCTTGCTTCCAAAGTTGCACAATCAACTCTCTTTCTGGTCTTATTCTTCATTTACACGGAATCAACAGGAGAACTGATGAGACATCATGGGTTCAAATGCCAACAATACACAAGTGACACATGTGTCTATTCATATAACTCCATTACTATCACATCACTAGCCCAATGCTTGGCTGAAATCTTATAAATGAAGAATAGTTGGTTGAAGTTAAACTCAAGCAAAACTGAGGTCATGTTGGTTGGCACAGGAAAACAATTTTGAGATGTTTGTAGCCATGGGGCATCCTTCTCTGGCTGAAAATGTACATCCACAACTGGTCACGTCAGTCTGCAGTTTAGGAGTACTCCTGTACCCCTCATTTATGCTATGCACTAACAGAGCCACATCCACAAGCAACATGTTCTGCCATGTACAGCTAGCTAGGAGACCACATCCCATCCTGGTGAATCAGGATCTTTCCTTGGTAATACACACCTTTGTCACTTCCCAAAGGGAGTACAGTGTTGAAGTTTACTTGGGCATGAAACAGTCAGTTCTCAGTAAACTACAACAAGTGCAGAATGCAGCAGCAGCAAGCCTCCTCAGCAAAACCAGGCTATAATAAACACATCAAACCTGATCTGGGCTCACTACACCATCTCCTCATAAAATACCACATCTAATTCAAAAGTTCAGGTCTTTTCTTCAAGGTACTCAAAGACATGGGACTCAGGATGTCTAAGAGATTGCCTAAAGTTTGAGGATGAGAACTGTGGTTGAGAACTCCACGCCTATGGTACCGTGGAACTTTCTACGGCAAGGATAAAGCTTGCGTGCAAGAGAGACAGAGCTTTCCCAGAAGCTAGTCCACGATTGTTGAATGAACCTCTACAGGATCAAAAAAACTACCTCAAATCTCACTACTTACTATCTAAGTTTAAGGTATACTTCTTTGAGCTTGTCTTTACAACACAAAGTTGCAAATTAAACATACAAAAAAAGTCCTCGTGCAATTTTCTGCCAGAGAGAGGAACGAAAGAACTAGCCGTGATAGATGCTAGCAATGTCATTTAATGCATTATTGGAAGCCATTTCAATAGCACAGTGATGAGGACAGTGTAAGAACTTGAACAGAATATTTTTACCCCTAACAGCCAGCCTCAAACTCACTGTAGGCTTAAACTAAAGCTGGGTTTTGGGGGTTTTTTGCCCATCACCACCAGGAATGAAGGCCTGTAGGTCAAACTATGTTATATCTTTGCAGCGTCTTCAAATGCTATAGGGTTAACACAGGTGCAAAGCAAAATGCAGAACAATGGCAGTCTAATACCTGGAACTTGGTTAATATTTCTGTTATGTTATAATGTATAGGAGGGAAAGACTCCATTTCACTCTTCCATAGCGTTCGACAACTAAGTAATGAATAATGCAAACTTATTGTTTTCACTAAAGAAAGCAGTACAATTCTGAATATACACTAGATTTGCTGAGTAAGAAGAATCTGCTTTTATACAGTCCTTTTGAAAGTAAAAGCCAAACGTTAAGTATCTGTAAGCAATTGCTTACAAGAAAAATTACAACTTTAGGCCGATTCTGCAACAGGATTTGCATGCATGGACCTCAGATCAGCATAGCCCAAAGCTCTGTGTGGTCACAAGAATCTATTAGTGTGAACCCAATTGCAGAATTTAGATCATATGGTTTAGTTTATTTTTAGAATGCATTTTTGAATACTTTAGCAGGTGCATATGTAATGCTGATAGGATCAAACCTGGGACCTTTGAAGCTTAGTGTATGAGCCTCTACTGCATGAGCTAAAAGCCACTTGGCTTTTAGATAAGGCTGTAGCAGACTCATTAATCTCTAGGCCAGTCGTTCTGAACCCATGGCCAACTTGCAGCCCAATTAGCACACTGCTACAGCCCAGGCATAACACAGAAAGAGCTGCATAGGTGGCCCACCATGGTAAATAGGTTGAGAACTACTACTTTAGGTGGTCTAGGTGCCACCAGAGGGGGACAGAGCATCACACCTAACAGGCATGTGTTACACCCGGGGAAAGAGCATTTTATTTGGTATACCGACAAGACATGCTGCGATAAGAATGGACTGATATTAGCATCAGTTGATTAAGCAGAAAAGGGGCATTTCTATAGTGCTCACTCCTTACAAGGTTCTTTGTTACAGTCTACTATTCTGGTTGTGTCCTATATCCATGGTCCACCTTTAACACAGCCCAATTTTAAACACATCACCTCTCCATTCCAAGAAGAGCCATTTTGACAGTGGACTGTATCAATACTCACCCTTTGAAACACAGGCATGCCAGTGGCAGTTAATTCCCAGGCAGGCAGGTGAATGCACATCCCCATACAGGTACATTATCCTCCACTTTGCCTGAATCCATTCACAGCAACCCAGGACCTACCACCCCACTCGCTCTTCGGGTATTCATACAGGGCAAACCATACACCCACCCCTCGCGTTTGTGTTTTACACAGGCCAATGTTGCTCTCACTTACCATGGTGACTTTGGAGGCGTTTCAGGTGATTTGGTTCTTACGTACGGCTGTCTCACTCAGTTCATGTCATGGTCAGAGGCAGTTTTATCAGGCCTTCCCCATCCATTCAACTAAAAATAACCTGCCTCCTAGTACTCCCTAAAAATAATACTAAAACCCACACTTCCTCTCCTGTCCCACATACAGCCTCAGCAACCCATCAGCTCTAGAGAGCCAGTTACAGAGCCATTAAAAGTTCACTCCTCCCCAGGAGTACAGCAATTATTAAATTAGAACAGGGAGACACCTAAAAGCCTGGTCTTTTTTTGAGAGAGAGAGAGAGAGAGAGAGAGAGAGGAGAACAAGTCAGAGGCCAATGCCCCTGTCTTGGGGTGGGGGACCTGTCTATTCTTGGTTGTGCAGGGGGAAGTCCTATGTCTCAAGACCCTCCCTAAGTCTGTTTATTTTTTCCTCTCTCTGTAGAGAGGGGTGCAGTCAGTGATGTAAGGAGACCTGTGCCCTCACTGGAGTTGTGCGGGTGTGTGGGGAGGGAATAGGGTTCCTATAGAACTTTTTGTGGTTGAAGGATCCTGTCAAGGAAGGGGGGTTGCAATAATGAAGGTGGAAGTGTGTTCCTCCTCCTGGGGGGAAAGGCCAGTGTCCCTCCCTGGATGAGATCTATAACCTGAAGAGAGAGGACTATTCCCCTCAGTGGCGGGGAGGTCTGTATCGGGGGAGGGGTGGAGGAGGCCTGTTCCCCCCAGTGGAGGATGGGGGCTGTATCGGGAGAGGGGGAGCCTGCGTCCCTTCCTGGCGGGGGCTGTATCCGGGAACGGGGAGGGAAAGGCCCGTGTCCCTCCCTGGCGGGGGGAGGGGCTGTTCCCCTCAGTGGCGGTTGGGGGCAGTCTGGAGGGGAAGCCTATATCCCTCCCTGGTTGAGGGGTCTGTAACCTGGCGGGAGGGGCCTGGCCCCCCGAGTTGCGGCTGGGGCTGTATCGGGGTTGGGGAGGCCTGTGTCCCTCCCTGGCGGGGATGAGGGGCTGTATCCCGGTGCCGGTGGCCCTCGCTCCTCTGCCTGACCGATGCTCTCTGCTGTCCCTGCACGAAGCCCCCTCGTTGCCCCCGGCCCCGCAGTCACCGCCGCACCAAGCGCATCCTTCCTCGCCGCTTCCTCTCCGCCTATGGGGGCAGGGCAGCCTCCGCCCCTCCCCGCCGGAAGCGACCTATGGACCCACAACGAGGCTGGCCGGGTTGCCGGCGGCCGAACCAATCCGAAATCGACAGGATCGGAGGCGGGGCCGCCGGTCGGAGCGTGACGCAGTGCGCACGAGCGCGGGCGGTGTGCATCGGCCGCCATGTTGGTAAAGGGCAATGAGGTGCTGCGTGGGAGGCCAATTCCCCAAGCTGCGCATGACGGGGATTCAACTCCGTCCTTTCCCATCACTCACCCCTCGCCCCCGCCTTCCCTTCCTGGGCTAAAGGGGGCCTGCCCCTGGGCTGCTCCCTCACCTTTGTTTGGGGTAGTCACTTCCCATCCCCAAGTGAAGGGACAGCCCTTCCCCCTGAGTGGGGTGCTTCCCCAGGGGCTGCTCTGCTGGCTGCAGCTGGCTACAGTAACCTGTACCCAAATATTTCACTGTGCAGATTTAGTCAGTGGAACTCACCGCCACAAGATATCATTGAGGCCAAGAGCTTAGCAGGATTCCAGGAAGGACTGTATACTTACACTGATAATGAGACCATCCACAGTAACATGAGAAGATTTAACAAAATAGAAGGGATATAAACCCTCCTGCTGCAGGCAATGACTGATGGGGCTTAGCAAGAAGCTTCCCCTTGTTACAATTCAGGGCAATTGCACCAGTAGCGTAGCTGGGGGGGAGCAGGGCAGCGGCCTCTCTCCCACTGAGCGCAAGTGGTGCCTTTTCAATTTCTTAGCACCTTTTTAATTTTTACTCACCCGGCAGCGCTCTGGATCTTCGGCAGCACTTCGGCGGCGGGCCCTTCGCTAGCTCCGGGTGTCTTCGACGGCACTGAAGGACCCGCTGCCGAAATGCCACTGAAGACCCGCGGAGCGAGTGAAGGTCCCGCCGCCGAAGACCCGGAGCACCGCCCCGTCAGTAAAAGCGCCGCCGGGTGAGTAAAAGCACCGCAGCTGGTGGCGCCTTTTTTTGTGATCACTCCCCCTGTTCCCTCCACCTGGCTACGCCACTGACTGCGCCTGTATTCCCCCTCTGTGGCCTAGCAAGGGCACCCACTCTGGGCTCCTGGCTCCTCAGCTGTCACTTCTCTAAGGGGGAGAGCCATGTTTCTCTCTCTCCAGAACAGGTTTTTTCCAGGCTGCACAGTTCCCTGTCTACACTGTATTATTCCCAGCAAGCCAGAGGGCCTAAACAGACCAGCGTCCACACTTTTCTCTCTCTTCGTAATTGACCACAGATACAAGTTACCACACAGCTCTTTCTAAGCAAGCACATTTATTGTTAAGGTGAAAGCACTAGAGAGAAAACATTAAAAATAATAAGAGAACCTACACACATGCCAACAAGTTTACCAGAGACTGCTCCAACTCCAGCAGGGTCGCTGGTAGGAGTCAGTCCTCCAAGCTCAGACAAGCAGGAATGCGCAAGAGGGGAGGACTCCTGCCTCATACTGAGAAAGCAGGACGATCAGCGAGTTATCTTAAGTGCCTATACACAAATGCAAGAAGCCTGGGAAACAAGCAGGAAGAACTGGAAGTCCTGGCACAGTCAAGGAATTATGATGTGACTGGAATAACAGAGACTTGGTGGGATAACTCACATGACTGGAGTACTGTCATGGATGGATATAAACTGTTCAGGAAGGACAGGCAGGGCAGAAAAGTTGGGGGAGTTGCATTGTATGTAAGAGAGCAGTATCTCTCTTACTCAGAGCTCCGGTATGAAAGTGCAGAAAAACCTGAGAGTCTCTGGATTAAGTTTAGAAGTGTGAGCAACAAGGGTGATATCCTGGTGAGAGTCTGCTATAGACCACCAGACCAGGGGAATGAGGTGGACGAGGCTTTCTTCCGGCAACTAACAGAAGTTACTAGATCACAGGCCCTGGTTCTCATGGGAGACTTCAATCACCCTGATATCTGCTGGGAGAGCAATACAGCGGTAGACAGACAATCCAGGAAGTTTTTGGAAAGTGTAGGGGACAATTTCCTGGTGCAAGTGCTGGAGGAACCAACTAGGGGCAGAGCTCTTCTTGACCTGCTACTCACAAAACAGGGAAGAATTAGTAGGGGAAGCAAAAGTGGATGGGAACCTGGGAGGCAGTGACCATGAGATGGTCAAGTTCAGGATCCTGACACAAGGAGGAAAGGAGAGCAGCAAAATACAGACCCTGAACTTCAGAAAAGCAGACTTTGACTCCCTCAGGGAACTGATGGGTGGGATCTCTGGGAGAATAACATGAGGAGGAAAGGAGTCCAGGAGAGCTGGCTGTATTTTAAAGAATCCTTATTGAGGTTGCAGGAACAAACCATCCCGAAAGAAAGAATAGTACATATGGCAGGCGACCAGCTTGGCTTAACAGTGAAATCCTTGTTGATCTTAAACACAAAAAAGAAGCTTACAAGAAGTGGAAGCTTGGACAAATGACCAGGGAGGAGTATAAAAATATTGCTCAGGCATGCAGGAGTGAAATCAGGAAGGCCAAATCACACTTGGAGTTGCAGCTAGCAAGAGATGTTAAGAGTAACAAGAAGGGTTTCTTCAGGTATGTTAGCAACAAGAAGAAGGTCAAGGAAAGTGTGGGCCCCTTACTGAATGAGGGAGGCAACCTAGTGACAGGGGATGTGGAAAAATCTAATGTACTCAATGCTTTTTTTGCCTCTGTCTTCACGAACAAGGTCAACTCCCAGACTTCTGCACTGGACAGCACAGCATGGGGAGGAGGTAACCAGCCCTCTGTGGAGAAAGAAGTGGTTCAGGACTATTTAGAAAAGCTGGACGAGCACAAGTCCATGGGGCTGGATGTGCTGCATCCGAGGGTGCTAAAGGAGTTGGCGGATGTGATTGCAGAGCCATTGGCCATTATCTTTGAAAACTCATAGCGATCGGGGGAGGTCCCGGACGACTGGAAAAAGGCTAATGTAGTGCCCATCTTTTAAAAAGGGAAGAAGGAGGATCCGGGGAACTACAGGCCAGTCAGCCTCACCTCAGTTCCTGGAAAAATCATGGAGTAGGTCCTCAAGGAATCAATTCTGAAGCACTTAGAGGAGAGGAAAGTGATCAGGAACAGTCAGCATGGATTCACCAAGGGCAAGTCATGCCTGACTAACCTAATTGCCTTCTATGATGAGATAACTGGCTCTGTGGATGAGGGGAAAGCAGTGGATGTGTTCTTCCTTGACTTTAGCAAAGATTTTGATACTGTCTCCCACGGTATTCTTACTGGCAAGTTAAAGAAGTATGGGCTGGATGAATGGACTATAAGGTGGATAGAAAGCTGGCTAGATCGTCGGGCTCAACGCGTAGTGATCAATGGTTCCATGTCTAGTTGGCAGCCGGTATCAAGCAGAGTGCCCCAGGGGTTGGTCCTGGGCCCGGTTTTGTTCAATATCTTCATTAATGATCTGGAGGATGGTGTGGACTGCACCCTCAGCAAGTTTGCAGATGACACTAAACTGGGAGGAGTGGTAGATACGCCGGAGGGTAGGGATGGGATACAGAGAGACCTAGACAAATTAGAGGATTGGGTTCAACAAGGACAAATGCAGAGTCCTGCACTTAGGACGGAAGAATCCCATGCACTACTACAGACTAGGGACTGAATGGCTAGGCAGCAGTTGTGCAGAGAAGGACCTAGGGGTTACAGTGGACAAGAAGCTGGATATGAATCGACAGTGTGCCCTTGTTGCCAAGAAGGCTAACGGCATTTTGGGCTGTATAAGTAGGGGCATTGCCAGCAGATTGAGGGACGTGATCATTCCCCTCTATTTGACATTGGTGAGGCCTCATCTGGAGTACTGTGTCCAGTTTTGGGTCCCACACTACAAGAAGGATGTGGAAAAATTGGAAAGAGTCCAGCGGAGGGCAACAAAAATGATTAGGGGGCTGGAGCACATGACTTATGAGGAGAGGCTGAGGGAACTGGGATTGTTTAGTCTGCAAAAGAGAAGAATGAGGAGGGATTTGATAGCTGCTTTCAACTACCTGAAAGGGGGTTCCAAAGAGGATGGATCTAGACTGGTGGTAGCAGATGACAGAACAAGGAGTAGTGGTCTCAAGTTGCAGTGGGGGAGGTTTAGGTTGGATATTAGGAAAAACTTTTTCACTAGGAGTGTGGTGAAGCACTGGAATGGGTTACCTAGGGAGACGGTGGAATCTCCTTCCTTAGAGATTTTTAAGGTCAGGCTTGCCAAAGCCCTGGCTGGGATGATTTAGTTGGGGATTGGTCCTGCTTTGAGTAGGGGGTTGGACTAGATGACCTCCTGAGGTCCCTTCCAATCCTGATATTCTATGATTCTTTGATTCTAAGCTCATAACACCTTCAGTTCAGGACAAGCACATCCATGCATAGGTTAGTTTTTCCATTTTACAGACCTGAGCCTTTGATCTTCAGGTTCTAGGATCAGGTAATCAGTAGACAATGGTCCCTTCTTTAGTGTGTAGCTTCAAATGGCTGGGTTTTTGCATAACTGGGGTAAGGAGGAGTGTGGAATTTCCATTCACCTCCTCCCGCTAGTTCCCAGGAAATCCAACTTGCACATATTTGTCTAAAAGATTATTCTTGTCTGCCACATTGTTCAATATAGTGCTTTGACCATCCCGGCCCATAAAATAATACCATAACTTTTGCATTTACTATAATGGACTCCAAAGATGATAAGGTTTTTCAAAGATATTGCAGGAAATTGCTACCGCTGTCACACCCCTTATGGCTGGTTATTCCACAATTGTCTACTCTGGGTTTTCTTGCACCTTCCTCTGAATCACCTGGTTTTGGCCACTGGTCAGCCAGAGTACTGGCTTACCTAGATCACTGTCTTGATGCAGTATGGCATTTCCTGTGGCTACTAATATGAGTTCAGTTTGCAGAATTTGGCCAGTTTTTGAAACTTACGCCTGGGCCACCACATGGCGCAGGGTAAGTGTGTTTAAGCCATGTAACCAGGAAGTGCATCTCAAACTGGTTCAAAAACATGATTGAGTCCCTGGTGTGGAAGGAGTCTTTGGGCCTTTAAGTGGCAGCAGAAAAAACACAGAAACCAGATTTTGTTACCATAATCAACGATGGCACAGCAAAGAGACTTGCCCCAACTGCAGCCATGCTCTTATGAAGGCATGGCTGAGCTGCATGTAAAAGAAATCCTTTAGCAGTATTCCTCATTTGCCAAAAAATTAATCTGTGTATTGCATGGCAGAATATTAGGATCCATTAAAGGTGAGGCTGAACTGAGCTGTGAACCGTGTTTACAAGAGTATTTAATGCTCTGAATCACCTCAAGCTTCCATTTATTTCAATGATCATTAAATCAAGATATTATAGCAGCATTTTCAGAAGACAGGTTACCATGGTGACCATTAAAGGACTAATCTTATTATCACAGTTTGTTATTCCAATTAGTTGTTTGTTTACAAGCGCTTCAGGTTGTATATTTCAGTCCACAGAAAACACTTCTTCCCAGTACAAATCTGTTTCACTCAGCACTCAGCTTCCAATTGCATGTTAGTCTGGGGAGCCATGGAAACCCTGTTGTTTTGGCATTGGGTTTGTCGAGGGTTTTGATTTTAGTGCCATGAAACAAGATAAAACTCAGCCCACTTGCACAGAATGTAAATGATTCAGTGTGTCAAAAGCAGAAAGAAGGTCAGGGAGACCCAGCAGAAGAGACCAACACCAGCTGGTCATTAAAAATGACCTGCATAGGAGAAAAAAAGAATGTATCCGTTTTTATGGTGCATGAAGAAAGCCTGAAAGATTTGTGGAGTTTCTCCTTTTTTCCCCTTCAACATCACCAATTTCAAGCCAGATCTTCCCTAATTTTGCTGGAAAGCCTCAGAGAAGTGGATCAAGAGCTCTCTCAGCCCTCAATCGAAGGAGTGAGGTAACGACTCTTTAGAGAGAGATTTTCTCCTAAGTGTTCCTTAGTCATTGGTGCTAAATGGGCATCAACAAAAACAATTTTGAAAGTCTGAATAAAAATCACTTCCCCTTCATTCTTCTTCATTGGGATCTGTGATGTCAGTTCAACAGTCATCCACAGAGTCTTGTAGGTTAAATTACACTCCAGTTTCACCTGTAAAATACAAATTGAGAAAAAAAAATCTTTTCAGTCCTTCATACATCATGAAGTTAAAAAAACAAGTGCAGAACCCCCTTTTTTTGCTTTGCCTTTTACCTTTGAAGTCCAAACACTTGGGACAGCAGCATTCTTCTCTGAGGCAAAGGGCAGGGATGGTAGGAATAGGTTTTACTGTCACAAAGTGTCTGCCCCCATTGCCATATGCATTATTAAGCGCCAGATAAATGACCTACTGAAAATAACTGACTTTTGTTAGTTTTATCCAGGCCCATACATTGTCTACACTGTAAATATGTTAGTGATAACTAGGACTGTAGCAACAGAGGCTAGTCAACCATGTCTGCTCACCCTTGCAACAGAACCAAGGGACCTGCTCAGGGGCAAGGGTCTTGACTTATGGCAGCTGCTACATGCAGAAGAGCTGCACCAGCTTCCCCCAGCCAAGCCCCTAGGTCCACTGGAAAACTAAAGTAGCAACAAGGCAGCTGTGGGGGAGGGGGCAGGGGAGGTCAACAAGAACATGCCTGAGCCTCTGGATTTTTCCTGCAGTCCTCCTGATGTCACAGCACCCATCTTTCAGCATCAGTCCCAACACGCTGCTAGCTCACTAATGCCACCTCTCTGTAATAGTTTTTAATACCTTCAGTTGTCTTTCCCTCACCTCCATTCTTCTGATCCTTACAATGCCCCCCACACTCTTCATCTTCCTATCTCTCCTGCTCTCCATGCTCTTGCTCCAATTCCCTCGTCATCCCTGGTTTGATTACCTTGGTGTATAAAGAACCCCAATAAAATACTTAAACTATACACTAAATACATTTTTCAAAGAGGTTGTATGTGTGGATACCCATCTCGGGCACCCCTATTAACTTCAGACTGTATGCATGGGAGCCAATTTAACTTCCAGGACTTCTCTCAGTAGATTAGGATGTAGGGAGCCATTATGGATCCTTCCTTGAGGCCTGTGCTGCTCCAATAATTCCCCACATCGGGAAGGGGAACTGCCCCTGTTCCACAACCAGTGGATTCCTCTGAGCCACGGAGAAAAGGTCAGGATTTGGCACTAAGGCCCAGATCCACAAAGGTATTTAAGCTCCTAACTTGCATGGAAATTAGGAGTCTAAATACGTTCATGGATGTGGCAGAAGAGCCTTTACTAATGCTGGCAAGATGGAAATCCTGCTGCCCCAGTTTAGAAACAAACATCTGCTCCAAAGCAGGAAGACCTCCCCGTTCTATTTCACAACACATACTTGTAGGAAATTAAAGGCCTAATGCTTACCCCCATTGTTGCACAGGTGTAGGTCACAACACAGGTTACAAGGCAGCGGAGAATCAGAGTGGAATGACCTATGGGAAAACCTTTTCCTAGCACCCGCTAGAATTCCTTCAGTTATAACTGGTGGACTCACGGGATTATCAGCACAATACTCATTCGCCCTTCTGCTGAAACTGGCCCTGTGAGGCCTCATCTTTGCAGTGATTTTGAAGAGAAAATGACGACACAATTGTATTGCAAGAACTGTCTGTTTTTAAAGTTCACCAGGATGAGCAAATGTAGAGATAACTACAGGCAAGACTCAAACCACACAAGCCTGTTATGTTGCATTGCTTTGTGTGCTGATGCAGCACGGGTTAATCATTTCCAGCATAGGTGCTGACTCGGGTGCTGAGCACTCACCAACTACCCACCGATTAGCTGTTCTGTGGCAGGCAGAAGGCACTGGGAGGAGCGGACAGAGAGGGGGCAGGAAAAGGCGACATGAGGGTGGGGCCTTGGGGGAAGGGATAGAGTGGGGGTGGGGCCTCGGGACAGAGTGGGGGTGGAGCACCACCCAGAAAGAAGAAAGTTGGCGCCTGTGATTTCCATTCTTTCTTCCTATTGCTTTCTCTCGATCTAGCTGGTGCTTCTGGGTAGGTTAGAAACTTGTGAGTTTTGGCAAGGGAAAAACTCTAGCACTGGAATAGCAGAGGTAGCTGCTGAGCAGGCTTCAGGGGCCTCAACAGGACTGGGTGGAGACCACCAGGGTGACTAGCTAGCAAATATGAACAATTGGGCCAGCGGGCGGGGGTTATAAGCACCTATATAAGACAAAGCCCCGAATAGCGAGACTGTCCCTATAAAATTGGGACATCTGGTCACCCTAAGGGGATCCCAGGACTAGAGTACATGAAGTTTCTGCAGGTTATGATCTAGGGGGGAATCGCACATTTCATTGCTTTTGTGGGCAATGCTTCTTGTTGTGCACTGCAGGGACTGCTTGCATCCCTCGTTCTCCCACACATGTTTCCTGTGCCACCCTCCCATCTCCCTCTAGTTCAGGGATTTCCTGCAACCCATCCCTGCCCCCTTCCTTATGTCAGGGGTGGTGTGTCCGACATTCCCCTTTCCCAGCATGCTAGGGTCTCTGTGTGCCCCCTGTGCCAGGGGCTCTGTGTATGTCTCCATGCCTCCCCCCTACCTTTCTTATTCTCCTTCACTTTCTCTTTCTGGGTGTCAACATTTTTAACCTGTAGTGGGATAGCTGAAATGTGGGATATCGTTACGCTGGAGGGTGTTGGTTTCTAGGCACCTAAAAGTTACGGCTTCGTGCTGCTTAGTGTTGCAATGCTAAGTCCATTTGTGGATCCCTCCCAATGGCCCATTACCAAAACCCTGAACCATCTAGTCTTTCCCTAGGGGTTAGTTGCAATCCAAGCAATAAGCCATGCCAGAGTGTGAATGAAGGGGCCGGAGGTGTGTGTGTGTGGGACATTTGGAGGCATAGACGGTGACACCAGGTACTGCTGTCACTGCATGCCCGGCTAGGAACAGCCCCACTCTTCAAGACCTAGTTAACAAGAGCCTGTTGTGGCTAGCACAGGTGCCTAAACCAGCCCTGCTTGCTTCTATAATGAATTCCTTGCTGACCTACTTTCTTATTCCTGTTGATCAGGTACAATCTGGTTCTGGGTAGCGTGTCTGACAGTGAGGGGGTTTCTCTTCCCTTGGCTTTTGCTCTCGTCTCACTTTAATAGCTGGATCAGAGGGATGCTGGCTTGGATTCATTGGTTACTACTGAGGTTTCGTTGGTCTTTTCTTTTCCCCAACAACCTCCTTAGTACATTTCATCATGTTGTTCATTACACAAAGAGAGTCCATCAAATGCCAAGGCAGAGGAAAAAGGAAGATGCTTGTTGACATTGCTTGTTATCAGAGAGGGAGAGAAGGTGCTTCTGTGTAGCTCCTTACACTGACACAAAGAAGACAAAGGAAAACAGCACAGGCAGAGAAAAGCTGAGGTGGAATCTCTGGAATAATGAGGCTCAAGGGGACCATAACAGCCTCCAGTAGGTAATAGTAATACTAGTGTCTCTTCTCCAGAAAGATCCCAAAGCCACTTACAAAGTGTTTAATTACAGGAATTCCTTTACACCCACCCACCCCTGAAAGGTAGCCACTTCTAGTGTAGAACATAGCAACTCTATACACACTGGAACCAAATAAGAATATAGAGTAGCCAGTTGACAAAGCAAGGAGAATTTAGGTAGGATAATGGTAATTCTTCACATCTGTTGTCTCACCAGTATTTGAAGGGTGATGCCTGTACATTCATCCTGTCACCTAATCACTGTCTCAAACAGCCTCAACACCTGCATCTGGAGAGTGATATAGGAGTTACACTCTGTCCTGCTCCCAAGAGGACTGACTAGTTAATTCTGGGGGAAGGAGGAGGGAGAGAGAGGAGCAAGAAGAGAGAAAGTGAGGGAAGAGGGATAATAATGCGGAGAGAGAAAATGCAAGATGAAGGAAGTAGAGGAGGAAGAAATCCCAAACAAAGGAGATCTTGAATAGCAAAGAATTACGTTAATAAAAGGTGTTTTAAAACCAGTAAGAAAATATAGAAAAGTTTGCTTGAGGGCAAGGATGGGCACTGGAAAAGACTGAAGAGAAGATGTTCCAAACTCAATGGAAAAGTGGAGAATGCTGCGGGAAGCGAAAAGAGGAGTGACACAAACATTGAGGTCACAGTAGTGTTCTGTATCTGACCGAAAGTTCTCTTTACACAACATTTGGACTTATAGTCAGGAGTGATTTTGCCTATTTCTAGCAACAACAACAAATTTCAGACAAATTTTTGTACCCTTCTCTCCCCTCCCCCATACACATTGCAGTGCTAGATTGCCTCTTGCTTCCTTTTGAAAAAGCGGTAGGCATGGTATATCCCTAGGGCGCCAGGATTAATGCCATTGCTTTTATATAGCAATGCCCCGGATCACCCGCCAGAACCTGGGTTTTATATCTGCTCGGAAAGACAGCATCTTCCACAGCCCAGCACCTCCTTAGCACTGGGCTGGAGTTTGGGTCCAGGCTGCACTGACTCATGGGGAAGAATGTTATCTACTGAGTCATCAGTGCCACTTCCTATCATAAGACCAGGCTTGTCCCTAGAAGACTCCCATTCAAATGGTAACTAGGTCTGGTTCTGCTCCTTTGGGATCTACAGGCTGGGACAGATCTGCAGCATTCCAGGAAAAGATAAACAGGCCCTGCCCTGGGATCATAGAATCCTTTGGGTTGGAAGGGTTCACAGGTGGGTCACCTCGTCTAATCCACATCCGTACACCTAGGCAGCAGTGCCACCATTTCCCACCAAATAACGTACTGGGCAACTCAGGTTTCTCTCTCCAGAGGTTAGTGAAAAGGCTCAGCCATCCTTCCTCCTCCCTTCACACTCACCCGATCACTGCAGCCTTCCAACCCTTTCAGTTAGTTTCCCACTATCATGATGGCATTTCATTGGCCACAACCAGCAGAGAGAAGCGAGTACTGGGAGGATCTGAAGGATTTGGTGTTCAACTTACAGGCACCAGTTTAGCAAGCCCCAAACTCAACGCTGCAGTGTGAACAGCTGTAGCCCAGAAGAACCAATGTGTTACTCTTCTAAGCCAGCTGGGGGAGAATGTCCAGCCATATCCTTTTCTCTTCTGGCCACTGCCAGGATCCTGCAGCACAGCGGGTGACCCGATGACACTAAGTTAAATCTGCAATGTTGGGCTGTGGGTCTCCACGGATTGTCTGCAAATGTCTCTCTACTAACGGTTTGGTACTATTTAATGTCCTTCTGGTGCCTCATGTACAACAGCCTGACAGGAACCCCTATAAGGCAAGGGAGATTGTCATGTGAAATACAGGCTGCTGAGATACATTGAAAAGAAGGGATTAGACTGACCATTTTGGCAGCAACTTGGGAGACTGTGAACTCTGCTTTCCAGGTGCCTTCCCAGGTGATAGTTACATACCTGGGCATGTTTTGCCCAGGCCCATACATTGTCTACACTGTAAATATGTTAGTGATAACTAGGACTGTAGCAACAGAAGCTAGTCAACCATGTCTGCTCACCCTTGCAACAGAACCAAGGGACCTGCTCAGGGGCAAGGGTCATGACTTTTGGCAGCTGCCACATGCAGAAGAGCTGCACCAGCTTCCCCCAGCCAAACTTTCACACCGCGTTTCACACTCAGTCACTCATGCAGCTGATCAAGGTGGAAAGAGCCAGAGAAGTTCAGGCATTGGTTTGCCTAATGACTCACAGGCAGGATCCATGGGTGTGAGCAGGAACACGTCAGTTACACTGCGGTGGATATCTGTTAATTTCCTATAGGCACTGGTAGGATTTTTGTTCTACAGCCAGTCTTCTAGATCTTGGTCTACCAGCACCTACTTCATCTGCAACCGGGTACCATGTAATGGCACATCTGCCTTAGGAGTGATAGAGGTACTGCAGGCAAAGGTCAACACATCAGTGGCAGTGTGTGTGTAACCAATCCATGTACTTTAGACCACACACACACGTGACTGGAGTCCTGATCCCTCAGGCCAGAAAACATGGGTCTCTCCCATGCCTGTCAGCAGTAATAGATCCAACCTGCATGCACATATGTGTATGTTCACTACAGTCCAGGTGAGAGCTGCTTTCCCTTTAGATGGAAGAGTCCCGTTTGTAAGTGGCTATTGCTCCGCTTTTCAGGAGAGCTCTTTCCGGTCTGTGTGCTCTGTTCCTGAAGGTGGGAAGGGACATGGAACAGAGGCTGCGCCTGCTCTCAGGTGTGGGGCAGCGGGGAATGAAATGACCAGTCCAGTATTAAATCTCTGTGTTAGTCTCATAGTTTAACATCTGGGAGAGGAAGGAGAAGTCTCCCTCTGTCTTTGGGAACAGGTTGCATCCTTTACTGTAGCCCTCTTTCCTCTTCTCCAGCCTCTCGTCAGAGCTTCAACATGAACCTGGGATTAACTCCAATAAATCTGTCCCCCCACCTACCAGACTGTTGCCAAGGAGACAAGGAACAGGACAAGGAGGGAGGGAGGCAGATTTAAGGGGACTAGCACAGACCGATTTTTCTATCCCTGCTTGAAGTCCAGCCTCAGGGGGTTCCTTTCATTTGCAGTCAACCTGAAGCCTTCAGATCCTCTCGTTTAGGAGAGTACAATGCAGAGCTAACGTTCAGCCCCATGCAGGCTGAGGATGTGCTGCAGATCCAGCTGGGCTAGGGGATCTGCACGTGATACCCCCTTTCTTTCTTTAAATGGCAGCCCCCGATTATGGCTCCACCACTTTGCCCGCCTAATCAATAGGATCACATTTGCCCAATGCGTTGGGATCTTGCTGTTTTTCATCCTCATTCCGTAGCGAACCCCTCTCTAGAATCTGCTTCAGCTACTCAGTTCCCATCTATGCCCTGGGGTGAGGCAGCACACTACCCAGTAACAACAGCCCACCAGGATGGGTGGGATCAAACACTTTGCTGAATTACCTGGAGAGCAGTGGTGACATTGCATGTGAATTACAAGGGACCATTACAGATCAACCCCGAGGCAGAGGTATTTCCTACATGTATTGTAATTATCTTTTTGATTTGCATTTGTACTGTACCTAGCACAGTGGGACGCTTGTCCCTGACTGTGGCTCCTAGACATACTATTTATGGGTACTACAGCAGCACTTAGAGAAGACTCCATTGTGTTAGGTTTTGCACAGACAGTCCTTCCCCTGAAGTTCTTACAATCTATACAGACAAAGGGTGGGATGGGAAACTGAGGCAGAGACAGGGGGGCTGATTTGCCCAAAGTCACAGAGCAAATTAGCGATGGAGGTAGGAATAGAGCCCAGGTCTCCTGACTCCCAGTTAGATATCCTATCCTCTAGATTGCCCTGAAGCTCCTGTTGTCTAGGTCTACACTACAGCGGGGGTCCGACCTAAGATACGCAACTTCAGCTACGTGAATACCATAGCTGAAGTTGCGTATTTTAGGTCGACTTACCTGGCTGTGAGGACGGGGGAAAGTCGACCGCTGCCACGCTGCCGTCGACTCCGCTGCCGCCTCTTGGGCTAGGTCTACACTACAGCGGGGGTCCGACCTAAGATATGCAACTTCAGCTACGTGAATACCGTAGCTGAAGTTGCGTATTTTAGGTTGACTTACCTGGCTGTGAGGACGGGGGAAAGTCAACCGCTGCCGCGCTGCCGTCGACTCCGCTGCCGCCTCTTGCCGCGGTGGATTTCCGGAGTCGTCGGCAGAGCGATCAGGGATCGATTTTATCGCGTCTTCACTAGACGCGATAAGTCAATCCCAGAAAACCGATTGCCTGCCGCCGGACCCTCCGGTAAGTGTAGACAAGCCCTAGTGGCCCAACATAGTATTGTGGCTTCCGGGAGGAAGGTTACAGCAAACACTTGTACTGTACATGTCACAGCATCACAACACAACAGGGGAATACAATGGTTGTCAGAATCTTAACTCACAAGAGGATCCTCACTCAGTGTCAGACACACGTCTGACTCAATTCCTTCCAGTCTCAGTCCCTGATTCCCTGGCACCAGCATTGACTAACTTAATTGTAGAGAAAGTTGATGGCAATAAGGTACCAATGAGCTATATGGGGTGTGCATGCTATTTCTACAGGTTAGTGGCTTCTAGCAAACTTAGCCACTGGCCACTACAATGCAGAGCGTAGACCAGACAGTCCAGGAGGGACTCTTTGCACAGCTATTATACTGGCACTTTCTGCCCATACTAGCCCTGAACGAGGACTGGCATGGCGAGGGCCGCATGGTGGTTGGCTTTGCCCAGAGCAAGTCTACTCCAAATGGTGACATGAATGCCTGTGCACCCCTGGGAGACGTGTGTGTGGACACAGAGTGATTTATAGGCATGCCAGGGGCCTTAGGGGTGCACAGTCACATTTCTCCGCTGCAGAGAAGGCCAAAGGCTGACCCTGAACCATATTTTAACTGTGTGTGGGGCGGCAATCATAGAAATTGTAACTGGTTTCACCTTTGTCCTCTTGTTTTGTTGACTGTCGTCCCACATGCATGGTGTCTAATTTAGAAGAGAAACTCCACCTTGTCTTCTCAGTTTGTCTGCAAAGTGCTGGGCTGTCAGGGAACAGGGCGTGCGTGGGTGGTCCAGCCTTGTGATTGAAGCAGGAGTCAGGAGCCAGAAATAGAAGCCCAGGGTCAGAGGCAAAAGCCAAATGCCAGAGCCAGAGTGAGGAATCGCGGATGAGGGTTGGAGCTAGAGTTGCCAACTTTCTACTCACACAAAACCAAACACCCTTGCCCCATCCCTCCTCCAAGGCCCCGTTCATGCCTCACCCCTTCTCTGAGGCCTCGCTCCCCACTCACTCCATCCCTCCTCCCTCTGTCGCTCTCTCTCCCCACCCTCACTCACTCACTCATTTTCACTGGGCTGGCTCAGGGGCCTGGCGTGTGGGAGGGGGTGAGGGCTTTGGCTGGGGGTGCGGGCTCTGGGGTGGGGCCAGAAATGAGAAGTTCAGAGTGTGGGAGGGGGTTCCAGGCTGAGGCAGTGGGTTGGGATGTGAGAGGGGGTGAGGGCTGTGGCTTGGGGTGCGGGCTCTGGGTTGGGGCCAGGGATGAGGGATTTGGGGTGCAGGAGGGGGCTCCGGGTTGGGGCTGAGGGGTTCGGAATGTGGGAGGGGGCTCTGGGCTGGGGATGGGGGTTGGGGTGAGTGGGGGGGTGAGGGCTCTGACTGGGGGTGCAGGCTATGATGTGAGGCTGAGGATGAGGGATTTGAGGTGTAGGAGGGGGCTCTGGGCTGGGGGGTGGAGCCAAGGGGTTCAGAATATGGGAGGGGGCTCTGGGCTGAGCAGGGGTTGGGGTGTGGGAGAAGGTACGGGCTCTGGGCTGGGGGTGCGGGTTCTAGGGTGGGGCCAGAAATGAGGGGTTCAGGGTGCAGAAGGGGGCTCCAGGATAGGGCAGGGGGTTGGGTTGTGGGGATGTGTGAGAGCTCTGACTGGGGTTGCAGATTCTGGGGTGGGGCTGGCGATGAGGGGTTTGGGGTGTAGGAGGATGCTCCGGGCTGGGACCGAGGAGGGCAGCTGGGGGATCAGGCTGGGGCAGGGGGTTGGGGCCCAGGAGGGGATGAGGGGTGCAAGCGCTTACCTCAAGCAGCTCCTGGAAGCAGTGGCATGTCCCCACTCCGGCTCCTAAGTGGAGGTGCAGCCAGGTGGCTCTGTGTGCTGCCCTGGCCTCAGGTGCCGCCCCCGCAGCTCCCATTGGCTGCAGGGGCAGCATGCAGAGCCCCCTGGCTGCCCCTGTGTGTAGTAGCCGGAGGGGGGACATGCTGGCTGCTTCCTGGGAGCTGGGTGGCACAGAGGCTAGCAGCCTTCCTTAGTCCCCCTGTGTGGTGCTGCCAACCGGACAGTCAATGGCCTGGTCAGTGGTGCTGACCAGAGCTGCCAGGTTCTCTTTTCGGCCGTGTGTTCCAGTCGAAAACTGGACACCTGGTCACCCTACCTTCCCAACCTTCTAGCAAGGAACTAACCAACCTCCCTCCCAAGGAGAAAGGAGAGATTCTCCCCTATTAGATGGGCCAAGGGGATGGGCTTGCTGGGAAGGACTAGTTTAGAACTGTGACTTCTCTGTGTGCGGACAAATCTATGTGCTAGGTCATGGAACAGTCTAGGAGCTGAAATGGAAGGAGTGAGCAGGGGCTTAGGAGTGAGACTCCATGCCTGGTCCCGTCGGGAGGGCTTTGGCTTTTCTCCATAGAGGCAAATGCCTCTTTGTGGGTCAGGCTGGCGTTGGGTCACAAACCATTTACTCAACTTGAATAGAAACATACGCAAGTGCAACGATGTTTAAAAACACTGGGTCACATTAAGGTTGTCATGTGTCCAGTTTTTGACCAGAATGCCCAGTCGAAAAGGGACCCAGCCGGCTTCGGTCAGCACTGCTGATCGGGCCGTTAAAAGTCGGGTCGACGGTGCTGCAGGACTAAGGCAGGCTAGTCATAGAATCATAGAATCATAGAAGGTTGGGGTTGGAAGAGATCTATCTTGATATATCTTGACTTTAGCAAAGCTTTTGATATGGTCTTCCACAGTATTCTTGCCAGCAAGTTAAAAAGTATGGATTGGATGAATGAACTATAAGGTGGATAGAAAGCTGGCTAGATCGTCGGGCTCAATGGGTAGAGATCAACGGCTCGATGTCTAGTTGGCAGCCGGTATCAAGCGGAGTGCCCCAGGGGTCTGTCCTGGGGCCGGTTTTGTTCAACATAGAATCATAGAATATTACGGTTGGAAGAGACCTCAGGAGATCATCTAGTCCAATCCCCTGCTCAAAGCAAGACCAACACCAATTAAATCATCCCAGCCAGGGCTTTGTCAAGCCGGGCCTTAAAAACCTCTAAGGATGGAGATTCCACCACCTCCCTAGGTATCTTCATTAATGATCTAGATGATGGGATGGATTGCACCCTCAGCAAGTTTGCAGATGACACTAAACTGAGGGAAGAGGTAGATACGTTGGAGGGTAGGGATAGGGTCCAGAGTGACCTAGACAAATTGGAGGATTGGGCCAAAAGAAATCTGATGAGGTTCAACAAGGACAAGTGCAGAGTCCTGCACTTAGGACAGAAGAATCCCATGCTTACTGCTACAGGCTGGGGACTGACTGGCTAAGTGGCAGTTCTGCAGAAAAGGACCTGGGGATTACAGTGGACAAGAAGCTGCATATGAGTCAACGGTGTGTCTTTGGTGCCAAGAAGGCTAATGGCACATTGGGCTGCATTAATAGAAGCATTGCCAGCAGATTGAGGGAAGTGATTATTCCCCTCTATTTGGCACTGGTAAGGCCACATCTGGAGTATTGTGTCCAGTTTTGGGGCCCCCACTACAGAAGGGATGTGAACAAATTGGAGAGAGTCCAGCGGAGGGCAACGAAAATGATTAGGGGGCTGAGGCACATGACTTATGAGGAGAGGCTGAGGGAACTGGGTTTATTTAGTCTGCAGAAGGGAAGAGTGAGGGGGGATTTGATAGCAGTCTTCAACTACCTGAAGGGGGGGTTCCAAAGAGGATGGTGCTTGGCTGTTCAAAGGGGTGGCAGATGACAGAACAAGGAGCAATGGTCTGAAGCTGCAATGAGGGAGGTCTAGGTTGGATATTAGGAAAAACTATTTTAGTTGGAGGGTGGTGAAGCACTGGAATGGGTTACCTAGGGAGGTGGTGGACTCTCCGTCCTTAGAGGTTTTTAAGGCCTGGCTTGACAAAGCCCTGGCTGGGATGATTTAGTTGGTGTTGGTCCTGCTTTGAGCAGGGGATTGGACTAGATGATCTCCTGAGGTCTCTTCCAACCGTAATATTCTATGATTCTATGATTCTATGTTGAACAAAACTGGCCCCAGGACCAACCCCTGGGACACTCCACTTGATACCAGCTGCCAGCTAGACATCGAGCCGTTGATCACTACCCATTGAGCCTGACGATCTAGCGAGCTTTCTATCCACCTTATAGTTCATTCATCCAATCCATACTTTTTAACTTGCTGGCAAGAATACTGTGGGAGGGGAGACCATATCAAAAGCTTTGCTAAAGTCAAGATATATCACGTCCATTGCTTTCCCCATATCCACAGAGCCAGTTATCTCATCATAGAAGGCAATCAGGTTGGTCAGGCATGACTTGCCCTTGGTGAATCCATGTTGACTGTTCCTGATCACCTTCCTCTCCTCCAAGCGCTTCAAAATGGATTCCTTGAGGCCCTGCTCCATGATTTTTCCAGGGACTGAGGTGAGGCTGTAGTTCTGTAGTCTGTAGTTCCCCAGATTTTCCCTCTTCCCTTTTTTAAAGATGGGCACTACATTTGCCTTTTTCCAATTGTCTGGGACCTCCCCCAGTAGCCACGAGTTTTCAAAGATAATGGCCAATGGCTCTGCAATCACATCAGCCAACTCCCTCAGCACCCTTGGATGCATTAGATCTGGACCTATGGACTTGTGCATGTCCAACTTTTCTAAATTGTCCTTAACCTGTTCTTTCACCACTGAGGTCTGCTCACCTCCTCCCCATACTGTGCTGCCCAGTGCAGCAGTCTGAGAGCTGACCTTGTCCGTGAAGACCGAGTCAAAAAAAGCATTGAGTACTTCAGCTTTTTCCACATCATCTGTGCAGGCTAGTCCCTACCTGTCCTGGTACTGCACTGCACCCCAGAAGCGGCCAGCAGGTCCAGCTCCTAGGCGGGGGGGCCACAGGGCTCCACACGCTGCCCCCACACCAAGCACCGGCTCCACACTCCCCTTGACTGGGAACTGCAGCCAATGGGAGCTGGGAGGGATGTTGTGCCTGCGGGCGAGAGCAGTGCATGGAGCCTCTTGGCCCCCCCACCTAGGAGCTGAACCTGCTGACTGCTTCGGGGGCGCAGCGTGGTTCCAGGACAGGTAGAGACAAGCCTGCCTTAGCCCTGCAGCACCGCTGACTGGGAGCCGCCCAAGGTAAGCCTGTGCCCGAACCCCCTGCTCCAGCCCTGAGCCCCCCCAAACCCAGACCCCCCTCCTGCACCCCAATCACCTGCCTCAACCCGCAGCCCCCTCCCACATTCCAAATCCCTCGGCCCCACCCCCCAGCCTGGAGCCCCCTCTTGCACCCCAACCCCTCATCCTCAGCCACACCCCAGAGCCCACACCCCCAGCCAGAGCCCTCACCCCCTCCTGCACTCCAACTCCCTGCCCCAGCCCAGAGCCCCCTCCCTCACTCTGAACCCCTCATTTCTGGCCCCACCCCAGAGCCTGCACCCCCAGTTAGAGCCCTCACCTCCTCCCGCACCCCAACCTCCTGCCCCAGCCCAATGAAAGTGAGTGAGGGTGGGGGAGAGCGAGCCACCGAGGGAAGGGGAATGTAGTGGGGGGGGGAGGCTTTGGGGCAGGGGCAGGGCAGAGGGCAGGACCTCAGGGGAAGGGGTGGGGCTAGGGTGTTTGGTTTTGTGCAATTAGAAATTTGGCAACCCTAGGCCACATTCAGGCCTGGCGTAAGCCCACGGAAGTCAATGGAGTTACACCAGGGATTACAGGGGCTAAATGAAGACTAGACAATTTCACCCACCTTCAGCCAAGGTCTCGCAAGGAGAAAGGCTGGTGCATTAGCTCACACCAGCACTTTGCCCCCTGGTTGGGAGCGGCCCAATCTCCCTATTATAACCAACTCAGGCCCCTTCCTTTGAAGGCCTTCCTCCTGCAAGAGGTTGCCTGGAGTCCTTTTAGTGCTGTTTCTTCCAGGCAGCAGTTAAGTATGAGATGCTGCTTGTCCGCAGGGGTTAAGCATCTTCTCGGCCCCTGTCTGCTTGGGAGTGAGCTCAGTACCCAAACCTGGACTCCTAGGTACCAGCAGATCAGCTCTACCAGTTGCTTTCTTAAAGCATTCCCTCTTGCTGTGCCCTCTGCTGGTTTTGTTAGTCCCATTTGGAATCCACCTTTCATCCCAAAGGACGCTGACCCAGTGACATACATTGCCAACTTGGAAAAAAAAATCACATTTCTGCCTGAAAACGTTGCAGCCATTCTAGCATCCAGGAACCTCAAAGATTCACTGAAAACAGTTTGCAAACCAATCAATCAACTCCTCTCTCTCTCTCATATACGTATAGCTGTTTTTTCCATTTTGTTTACTTTGTGCATTTGCCAGTACTTTGTCTCGTGACAGTTTCACTGCATACCTTGTATAGGGAGGCCCTGATCCTGCAAACACTTAAACACATGCTTTGCTTTATGTGGGTATTCCTATAGACTTCAAAGGGACTAACCACATAAATAAAGTGAAGCAGGTTTCTGAGAACGAAGCCTTTGGTTGGTTTCTTCCTTGCTGAAATACCCTATAAATATCAACAGGGGAGTTCCTCCTCCAAGAATCTCACATTCTATCCAAGGATGCAGGAGTGGTACCGTGCAATTAGCAAAGGCTGAAATTCTGTGCTGTGCCTCGAGGAGCTACAGTGCAGGATGAAGCAGCCCAGGGGAGTTGGGAGGGTGCCCTTGGGGTTCTGAGCAGCTCCTGGAGACACTACAACCCCCAGGCATAAATAAAACCAACCAAAGGGCTGCACCATAGCCCGTAGCAGCCCAAAATCTCCATAGCACCATGCATTTAGAGACTCATCCACCTGCCCTCTGCTTTTGGGCTTGCCAAGCTGCCACTATACGGTCATATCTGGCAGCGATGCCTGTGGAATTTTTCCCCACTCCCTTGGGGCACAGTTCTGGCCTTATATGCCATTATAGGTGTCAATAGGGGCTGGGTCCCAAAGAGATTTCTACTGGTGTGCTTCACTGAACCAATTAGTTGTGAGAAGGGGATTGAAGAAGGCAGGTCTGGGTTTGGTGAGCAAATATAAAGTCTGATGTGAAAAATGGCACCAAGTTGGGACAGGGTGCAGGTGATAGATGGGAAGAGTGGTCAGGGGAGGGACATACTTACAGGATGGGGGGCTCTATCCTGGGAGGCAGTGACTCTGAAAAAGATTTGGGGGTCATGGTGAATAATCAGCTGAATATGAGCTCCCGCTGCGACACTGTGGCCAACAGAGCTAATGCGATCCTGGGATGTGTAAACAGGGGACTCTCGAGTAGGAGCAGAGAGATTATTGTACCTTGGTGTCTGGCACTGGTGAGATCAGTGCTGGAACCCTGTGTCCAGCTCAGTCCCCCACAATGCAAGAAGGATGTTGATAAACTGGAGAGTGTTCATAGAAGAGCCACAAGAATGATTAAAGGATTAGAAAACCTGCCTTAGAGTGATGGACTCCAGGAGCTCGATCAAAAAGCTTTACAAAGAGAAGTTGAAGGAGTGACTTGATCACAGTCTACAGGTACCGCTACGTGGGGAACAAATATTTGATAATGGGCTCTTTTACCGAGCAGACAAAGATCCTGTGGCTGGAAGTTGAAGCCAGACAAATTTAGACTGGAAATATGGGATATATTTTTAACGTTGAGAGTAATTGACCAATGGAACAATTTCCCAAGGGTCATGGTGGATTCTCCATCACTGGCAATTTGAAATCAAGGTCTGATCGTTTTCTGCTCTGGGGAAGGTCTCTGGCCTGTGTTACACAAGGGGTCACTCTGTTCACTTCCAGTCTTAGACTCTCTGACTCTTGGAGACACAGGGCTGGGGTGTGTGAGCAGCAGGTGTGAGGTGACAGAGAAGGCCAGAGGAATCAGTCTGTAGCAGCTCCAGTAACACCACCTGGCTAGTGGGACCTGCAGGCCAATCCCTAATTGCCTTCCACTTCACGGTGGACTATAAGGGGCAGCTAAGACACTAGGCTTGAGGAGCTCCATGGAAGAAGGCTACTCTTAGGCCAGATCAGGAACTTCTCTGCTTCTCTCTTACTGTAACCAAGCCCTTATGCCCAAGGTATTTGCGCCTTCTTTCTGCCAGCCCATGTGAATTATCCTTCTTTACTTACCGGGCATGTAATGGGAACCCACCCTGAGGTCCCATCTGTCAAGCCTATAGCACCTGTGTTACACTGCCCCCCTGAGTGGGTTGTCGGCCTTGGGGATTGAACCTGGCACATCTGGGTCTAAACACGTTGCCTGAACTAGGAGACCCCGCTCTCTTAGCCAAGGCCATAGCAACCTCATCAATGTGGGCACGTAGCCCAGCCACCACTCAGTGGAACAGAACACATCAGCAAGGGAGTTGTACCTGCCTCTGATCTCATGGTGCCCAGAGCACAATGGCGTATATTTACCAAGATCACACAGCACTCACAGGGATGGGGCCAAAGGGCCAGGACCCTCAAATTCCCTCTTTCCCTTCGAAAGTGCATCATGTGACCATAGTCTTTTCCCCTTTTGTTTATCCCCCAGCCTCATCACCCTACATTTCTCAGTGAGGAGTTGCCTAAACTACTTATCTTATTGAGTTCTGACTTTGGAGCCAGCTTTCAATCAGTGTCTCCCTACTGTCTCAGAGGCTTAGCACTCCCATGCCATGTCATATTTGTCCACAGCTATGCCACTTCCCAGCTGTCACGGCTAGGTCATAGGCAGTTAGACCTAGTAGCCAGAGTCCATGGTCACAAGACAGGAGTTTGGGAGTCAACTGGGTCAGGATACCAGGAGATCAGGAGACAAACTGGGGATCAGAACCATGAGCCAGGAACCAGAGTCAGGCTGGGTCAGAACCGCAAATCAGATGCCAAGAAAGCAAGCAGCAGAAAGCATGCACTCCAGAGCAGGGTAGAGCCCAGCTGCTCAGACAGTATATTTATGGCTGCATCTGTAATTTTCACTCCATGCATCTGAAGAAGTGGGTTTTTTACTCACAAAAGCTTATGCCCAAATAAATCTGTTAGTCTTAAAGGTGCCACTGGACTCCTCATTGTTTTTGAGGATACAGACTAATACGGCTACCACTCTGATGCTGTTCAGACAGCTTCTTGGGCCTGCTGCTGGCTTAAGTAGGGTCAGCCAGCCAATCAGCTGCTCCAGGACTCTGCCAATAGGACTGTAGGGGGCGGAGCCTCAAATGGGTTGGGGTTCATGGTTCCCGGGTATGCCAGCATCAGTAGGCTGCTAGATGAAGGGCTGGAGCTGCTCCTAGAAACCCTGCAGCCCCAGCTTTGAGACCCATGGGTCATGATGCTAGCCTTTGTTAGCTGAAATCAACCAGGTTGCTCCCTGGTACACTCTCTCCTTCAAGCCACCCAGAGCTTCTCTTTTCCTTTTCAAACCAGGGAGGGGGCTGGAGGCAGTGTAAGCCCCCTGCCTGTGGAATACCCCAGCCCTGGACCTGGGCACGTTCTAGGGTGGATCTGGGACAGGCGGGCACTTAGGGGGTCTGCACCCTAGTGATTCTGCACCGGTGCAAAGCCCCATCAGGACCAGTGAAGCAGGGGTGCAACATGAGGCTACCTGAATAAGGGTGGTGCAAGCTGCCTCCACTCTGCCAATGCACCTGCACAAGGAGGGATCTGCCCCTATGTGGGTAGCTACTCTGGGGCCCAGGGAGGACCGGGGCACTGTCTGTGCCCTGAATCCCCTTTGCACTCAGTGCCTCGTCCTCACTGCATGAGAAAGTCTCCCTTGGGGTCGATGGGCTCAAGGGGGTGCCAAGTGCTAACGACCATCCGTCATGCTGGGTTTGATGCAGGGCGAAGGAAGGAGACAGGAGGGGGACGCTGATCCTGAGCCACCAGCTAGGAGCTGGAAGAGTCCACCCCACACAGTGCAGATGCACTTCATCAGGGTATCCCCAGGGGACCAGCCAAAGCCTGGTGAGGCGAGATAGCAACGACTGTGGCTTCCTGCGGATGTGTCTGGCTGCTCCTTCCCCAGCAGCCTCTGGGCTGGCAGGGTCTGAACTGCATCACCACTGCCTGCTCCTGGATGCTGCTTTGCGTCTTCCATGGTAGCTTCCAGCATTGCATTGCCACCAGCCTCAGCGCCTCTCCCCGGACAGAGTGCCTTCTCTCATCTGCAGGGGCCCAGCAGGTAACCCCAGGGCTCTGCAGAGTCCCCCAAGAGCAGCACTGCCATGAGGGTGGCGTCTCCTGTTCGTCAGGAGTTTGTCTGAACGGGGACAGGGGCAGCCCCTTCAGAGTGTCCATCCTACACAGTCCTGCCTGAGCCTGTCTTTCCCACACAAACCCTTCCCCCAGGCCCATCCCCATGGGGAAGCACCTAGTGCCAGCTGAACCTCAATCCAATGTTTGGAAGCATCTCAGCACCTTGCCCCAACCCTGTGGGCTCTAGGGTTGTCTCCCCCAGCCTCCTCCTCAGTGCAACCCCCTCCCCCCAGCCTCTACCCCAGCAGCTAAGTTACCCGTAATTTTGCCTGACTGGGCATGAGTAGAAGTTGTGCCCAGCCAGGCAAAACCACAGGCCTTTTCACCAATGGGTCATGATGCAACAGCGTGGCCCAGCCTCTCCATGATTATTTTACCAGCCTGCTTTGCCTGTCCCCAATTTACACAACCCTGACTCGATGGTGTCATTTGAGACATCTCAGCTGAAATTCTCACCATATAATCCCATGTAGCCACGAATGCAGCAGCGTTAAAGGAACACCATGTCACTTACACTGCTCTGCACCCAAACCCTTCACTAGTAAAGTGACAGTGCATGAAATGTGCTGGCGCAGAGCAAGGAACCATGCGACCAGCTATAACATCCCATGTCTCCTTGGAGGCTGTGCTAGAACCAATGGGTTTTTATTGAATTCGGCATGGTATTCATGCCAAGGGTGGGGCTGGGTTCAGCTGCTCCGGCGCCTGGCGTCAGATGGCAGGGCCCCTGTGCTGCACAGTGTGCTTCTTGGAAGAGTCTCCATTTTACACTCGCTAATCTGAAAAAAAATCACATCAGTTGACATCAAGCTTGCTGGATTTCTATCCCCTTAGATCTGTAGGGAAGGGGACGCTGCCTCTGAGCCCTCCCTCAGCCAACAACGCCGTTAGCCCTTCCCAGAACTCATTAGTTGTCTCCCAGGGGCTCCTGCTACATTGTTTTGTTCTCTTTGTTGGTAGACTCTTTTCCCCCAATTGCCGCCCAGATTTCTCTCCATCGCACTGCCTCCCATTGGCCCATTAGCTGACACATGAATTTTTAACATTTTGGTGCTCCCTTGACTGCCTGCGGCATGTGCCTGGGTGAGTGTCTCTCTGAATTGGTGCCAAGGGCTGGATCCAGCCAGCATGGCCAAGATGCAGGATGGGGTACAGAACAAGAGAAGGAAGAGAGTAGCTGAGACATGGCTCACCTAGCACCATGTGCCCCAACTGGCTCCCCCGGATGGCTGTAGAGTGAGTATTAGCCCACATGGTGCACGTCCTATGAATGGCTTCCTGCTTTCTGGATGGACACTGAGCTCTTGATCTGGACAGATTTCCATGTCTCTGACTCTGATTGGTCCAGCCCTAGCTGCACACTCCTCACCTGGCTCAGCTGGAGGCTCCGATTCGCCATCGCTCTGCCCCCTGTAGTGCTTTTTGCACCAGTGCAAAGTAAGTGTCAGGCCCTGCCATGTGATCTGGTGGGACTTCACACCCACAGGGCACTCGCTGCTCTAGCGTTGGCGGCGATGCAGGATTCATAGAGCAGAAGTCCAGAAAGGACCACTGGGGTCATCTACTTGTTCCAATGGTTCATTACATGCACTGTTCAAAATCTGAACCTTATTTACACCCCAAGTGAAGGGCAACAGAGTAACAGGGTGCTGGGTTCCTTGGGACAGGCCCCCCACATACAGGGAAGTGGGGCCCCCCAGGGCCGTTTAGGATAAGTCCCCCCCTCAATACAGGGGAATGGGGGCTGCCTGGGGCCAGCTGGCATAAGCCCCCCAAATATGGGGCAGTGAGGACCCCAGAACCATCTGAGATGAGCCCCCCAGATATGCACCCTTGGGGCTAGCTTGGACAAATCTTTCATTTCCTCTCTGCCTCCCACCTGCTCTGTTCCTCTCTCCCCTGCACATGCTCCCCTGGCACCTGGCTCTTTTCCTCTTGTCATACTGCATGGCTGCCTCTCCATCCCTGCTCCCCAGGACGTCCCTTTCCCCCGGTCACTGGAGGCTCCAGTTGCTGTTTCCTTTGCTCTTGGGGAGTAGCCATTCCTGGCAGAGGCCAGGTCCTTCCTTCTACTGCTCCCAGTGCTTTCACAGACACACAGGCCGTGCTTTGCGGCAAAGAGCTTCTCATCTGGAGCACCCAGGAACGAGGAGGAGGAGTAGCTCTGGTCCCGTGACCAGCCAGCCCCACGCAGGCCACCTGTGCTCCTGGGCACGGCTGCTTTGGAGCACCCTTCCGGGATTGTGCTGCCCATTAAAATAAGGGACGTGGTGCTGTCATGGCAACAGCCTTCCCACATGTCACTGCGGGGGCCTCTGCCCAGTGGCCAACGGGCTACATCGGTCTCATGGGATCCTTCCATGTGGCCAGTGGTGTCGTTGTGTGGGTGGCTACTTTGCAGCCTGCTCCTCTTTCACCTGCCTTGGCAGCTCCTGCACTGTCCCTGCTAGGAACTGTTCTTAGGAGAGGAAGCCAGGAGAAGGGCTCCCAGTGAGGAGCCCATGTGGGCGGGGGGAAGGGACAGATGCAGAGGCAGGCGAGTGATGGAACGGGGCCAAGACCATGACAGCCCTTCCGCCCCGCCCTGAGCCAGCTAATGGAATAGCCATCAAGGCCTCAGCACGGCAGCTAATGGAGCAGCCAGCTCCCAAGTGGCCCATGCTGTCCTTGAGATGGTTGGCCCAGGTACCCAGAAAGCTTGGAGGCCTCTGAGCTCCCACATTGCAGCTAAGATTCATGACTGAACACAGCTTTGAAGCGATGGGTGGACTAATAACAATACTCACAACAACACTAGAGCACACAGGTGCTGGGCAAGTCTTCATACAAGTCTGAATGCCCCTTATCCCCAGCCGGCAGCCTCTGCTACAACCCACAGCCCCCATGCTTCTAACCCAGGGTCCCTGCTCAGCTCTGCAGATGCCTGTCAGTCCTGACCTGTAGCCCCTGCAGTTGGTTCTGGTTTGGAGCAAACATGACTGGGAATTTATCTCAAGGACATGCTTTTCTCCAGGTTACCTGGCTAGCCTGTTATTGCAGGAAAGCAAGTGCCAAGAGCTGGCTCTGAGTGTGACACTTGCACCCATCAGTGACTTCTGAGGGAATGACGGTGCCCCAGACTCTGCTGCCACTGTTCATCTAGCCTTTCAGCTCTCTTTCCTCACTCCTGGGTCTGTAAGGGCAGCACCCATCACAGATGTACAACCTAGTTTAATTGCTAGGGAGCTTTCTATGACATGGAGAAACGGGGATTTCCCTCTCCTGGATACCACGCTCCACAGCGCTCTCTCCCCGGCATCAATCAACTCCTCCTTCCAGAGAAAGCCAGGGCTACTCAACTGCCTTGCAGGGAGAGAGGGGGGGCCCAGGGTTCCTCTGCCGACACCAGTGGAAATGGAGCTCATGGGGAGATGCCTGCAGGAGTGGCGCCAGGGTTTTTGGCGCCCTAGGCGGGGGTCCTTCCGCGCTCCCGGTCGTCGTCGGCAAGTCTGCAGCGGGGGGGTCCTTCCGCGCTCCCGGTCTTCGGGACACTTCGGCAGCGGGTCCCGGAGCGAGTGAAGGACCCGCCGCAGAATTGCCGCTGAAGACCCGGAGCGCAGAAGGACCCCCCCACCGCCGAATTGCTGCCGAGGGTGGCAAAATGCCACCCCCCCAAATCCTGGTGCCCTAGGCAACCACCTAGGTCGCCTAAATGGAAGCGCCGGCCCTGGATGCCTGCCCTTCTCCATAGTGTCTGTGGACACAATTGTGTCTAGTCCCTGCCCTGGGAGGGGGAGCAATCGCAGTCCCCATGCTCTGCCGAGGGCACAAACTGCCCCAAAAGGGGTGGGGAGGAGACACTGCTCCCTAAGGACAGAAGTGGGAAGTGGTGCATATCTGCACTGCATGCCCAGCACAGCCAGTTCCAGACACCCTCCATCAGCATCCCCCATTGGTCCAATTGCACCGGACAACGAATGGGAATCTCCTATGAGCTGCAGCATTCTACCACCTGGCTTCACATTTCCCTTATTGATGCTAGAGAGTTAAAAATGTGAGATGAGAACAAGAGATCATTGAACGGCCCAGTGATAATGCAGATGGCTTTACAGTATACGCCTGCAGAGTAAATGGCCTAAACGCCTGGAGAGGCCCTGGGTGATGTAATCTTTGAACTGCAATCTCTCTCACGACTCTGCAGTGCAGCTCTGGAGTCCTTCGTGGAGTTAGAGAATTGAACCATTGAATGTACACCCCCCAACCTCATGTAGTTACAATGGGTAGGAGGGTGAATTTGGAGCAGGCAATTCAATGGCCCAATGCTTCTTTAAGAGCTTTCTCATTCCACCAGTCCCCTGTGGTGCATCCCGTAATGTCTACCCACATTGCTAAGAGCTAACTGGTCTTTTGGAATGGCTTTTTCTACCTTCTGGGATTCTATGAAGGTACAGGAAACCCTGCAGGAGGCAATTACAGGATAACTGCCCCCTGCCCTTGGGAAATTCCCTCCTAATCCCCAATATCTAGAGGCTGGTTTATACCCTGAAGACAGGATCCAGTAGTTTGGATTCTTGGTCCCCTAGACATACTGTTTCTGCATACATAGCCCACCGCTGCATCCCCGGGTTGGACAGTGGCAAGTTGATGTGAGTGGCCAACTCATTATGAATCAGTTAGAGAGGGCAAGGGTGGAGGAGGAAGGTAAAACATCCTGGACTGTATCCAAACCAAAGTCCCTAGCTGGGCAGCGCGCCTCCTCCCACTTTGCATGAGCTGTCCCCTGTATGCCGTCTCCCCTTCTAGGGAACAGCCGACTCTACAGCCTGGCAAGTGTTCTCAGCAAGCCGGCGCTGGGAGCCTTCCAGCCACTGTAAATTAAAAAGCTATTGATTTTTTCCCTTTGCCTGGGCAGAGCATTTCAAACAGAGCCATGCTAAATAATTCACAGGGAGAAATGACAACACCCACGTTGGGGATGGGCCAGGAGCCTGCTGGCATGCCCCACCCAGCAGCCACTACAAGGACAGGGCTACCGCTCTCTCCCTAATTGCAGGCATCGTGCGCACTAAATGGATCACATAGCGGGGCATGGGGCCTTCCCTCGCCAGCTACAGTCTGACGGCCCGGCTCTGCTCTCAGTTACAGACCCCATGTCTCCCTCAGCAGCACTTCCCATGCACAGCATGATGACTCAGCCCTGGAGCTCCCATTGGCTGTGCTTCTCCGTTCCTGGCCAATGGGAGCTGTGGAGTCAGTGATGGGGGCGGGGGCAGCATGAAGAGACCTCCTGGACCCCCATGTGCCTAGGGGGCGCAGGGATGTGCCAGCCGCTTCCAGGAGCGGCTTGGAGCCAGGGCAGGTTGGGAGCCTGCCTTAGCCCTATTGTGCCGCTGGACTTTTAGCGGCCTAAAATCTCTCGGATTGACTTCAGTAGCCTCTGGCAGATCGAGCCCGATTCCAGGAGAATCCTGGAGGGTTGGCAACCCTAGCGAGAGGTCCCTGTGCTCCCCACAGCTGGATCTCTAGGGAAACACCCTCAGCAGCTGCTCCCCATGCACAACAGGCCAGCTGGCTCAGTTATAGGAGAGAGGCCCCACGCCCGGACGTGCCTTCCAGGGGCTATCCCGGGATCAGGCAGGTGGAGCAGGGAGCAGAATACAGAATTTGCAGCTTGGCTTATACTGAGCATGTGCATATGGACAGAGCATGCTCAGTAATATCTGCTGAAACTGCTGCCCTCGCTATGCCCTTACTTGGGATTAAAAACTGCTGCCTGCTGTTCACAGGGGTTAAAAGGGGGCAAAGAGGTCAAGTCAAGAGGTGGGATGGGCAGAGTCTAGCAGGGGGTGGAAACTGATTGCGCCGGGGACGGGGGGGACAAACAGCCGTAGGCAGCAGGGGAAGGAGAGGGGCTGACGGGCAAAATCAGGGAGAGGGGGTAGGAGCCAGGGTTAAGCCGCTGCCAGATGGTGAAAAAGGGCAAAACCCTGGCATGGGGGGGACAGAGGGGGTAACAGATACCCCAGTGGGATGAGTCACCTGCCCTGTTTGCAAAAATCGGGGCGGGGCAGAGGGGCTTTTTTATTTCCCCTCTCACAGGACAGTACATCTTAGCACCCGCTTCCCAGGGCTGTGTCATTAAAGGCACAGGGCATCCCCATGCCTAGCTACGGCAGCTCTTCCCTATCTGGTACAAGGTACTGAGGTGCTACAGGAGAAAATATTTTACATACACCCCCAAAAAACTACGTGTCACAAATCTGGAGTATTTAAAAGAATCCCTTAGCTGAGTCTTTGCTACCGCTGGATCAGAGGATGATAAAAGTGAGAGGTAGCAAACTGGGACAGGGCAGCAAAAAGAACCTCCCTAGATGTCAGTAACTGCTACTGGCAGCAAAATCTGTTGGTAGTGGCTTTTGACATTACACCCTGGCAACCTCAGAGTAGCGCCACAGAGCTGCCCTGTCCACAGCCAGGCCGTGTAGAGGGTTAGGCTGACAGCCAGGTCTGCGTGGGACTGGCTGGGAGGGAACACTCCCAGTGACTGGCATGTTCAGGTAAAACCGACGAGCCCCAAAGCAGGAAGGGGTTCCCCCATGCTGAAGCCAGGATCCACACTGCCCATACTGCCAAACACCCCCTTGGGCATCCACATAGCACGGGGCTCAACCCCATGCTCCCCACATCAACTGTAATCTCTGTACCTGGAACTGCAGGAGACACCCAGATTGTGAGAGCACCTATAGAGATCAAGTACTCTGAGGCTGATCCCCAATGGTTACCAGTGGCAGTGTACATTTTGAATGGCATCTCATGCTCAGCCAGCCCCATCCCAGAGGCTGGCAGTGCGGAGGCACATGGCTGCTGCTATTTATAGCCTGCCTCTGCTTAACCTCACAAAGAATTGCTAATTCACTGCCATATTTGCGCAGCAAACTCCAAGCCTGCATTTAATTAATCTATTGTTATTGTAGGGCCTACCTCAGATATAGATGTTTAAATTACAAGACTGTGGAGTGGCTGGCACAGAGTGTTTGGACTGAAGTAAGCAAGTGGCCCGGAAGGCCAAGCAGGAATTTTCCAGCCTCTATACTGATTTCACTCTAAGGACCCCTCTAGTGTTCTCAAGTGGGTACTGAACACTCTCACCCCTGCTCTATTCCGATTTCATCAGAAACAATGGCTATGTCATGTTACGATGATGCTGATGCTGAATTTATATTGTAGTGGTGCCTAGACACCAGCCAGGTCAAGGCTCCACTGTGCTAGGCGCTGTACAAACATATAGAAAGTGACAATTATACATGGGGTTTGCTTTAGAACACTGCAGCAATGAATGTTGATGGTAGGTTCAACCTCTGGAATGGAAAAAAATGTGAACTGGTGCTCAGACACTAGGGTAATGGGTGCAGTATGTAGCAGGAATCATCACAGATTGATGGATAGATAGTTAGTGTAATGCTGATTATTTTTTTAAAAGGCTCCAGAGGCAATTCCGGCAATTACAGGCTGGTTAGCCTAACTTCAGTACCAGGCAAATTGGTTCAAACTATAGCAAAGAACAGAATTATCAGACACACAGATAAACACAATATATTGGGGAAGAGTCAACGTTGCTTTTGTAAAGGGAAATCATGCCTCACCAGTCTATTAGAATTCTTTGAGGGGTCAGCAAGCATGTGGACCAGGGGGATCCAGTGAATATAACGTACTTGGACTTTCAGAAAACCTTTGACAAGGTCCCTCACCAAAGGCTCTTAAGCAAAGTAAGCTGTCCTCGGATAAGAGGGAAGGTCCTCTCATGGATCAGTAACTGGTTAAAAGATAGGAAACAAAGGGTAGGAATAAATGGTTAGTTTTCACAAAGGAGAGAGGTAAATAGTGGGCATCCCAAGCATCTGTACTGGGACCAGTGCTGTGCAACATATTCATAAATGATTTGGAAAAGGGGGTGAACAATGAGGTGGCCAAATTTGCAGATGACAAAGTTACTCAGGATAGTTAAGTCCAAAGCTGACTATGAAGAGTTATAAAGGGAACTCACAAAACTGGGTGACTGGGATACAAAATGGCAGATGAAATTCAGTGTTGATAAGTACAAAGTAGTGCACATTGGAAAAAATAATCCCAACTATACATATAAAATGATGGACTCTAAATTAAGAGATCTTGGAATCATTGTGGAAAGTTCTCTGAAAACATCCACTCAGTGTGCAGCAGCAGTCAAAAAAGGTAATTGAATGTTAGCAACTATTAGGAAAGGGATAGATAATAAAACTGACAATTTCATAACACCTCTATATAAATCCATGGTATGCCCACAGCCTGAATACTGCATGCAGTTCTGGTCATTCCAGTTAAAAAAAAAAAAAATAGAATTGGAAAAAGAAGAGAGAAGGGCAACAAAAATGATTAGGGGTATGGAACAGCTTCCATATGAGGAGAGGTTAAAAAGACTGAAACTGTTCAATTTAGAAAAGAGATGACTAAAGGGGGTTATGATAGAGATCTATAAAATCATGAGTAGTGAAGAGAAAGTGAATAGGGAAGTGTTATTTTCCCCTTCGCGTAATACAAGAACTAGGGGTCATCCAATGAAATTAATAGGCAGCAGGTTTAAAATAAATAAGAGGAAGTGCTTCATAAAACCCACGATCCACTCATGGAACTCATTGCCAGGGGATATTTGTGGAGGCCAAAAATATAACTGGGTTAAAAAAAGAATTAGATAAGTTCCTGGAAGATAGGTCCATCGATGACTGTTAGCCAAAATGGTCAGGGATGCAACCCCATGCTACAGGTGTCCCTATGCCTCCAACTGCCAGAAGCTGGGACTGGACAACAGGGGATGATCACTTTATATTTATCATGTTCTACTCATTCCCTCTGAAGCATCTGGCATTGGACGCTGTCAGAAGACAGGCTACTGGGCTAGATGGACCATTGGTCTGACCCAGTCTGGCCGTTCTTATGTTCTAACTGGGTTCATCTGCTCACCTGAAATGCCCAATCCTTGGGAGAAGTAGAACTGGAACTGGAGTCTTGGACCCCAGTAAGATCAAGGCACATGTGTCACAAGGAATGATCTAAGGAGCTCTGACATGCACATCTTCCCTGTTGGGCCTCCAGGAATGTGGATCCTCCTGCCTTCATCAGCTAACTCTAGTGGCCTCTTGGGGTAGGAGGAAGCTGCACGCTAGCCCAGGGCCAGCCCTCTACAACAGGGTGAGGCCAACAGGGAGATCTGGGATTGTTCTGTGCCAGGGACTAGGCTGCGTTTCCTCCACAGGAGTTTGTGGCAAGCTGTGTGGTTGATCCTGTGAATCTCCCTGCTAGCCCCACACATGAGGTGTCCCAAGGTCAGATAAGCTCACTGCCATACCCGCATTGCAGAGAAAGGAGGGGGAGCATGTCTAGAGCAGGAAGATGAGATTAATGTCCACCCCAGCTGAGTCCCCCATTTAATACTGAATGAAATCCAAGGTCCTGGCCCTGATCCTTAGAACCCCTGATGAACTGGGGTCCATGTACCTAAGAGACCAGCTCTTCAGTTCTGACACCCACAGCAGCACTGCTGCAGAGGACAGAGCCCGAAGCGACACTGTGCAAGGGAGAGGAGCCCTGGGTGATGGGACTCCATGCTAGAAGGAAACAGTTTGAGTCTGAACTCAACCGATTTGCCCCAACCATCCCCAATGACAGGGGCTGGCTTGCTAGCACAGAGGGAGAAAGGAGAGAGATTATCAACACTCTAGCAAAGGGAGAGCAGCTGGACTAAGAGCAGGGGGAAGCCAGGGCAAAGGCAAGCAGAGGGTCTGTGATGCTCAACTCTGTATGGGATCTGGACACCATGGGGAGGGAGGAACTAGAGCCATCCAGCTGGCTGAATGAACAAGGGGTGGGCCGGGTGGGTGGTAGTGTGTTGTAGGTGGGCGGTAGTGTGTCGTAGGTGGGCTGCGTTGGGAAGGAAGTTGTCTCAATGCAGTGGGCCTGTGATGCGGGACAGCCCTGACCACCCAAAGTCAAGCCAAAGTGGAATAGCCTGGGGCTGTAGCTGCTCAGTGCAGCATCTCCTGTGTGAGTAAGGGCTGGGACTGGCAGCTAAAGAGTTAACCTTTCCGCATGAATCTGGAGCTATTAATACCCGCACACTGGTTTATCTGTCAGAGCGAGCTGGCTGCTCTGTCATCCAGACAAGCCCCGCAGAGCTGTGTCTCGGCAGGGCCAGAACTTTTCTTTGTGCGAGCTCGCATGTACCCGCCAGCCCGGGCTGCTCCCCCAGCCCCGGCTCCAAACGCTGTCACGGAGTTCCACTCCCCCACGCACACTGCTCCCCTCCCGCCCCACGGAGCCGCCAAGAGCCACGGCTGATGCTGGCTGATGAGAAGATCGGAGGGAAGGGGAAACTTTCCCAAGGGCAGATCGTGCTGCAAAGTCCAGCTGAGGCTGAGCGCAGGGCACTGAGGATCTGCCTTTGGGCACCAGCGCCCTCCATGCTGGAACAGCGACAGCAGCTCCACTGATCCAGCCACAGGATGAGATCCAGCACCAGCCCCTGGAGATGGGTGGCCAAGTTCCCACACTTCTGCCTTTGAGGAACAGCGGGATGCTTTGGGGTCTCTGTGCTGGTGCGTCCTCCCCAAACTCCTCAGCTCAGGTTCTTCCACCTCAGGCTACAGACTGAGCCCTCCTTGTCCTTCCCCAGCTGCCCAAGGAGGGAGTTCTTCTAAGGGGACAGCCCCATCTTGTCCCACAAAGAGAGCGCGACAGCAGTGGCCCCAAAGATGGCCATCAATGGGAGCGAGAGTGCAGGGTCCCGTCTGGCTGCTGAGTGAGGACGGCGTGGGACAGGAGTCACAACAGCTGGGTGGGATCGTGCTGTCCCAGCGCATGCCCAGTCAGACGGGCCGAGGGCACAGGATCACCTCAGAGGGCGCAGGGCAGGGGGAGCCGCGACCTCTCCCTGTCAGAAGGAGCAACGGGTAATTTAGGAGACAAAACACACGATGACGCTTCCCGGCAACTGGTCCAGGAGACTGAGGACCTGCTGACTCTGGCTTCACTGGCCTCCGGGCAGACTGGTGAGGGGCAAGAGGATGCCAACACCTATGCAACGTGCCCGAGCCTGGAACTGCCCCCACTGTGGTGCACTGGCTGTGGGAGCAAGGAAATGGATACCTTCTGCTTCGTCTGCTTCCAGAAAGAGGAGCTACAGCCCTTGCAAATGAACAGGTCAGTTCAATACTGCCTGCTCTCCCTCCCTCCCTCCCCAGCACCCAGGGCCAGCGAGGGGCTGGGGCCTTGAGTCACTCAGAGTTTGGGCAGGGAAGGGCTTCTGGGCATTCTCTGAAGGAGGGGTGTGGGCCTACATGTGGGGAAAGCCAATGGGACTGCCCAGCTGATCTAGGGAGGGGATGCGTGAGTGTCCCGGGGGCAGCAAGGCCAGCTCACAGGGCGTTGCCCAGGAACGGGCCCATAAACCTTACTTTGTCAAAAGTTTCTCTCAAGCAAGTGCCCCGTCTTCCCTCAGGATGTGGCTTCAAGCAGCTGGGACCTGGGTACCTTTCCAGCTGGAACGGGGGAACCTGCAGTATAGGGGAGAGAAGGGAGAGGTGTGTATGTGTACACACGTCTATGCGAGGGCATGTCAGAGTGCGTGTGTGTGAACATCTCTGTGTGTGTGCACATCCAGGCTGTTTGTACAGAGCTGCCTGCGTGGGTGTGTCTGTCTCTGGCTGTCTGGGGGTACACAAGTGTACATCTGGGGAGCACTCACGTTCAGGCATGCGGGAGTGTGTTTGTGGACAGGTACATCTCTGTCTCGGTGCCCACGTGTCTATCTACGCATCTCCTTGCCATGGGGTCAGATGTTGGAACAGGAGCCCAGCTCTGGGTGTGGCAAACTATGCCGGTCCTATGTGGAATTTATCTAATGCAACAAGTATCAGTGAGTGTTGCCTTTCCTGTGTGTCTCAACGCCTTCCCGGAGGCTGGGACAGTGATCCCTATTCAGGGCCTGATCCTGGGGCATCCCTGGCAAAGTGGCACCTGGGTATTCAGAGGTCCTGAGCCAACCCCTTCCTCAACCCAGGACTGTATCAGCTTCTCCTCCTGCCATTCGCAGTGCCCAGGCAGACAGACCTGAAACCAGGGGAAGGGCTCTGGCCAGCCCCTTCTCCTCCATGCAGGTCCCAGCAGTCTCGCATGGAACCTTTGCAGGGGTGACTGTGCCCGCTTGTTGATTAGACCCAACCCAGTGTTCCCCCGGCCTCACCCTTCCTCCACACTGAAGCCTATAGTCACTTGCCCCCCTCTTTGGGATGTGCCTTTTCCCTGGGGGCAACTCCTGCAAAGCAGTGCCCACTGGGCTGTGCCACGCGGCTCTGCTCCTCTACGCTGCAGCCTGGCTTCAGCACTGCCCCCTCTGCCAGTGATGCAGATGGCATTGTCTGCTCAGCCCCCTATGCCACTCTCCAGCCTGCGCTGGCTGTCCTGGAAGGTCCTGGCCTCAGGTGGGGTCAGGTGGGTTACTGAGGGAACGACTAGGTCTGTGGTGCCGGCTTGCTGACATAGCAGAAGTCAGGATGTGTTTCCCAGGGTACTGTGGATGCATGTTATCTGCCAGGCTAAGTGTATTCCAGACAGCTCCAGCCTTAGCTTCTCCAGGTGTGGTGATTGCTCATTGTGGATTTACCTGGTGGCAGGTGCAGCTTGGTAGGAGATGGGTGAAATGCAGCCTCCTCCAGGCTGGGATGCAGCAGCCGCTGTTTCACAGAGCACAGCCAGCTAGGACAGGAAGTGAAGAGACCATAATCATTTGCAGCAGGCTTTTAGGAAGGTGGAGTATAATCAGTCCCAATTAGATCTGGGCCAGGTTAACCCTCTCTTCCCTTGTGAAAAGCGCCGCAGGACCCTTAACCACTGCATGTGACTGAGGCTGGAGTTTCCCATCTTACCCACAGTGCCCCATAGGTATTGGACCAGTACTGATTCAGGGGCAGGAATCCGCAACCCTTCTGATGCCCCTAGACTTTCCTCCGAGGTCTCCCATCTAAGGGCTGGGCAGGCCCTGCCCTCCATAGCAGGGGAGAGGGGAGGAGAGCCTTGCTCGAGGTGGCGAAGATAAAGCACCAAGCAGCAGAATGGAAGCAAAGCTGGATTATGGGTAGCAATTAGCATCCTGCTTCTGCAGGGCTTGGTGTCAGGACCTCTGTTCCATGCCTGCATGCACTGTGCTCCAGCAGGCCCCACTCTGTGTGCAAGGGGTCCCCAGGCTGCAGCACTAGGGGGTGGGGATCCTTCAGCGCACACAGCTGGACCCGAGAGTATAACCTGGCCCATCCCAGGAAACAGCACCCCCTACAGGCAGGGCCCCGGGATTCATGCCAGCCTGGAGGAGGGGGCAGGGCAGCCCAGGAAGAGGGCTGCTCCTGGCCAGACAGTGCTCAGGGGACAGAGGGAAGCAGGGCTAGCCAGCACTGTACTGCTCTGTGGCTGGGAGGAGGAATAAGGTCCTGCCAGGTCCATTGCCTACTCGGGTTGTTAGGACTTACAGGTGACCTGCCCATCAGGCCTTGTGCTGTGGGGCCCAATCAGCGGGGACAGAGATGTTGGGCACAGAGGTGTTATCCTGCGGGTGCCGCTGCATGTTCACAGGTGGCCTCTAATTATTGAGGCACTAATTTTCAGTGCCTATGCGAGACCCCTGGTTTTCAGAGGCACTGAGTGCCCACAGGGCACATTGACTTCAGTGTGGGACCTGGAAGCTCAGGCCCTGGCCCCAGCCCCTCAGGCCCTGGGCACCCAGCACGCACCAGGCTGAGCCATCACAAAGACCGCACAGCCCCTGATAGAGTCAGCACCCCCCTGCACAGGTACACAGCAAAGCTACAGCAAATGGAATAGCCCCTCTCCCCGGGCAGCTCCGGGCCCCACCCAGCTTCTCCACAGGATGCATGCTGGGCCCACCGCTTGGGATCTGGAGTGGGCTGGCCACAGCTTTGGGGGTTCTAGAGTGAATTAGCTGTAGATTGTATCCCCTCTGCTCCTCCCCCTCACCCGCTGCTCCCCCCAGCACAGAGACTGCACTGCTGGATGATGGCTGCTGTTCATTGTCATTGTCAGATTCCAGCAGTGCCCAGGGCTCCAGCTGAGATCAGTGCCGCACTGTGTTTGGGGCTGCGACAGAGTCCCTGCCCTGCCCTTACAATCTCAACAGACAAGCCAAACGGAGGGGGCAGAAAGGAGGGGTTGTTATTCCCATTTCATGCTGGGGACCTGCAGCCCTGAGAGACTGGGGCTGTGTTTCTCTCCAGCCAACGGAACGCCATTAGCCTCCCCAGAGCTTCTCCCAATCTACGCCAGCATGACTGAGTCCTAAGTGACGTGGCCAAGGTCAGGCAGGAAGTCTGGCCCCTGGTCTCCTGAGTCCTGGCTTCCCCACCAGCCCCAGCCGTCCCATTCCCCACTCCTGAGCTGCATCCTCTCCAAAGCACTACCCCGGCTCCTTCCCGTCCCTAGGGTTACCTTCCCCTCCCTTGCCCAGGGTCACTGCCCACGGCTTTCCCTTTCCATCTCCAGGTGCTTTGCCACCCCATGGGGCATAGTCTGATCCCCTGTCCACATTGCAATCAGAGGAGTTACTCTGGGTCAATTCCCGTGGCAATGAGATCAGAATCGGGACCCGTTCATGTTAAGATGGTGATAAATGGGGAGTGGAGGGGCGGAAGGAAAGCGCACAGCTGGCTTTCTGGCCAGAACCCGGTTCTGCTCTCTGTGACACTGCTGTTAACCCAGAAAGAGTGAGGCTGCTCCAAACAGACCCAGGGTAGGTGTGTGGCTTCCTGGCCTTGCAGAGAGCTAGTCACAGGCTGGGGGGGGGGCTCCCTGTGAGCAAGCGCTGGGCTTGGGGGTATCCCTTTCCTGGAGGCTCTGGCACTCCCCTCCCTTGTACTTTCCACTCTGCTGCTTTGGGAATTGTTCTTCCCCCCCCCCCCCGACTGGCAGCCAAGCCACGTGCCCCAGCTCCCCAGTCCCCAAATTAGCGAACCAGATGGCGGGGATGCAAGGTGCGAATGCAGGCATATGCCTTCTCCAAGCTGCTCCTCCCAGGCAGCAAGACTCACTGGCTGCCAGGAGCTGAGCAGGACCAGGTATATGTGGGGTGGGGGCATCCTTCCCTCCCCCCACCATGGGAGCTGGCCTACAGCCTGCCATTTCCCTTTAACTCCCCCACCCCAGCATGCCTGCTCCTCCCACAACGGTCTGCGGAGGGGACAGTCACTGAACCAAGGCTCACTTCTACCTGGGGGCAGGGGGGCAGCTCCAGTCTTTCTGCGTCCTTCAAGTGACATTGGCCCCTCTCCAGTCTGCATGGGATTGGGGGCTGCATCCCTTTATTTTCATCACTTTGCTGCTCCATTTCCTCAGGCTCTTGGCTGTCATTCCCCCTCAACACCCCTCCCTCCCCCCGACTAAGGAGGAGACTTTGTGCCCATAATGTTGGGGAGCTATTGGCACTGGCAGGAATCAGCACTTTCCCCCACCCACACCCCGCTCTGCCGGTGCCCCTCAATCCTGACCCGCAGCCTCTGGCTACTCCAGGCCTGCCTTCCCCACCCTCCCTTCTTCCAATGCTCCTCACTCATGAGCTGCAGCCCCCTGCCTATCAACCCAGCGCCTTTCACCACCATGACAAGCCCTGGGCCTGGGAGATCTGAGTCTGGGAGAGCATTGCCGCATATCAGTAACACATCTCGTGCTCTGAGGTTGTCTGCGGGGAAGGTCACTTGGCTCCGGTGCTGGGGCTCAATGGGGCTAAGCTGAGGGCGGCCAGCTCCCTGCCAGCCCATGCAGGAAAGGGCACAGCAGTGGCAGGGCTGAGTCTGGACTGTTTGCTTGTTTCTGATGAGGCGCCAGGAGAAATGTTGAGCTCTGCGATGCAGGCGAGTGGAAGGGTCACACGCCCTCCGCTGCAGCCTTGGGTCCAGAGTCCTTACTCCAGCAGGCGACTGCAGCCACTTTCGCGCTGCTCGCCCTGGCCCATCCGCTGGGCGCCATGAGCTGACTGAGAGTTTCTGAAACCTCCCCAAGGGCACCACTGTCAAGGTATTTGTTGGGCTCTTTAGACAGCAGGGGATGTAAAGAAACATCTGCCCTTCTCCAGCGGCTCGATGCTGAGATGCCCAGCCCTGCTGGGAGATTCACACTTGGCGCAGGCTACAACCAGCTGGCTGCAACATTGGAAAAGGGTCAGCTAGGCAGAATAATGGTGCTTGGTCGTGCTGCCCCCTAATGGTGATGGAGCATCACTGCAGGCAGTGTGCTCAGGGGCAGATCTAGGCAGTCCAGCAGGGTCCCTTGGCAGGGGGCACTGGTGTGGTTCAGCTACACAGAGGTGTGCGTGTTGGGGGCAGAGCTGTGCAAAAACAGACATGGCAGGGCTGGGAAATCTTCCCATCCCCACTACCAGCACAGGGAGGATGTATGGGGCACACAGGGGCCTGTGGAGTGGCTCTGCCTCTGGCTTAGGATAGATTCTTCCCCTCCCCTGGCCTGGCTACTCAGAACAACCCCAAGGCTCCAGGCTTGGAGCCCAGCGTTGCAGCCCATGAGGCATGCTGTAGAGGAGCGGACTCACCCCTGCGGCACCCCCTACTGGTTGCTTCGGGGGAATCAGCTCATCCAGCATCTGGAGCGCCCTCTGCAGGCCAGTGATCCGCCTGTCCTCTTCTGGCCCCCATGTCCCTCCCAGGACCCAGTGCCCCTATTACTGGGATGCTGCTCCCTGGCAGTACCCCACAGATCTGGGTCTCCCCTCCCTGGGGAACCCCCACCCACTATCCCCACCTTGCCTCAGGATAAGGCCACTGCCAGTCACCAACTAGCCCCCACTCTCTGGGGCAGACTGCAGTATAGGCCACTCATCATCAGCAAGGTTGGGTTTGGACCTGCTGCCTTGGCCTAGCCCTGGGCTGCCCTCTGCAACCCCCAGTACCCCTTAGCCTTCTCCTAGGCTGCAGCCTGGGGCTTTCCAGGCTGGAGCTCCCCAACCCTACTCCACCCAGGTACTCTGTGTCTAGCTCCCTGCAGCCAGTCCCTTCTCTCTCTGAAGACAAAGAGAGACTTCTGAGTGCCTGGCACCCAGCCTCTTTATACAGGCCAGCTGGGCTCAGATTGGGGCGTGGCCCAGGTGCAGCTACTTCCCCAATCAGCCCAGTAGCTGCTTCTCCCTGCCACAGCCTTCTCCCAGAGCTGTTTCAAACCCCTCAGGGCAGGAGCAGGTAACAATCCCGCTATACATGCACAGAGGAATCGGGCCATGGGAGGGGCCTGGCGAGGCATTGGTCCCTAGCAGGCAGTGAGGAACCGCCGGCTGAGCTAAGCTGGGCTTAGCTATTTTCAGGCCTATCTCAGAGTCTCAGCAGCTAGCGCTTCTCACCACCTCAGCTGCCACAACGCCACACTCAGCAGAACAGGCGCTGCTTCCCTCAAGGTCACAAGGCCTAAAATTAGACCTGCCAGCTGCTCATTGGTACATGAGCCTGCCTGCCTGCAGCCCCCTCTGCTCTGATCATGCGAGCTGGGTGTGTGCTTTTGGGGGGGGAATGTGCAGGCCCCCATGCCTGCCAGGGCTCTGGTGGCATGGGAAGGAGGCATATCTGCATACCATGCCTGCTCCATGTGTGCCAGGGCCAGCAGACCGTGAGGCTCCCTGGGGTTGTGTGGTGGACCCAAGCTGTGGAGGAGGCTTTCATTCTTGGGGAGGTATGTGTGAAATTAATCACAATCAGGGGGCTTTTGAAAATCCCCATGGCTGCCCCTTCCACCAAGGAGCCCTGAGCATCTCTCAGCCTTTCATCAATCCTCCTCCCATGCATGTGTTCAGTGTAGCTGGGCAATATCCTGGCCCCGACTAAGGCTCCTGTATGAAAAGATCTACAATGCCCCCCAGGGAATTCCTACAGGACAGGGACAATATAGGCAAATCTATGTCATCTATCAATCCATCCATCCCCACTGCTCATCCCATGGGGTAGGTGGAAGGGCAGAGCCAGGGCGTGTTGGGGACTGGTTGGAGAAGGCAGCTGCCATTCTCTAGAGCAGCCTCTAGGCTGCTCTAACTTACATCCGGGGCTCTATTAGCCAACAGAGCAGTCCAGAATTAGGGAGGCATAAAGGTGACGCACAGCCCTCCCCTGTTCCACACCTGCTGGCATAGGCGGGACTCCGTAGATGCTCTGGGGCTGGAGCACCCACGGAAAAAATTGGTGGGTGCTCAGCACCCACCGGCAGCTCCCTGTGACTCCGCCCCCCTGCTCCAGCTCACCTCCACGAGCCTGCCGCCGCTTCCTGCTTCTCCTCCCTCCCAGCGCTTGCGCTGCGACACAGCTGATTTGTGGGGCAGGGAAGGAGGGGGAACACGGCGCGCTGGGGGAAGAGGTGGGGCCGGGGCCGGGATTTGGGGAAGGGATCCAATAGGGGCAGGGAGGGGGCGGAGTTAGGGTGGGGACTTTGGGGATGGGGTTGGAATGGGGGCGGGGGCAGGGATGGGGTGGAGTCAGGGGGCACAGGCACCCACCGGCACTGAGAAAGTTGGCGCCTATGCCTGCTGTGACATACAACACAGAATCTGGCCCTTGCACCCTAGAGGCACGGACAGGGGAATGGCACCCGCCTGAGCTCACATAGCAGGTCAGTGGTTGAGCCAGGCATCCTGTCTCCCAGATACTACGGTGATGACTGCAGTATCCACCAGACCACGCTGTTAGGGCTAGGGGTGCCCAGGGCATCTTGCCCTTGCATGCCCACTATCCTTTAGCGCTCCACACACTGTCAGCACACAATAATCCTGCCCAGACACTGAGAGCTTAGTGGCTTCTTTGCGGTAAAGGGCACAAGTGCCAGCTCGCCCAATAGTGGTGGGCCCATCATACCTTAAGCAGGAAGCCCCTATCCTGTTCTCTGTATCCCAGCAGCCAGCTCAGTCAACTTGCCAAGTGATCCACTATACCAGCCCTCCCTGCTCAGCCAACAGCTGCCTTCCCAAACAGCCCCCATCTTCCTCTGTGCACCCCCTGGTTTCACTGCAAGGAGGGCCTTGTGCCCATCCCATATGATCCTTTGAACCTGCAGCCCCGGGTACTTTCCCACGATTGGCTGAGCTGTAAGTGGCTCACTGCACACTCCTTGCACCTAGCATCCTCCCTAGGCCCCTGGGAGGGTGGCAAGTCCTCTCAGGGAAGTTACAGCTTCTTTGAAGCAGGTGAAGATGGAAGAGGCAGGGAGAACAGAGCAGCTGAGCATGGAGTCAGCAAGCCTGGGCTGGCTGCCTTCCCAGAATATAATGACTGATTATTCCAGGTTGGCACTGGGACCACCTCCCATACCTGGCAATGCTTTAAATTTCAACAGGCAGATGGAAGGGAAGCAGGGAGCAGCCAAGCCAGGCAGTGTTCGAACAGTGCAGGCTGAATGGGAAAGCAGGGCAGCCAGTCCTAGGCTGGGGGACCAGCCTCCCCCAGGTCACATCCAGACAGGAGCTGACTTTCCTCTAAGGGTCTCCACGCGCTTTAGGCACTCACTCCTTTAGCCTTCTGCAAGGAGAGTTGGTATCGTTATCCCCAGAGTACAGATGGGGAAACTGAGGCACTGAGCAGAGGCGTGACCTGGCAAAGGTCGTCCAGCAGAGCCAAGAATTCAGAGTTCCCTGATCTACTCAGTAAACCACATCCAGAGAAGGGCCCAATTCTGAACTGCAGTACAGCTGCACTCAGTGTGGCTCAGGGACCGTAGGGTCCTTCCTTTGTGACTCTGAATTCTGGGGCTACATGGAGACCAGTCCGGTTCCTGGCATTAGTCAGAGCAACCTCAGGATCACACCCCTTGCTGCTACCCCAGCTCTAGGCCACCTGGAGATTCCCCAGCGGCTGGTTAAGCTGGGTTTCAGGCATCTTTGCACTAGGGTGACCAGATGTCCTGATAAAATTGGGACTGTCCCGATATTTAACTCTTTGTCCCATGTCCCGACCGATGTACGATCAGGACACCATTTGTCCCGATATTGTAGGGTTGCTTGCCAGGCGTCCGGTTGGTGCAGGGCTGGCAGGCTCCCTACCCGGCTTGGCGCAGCTCCCCAGAAGTGGTGACAGCTCCTTCTGGGTCCTAGGCACAGGGACAGCCAGGGGCTCTGCGTGCTTCCCCCGCCATGAGAACCTGCTCCGCAGCTCCCATTGGCAAGGAACTGTGGCCAATGGGAGCTGCAGGGGCGGCGCCCACCTGGCTGCACCTCCCCCTAGGACCCAGAGGGAGCTGTCACCACTTCTGGGGAGCCACCTGAGTTAAGCCTCACCCAGAGCCCGCCCCCTCTCCCACTCCCCAAACCCCAGCCCTGAGCCTCCTCCCACACCCAAACTCCCTTCCGCACCCCAACCCCCTATCCAAGCCCTGAGACACCCCCCCTTGCAGAAGGGGCCAGAGCTGGGGCCGTGCGCCTCTGACTGATCCGTGGCTTGCGGTGGGGGCCGAAGCTCGGGCCATGCACCCCCAACCGACCCGCGACTTGTGGCGGGCGGCTTGCGGTGGGACTGCAGCTGGGGGCTGCAGCCGGGCCCATGTGCCCCTGATTTACCTGCAGCTTGCGGTGGGGATGTCACGGACTCACAGATCGTGCCCACTCTTGGCCCCGTGCGGTCCGTGGGGGGGTGCCCCTTTCAGTGCGACAGCCCTTCTCAGGGGTCCACTCTCTCTTGGGGTCAGGCCCCTCCACCTCCTGGAGCCGCACCTCTCTGAGCCTTAGCACATCTGTCTCTGCCATGGGCCCCCTCAGGGAGTCCACTCGCTCTGGGCCCCCGGGGCCTCCACCCCCGAAGGGGTTGATGCAACCCTGTTCTCTAGACCGGAGTGACTCTCAGCCAGCATAAAACAGGAGGATTTATTGAGAGTTGAACACAGCACAGGAAACTCTCAGGGCTTCAGGCCTGGCCTCCCTCAGCCTAGCACATCCCAGTCTCTCTGCATCCAGGTGGGCTCTGCCTGCTCCCCCTCTCCAGCCCAGAGCCCCACTGCTTCCCAGCTCGGGATCCCCGGCCCCAAGCCCCGCCTCTGTCCATTGTCTTCTCTCCAGGTAAACAGGGTTGTAAACTGGGGCCTCCTCTCCTCGCTTCTGTCCTCTGGCTGGAACCGGCTGGTTAGGTCACTGGGTCCTCACTCTGCAGCCCATTGTCCTCCCACTGGCCAGAACTGGCTGCGATTCCTGAGCTGGGTCTCCGGGTCCGGTCGCTGGGGTATCCATCCTCCAGGCCATTGGCTGGGGTCCCACGTTCCCTCTCCGGTCCTCTGTAACAACAAACTCCCCCTCCCCTCACCTCGTTAAACCAGTAACACCCAGGGAAACTGAGCCCCACGCCCTCCGCATGCAAACCATTGAAACCCCACCGAAAACAAAAAAACAAACAAGAAAATCCCCCACTTCGTCACAGGGGGCCAGAGCCTGGGCTGTGCACCCCCAACCCACAGCTTCCTAGGACTGTGTACCCCCCCCCCGACTTCAGTGGGGGCTGTGAGCCTGTGGCTGCTCCCCCCCACCCCGTGTCCCGATATTTTATTCTTGCAATCTGGTCACCCTAGTCATTACAGACAGCGCCATCTGTGTGTTGAGTGATGCCCCGCTCTGTATGCCAGCCCCACCCCTGCTCTTCCTGGTTACCGTTTGCTGTTGGGCTTGCTCCTTTGTGTGTCTTCCTCCTAAGCATTAACAGGAATGGGAGGACCCTGTGAACAGAGCTCTTGTGGGGGTCTGTATCCACACCCTTCTCTCCTAGTCCCCACCTGCAGTCCAGACTCCCTGGGAAGCAGCGTTATTGATTGGGTGTTGTTTACTCCCCAACTCGCTCTGTCCCCAGTGCTATTAAGGATGCTCAGAGCCCCTGTTACCAATAGGCACCTCAGAGCAGCCCAGCTCTGCGGTTGGCCCCATTAGCTCTGTTTGCTTTTGACAGCGTGGTAATTATGAGTCTCTTCCTCGCCCCCTTCCCCGCTGCATTATTTACAGCTGTCTCGATGCCGTTGGGCTGGGTGCTTGCGCTCGCCCAGCATCGCATCATCTCCCAGGAGATTTGTGCCTTATTTATAAAAACAACAACAGAACCTTGGCGCTTCGACTGTACCTTATTTACAGCCGGCCTCGTGTTCCACCCATGTGTCGTTCGCCAGCCCCAGGCTTCAATCTGCTGCAGCCGGTCCCCCCTTCCGCTAACCTGCCAAGACCCCACTGCAGGACTCAGCCCAGCTCAGGAAGCTGTGGGATTCGTTCCTTTAGTGTAAATCCCATTTTCTGGCGCCTTGATCGCCATGAGTCACCGTTTGTGATGACAGTCCTGCCCAGGAATAAACACCCAGGTGGCTGTTTGCGTAGGACAGGGGGCAGCGTCACTCTAGAAGGAGGCAGGTGCTTCCTAAGCGAGGGCTGATTATAGAGACATGTGGATCCCAGCACCCTTGTGTGATCTGGGGCTGAACATTGTGGTTCAGGCCTGCCTCTGATCCTTGCTGCACCTAGGGTTGCCAATCCTCCAGGATTGGCCTGGAGTCTCCTGGAATTGGCAGCGATCTCCCGGTGACTATTGAAAGCAATCCAGGAGATTTTAATAGGATATTTTAAGAAAATGACATTACATCATGTTGGAAAAAAGTCTCTTGGAATAGCTTCAGTCAGAGTTGGCAACCCTAGCTGCATCCTGGGCCAGACACTCTTACCTGGATGGCTGCTTTCCCTTGGACTCAGATTACACGGTTAACTGACCAGCTTGGATGCTCTGAGCCTGGCCCTGGCCGCAAGGAACATGGGTTTGGTGTTCTGAGCCTGGGGAGGAGAGGACAGCCCACTTCCATGGAGCTGTGATGGCTAAGCTCTGAAGGGCTTAGGAGCCCAGGATCTTCCCTATGGGGAGGGGGTGGCCTGGATTATTGTGCTCAGCGAATGTCGCCTGTTTCCTCCTATCTCTCATTTCTCTTTTCCCACGCTCTCTCACTCAGAGGCACCAACTCCATGGGTGCTCCGGGGCTGGAGCACCCATGGAAAAAAAAAAAAAAAAAAAAGCACCCACCAGCAGCCAGCTCCCCCACAGTGCCTCCCTTCCGCTGGCAGCCCCACCCATCAATTCCTCCCCCTCAGTGCCTCCCTTCCGCCAGCAGCGCCGCCAATCAGCTCCTCTCCCTCCCTCCCAGCACCTCCCACCCACCGTCATCAGCTGTTCAGTGGTGGGGAGAGGGAGGAGCAGGGAAAGGAAGAGGTGGGGGGAGGGAGCAGGAAGAGGTGGAGTGGGGGCTGGGCCTGCGGCAGAGCGGGGAGAAAGGTCAAGCACCCCGCAGGATCTGAGTAAGTCAGCACCTATGCTCTCACTCCTGGTGCCTTTCTAGAGGCCTCATGCGGTTCATTTCCCCTGCGTGTTTAATTCCAGTAAAACTCAGGCAACGGGCAGCTCTTCAGTCTCATGGCCTCAAATTATTCATAGCACAGGCCACCTCAACACGAGCTTCCACTCTGCCATGCCTTGGGCCTTCCATTTCCAAGGCCAAGGGCTGTTGTGGCCCTTCTTTGTGGAGACTGCTAGCATGGGGACTAACGGTGCGACCTCTGACCTGGACATGGGTCCCCCATGACCTGGAGTAAAGCCACCACCGAGGCCAGGATCAGCTGTTGGATGTAAATGGATTTCAGCTGCTACTGGCCTGGGCTGGAGTTGTACTAGTTGTCCTTACACTCCCTCTTATTTAACCCCCCTTTAGCCCATTACCATTCTGGCCCCATCACTGGGGACTTGACCGTGTTTAATGGAGCTGAAGTGGATCTGCTTTTGGCTCCTTCCCCGTGCTCGTCCCCCAGCACCATCTATGTTGCCATCCCAGCTCTGCAGCCGTGCTGCGGCTTTTAGTTAAGTCCTTTCCACAGGGTGGCCGGAGAGATTAAGTTTGTAGAGGATCCAGGTTGCCACTGTGATGCCTGGTGAAATGGAGGGCAACAAGGCTCCGGTCCAGGGATTATCTGGTGCGTTGGGTTGCTCCCGACAGCATATTCCCCAGGGCTTTGTCCTGCCCAGGATAAGTGTCTTACGTGCTGGTGGTTCTGCGGTTTAACAGATCTCACTGGCAGATGAAGGTTCTGCTGCAGTCGGATCCATAGAATCCCTGTTGGGATCAGGCCAAGATCCCCACAGGAACGGCCCAGGCACTGAAGATATTTCTCTCCTCTCCTTGCTCTTCGCAGTGTCGCTCTCATGCGAGATAATCCCCTGTCTGGGGATTACAGGTGTCTAGGCAGGCCCAAGGCGGAGATTAGCTCCACACAGGCCACTGCCGCCTGTCATGCATGGATGTTCAATGAGACGCAAGCGCACATGCCTTGTCCTGCCACCATGGCAGGTGGGCGTGGCTGTCTACCCAGCAGGCATGGGAGGTTGCATTTCCAGTCCTAGCAGAAGGTTTAGGAGAGGGCATCCCCCTCTGTTTAGTCCTGGCTCCTCCCTGTAAAGCAGTGATTCTCAAACTTTTGTACTGGTGACCCCTTTCACATAGCAGGCCTCTGAGTGCGACCCCCCTTATGAATTAAAAACACTTTTTTATATATTTAACACCATTATAAATGCTGGAGGCAAAGTGGGGTTTGGGGTGGAAGCTGACCGCTCAGGACCCCCCACATAATAACCTCATGACCCCCAAGGGGTCCCAACCCCCAGTTTGAAAACCCCTGCTGTAAAGGGATGGTGATCGTGTTTCCAAGGCCAGCTGCAAGGAAGCCCTCAGGGAATGGGGATGGATGGCCTTGCAGCTAAGGGTGCAAGTCACTGAGTGACCAACCCTCTCTATGCAGTGGGGCTATTCCTACAGCCTGACCATGGGTGATCCAGCAGCTGACACAATAGGCTATAAGTCAGGAAGATCAGGTTCTAGGCCCCACTCTGCCACTGAGTGGCCTTGGGCCTATCACTGCATGCTCTGTGCTTCAGTTTGCTCACTGGTGGAAGGGGGATTGATTATGCTTCTCTGCCAATAAGTGTTACATGGGTATTGTTCGTTAGTGTGTCTGTCCCTTTAAGTAGCCAAGGCCAAGCCAGGCTCTGATTGAGCCCCATATGCAGCAAAGGGCATTTATTTATTTAAGGGGAATAGAAGCCCAAGACATTATTACACATGATTAGAATTTGTAGATGGCCAGTTGTTTGCTCAGTGCTGTCCAGGACACAGAGACACAAGCTCTCTGCCCTGGACAGCTGAACACACCAAGCCCTGGGCACAGAGCGGTTAGAGAGCAGTGGATTTTGTTTTGACTAGAATAGATGTTGCAGAAACAGGGTGAAAGGTGGCACTAGGCATGCTGAGTTAGGGAGATCCACAGCACAACAGCCCACAGCCAGGAATGGGACAGGATGGGGGCTGGTGAGCCATGCAGTGTAGTAAGCAACCCATTCCAGGCCAGACCCCAGCTGGTTGGGGTAATTACTGTGAGAACCACAAGGTCTGTCTGTGTCCTGTAGCACCAGTAACAAATCCTCATTAACAACAAGGAGTCTGGTGGCACCTTAAAGACTAACAGATTTATTTGGGCATAAGCTTTCATGGGTAAAAACCTCACTTCTTCGGATGCATAGACTCCTTGTTGTTTCTGTAGATACAGACTAACACGGCTACCCCCTGATACTCAAATCCTCATTAATCACCCCAGAGAAGTCCTGTCTCTTCTCCCCCACCAGGGGGCACTGGTGGAGCTAAGGAAATGAGCTGGGGAGTGAGAACAAAGGGGATTGGGGACATAGGCTGTGGCAGAGTCCTGGGGTAAGAGGCTTGAAGGGAGGGGAAGACGCTAGTACAGGGATGCAGCCCAAGCAGCAGCAGCTGGATCTGGCAGAGAGCAGAGGCACTCCCTCCACTCTGGGCCCTGCAGCTGGGAAGGTGCAAGTGCCTGGCTATTTCTGGGCTGTGAAGTGATGCTTGCCACCTCTGTTGAAATAAAACACCACTTGTTAATGGGGCTTGAAACTAAGTTAAGCAGCTGTTTTCTCAGATCCTGTAACAGAGCCTCCAGGTGACTCACCATCTGCAATGCCTGCTCACAGCTCCACTCACACTCCAAGAATAGCTGGGGATTCCTGTTAAAAGGAGAAGCACTAAAACAGTTAACAGGGCTATCAGCATGAGGCCTCAGGGTGAACACCCCATTGAGCTGAACAGGAACAGCTCAGTACTCTCTCAGAGCTATTGTTTCAGGCTGCCTGCAGACTCAGGTCTAGTCTACAATGACAAGTTATGACAGCATAGCTACATATATGGAGATATACCTATCTCATAGAACTGGAAGGGACCCCAAAAGGTCACTGAGTCCAGCCCCTGCCTTCATTAGCATGACCAAGTACTGATTTTGCCCCCGATCCCTAAGTGGCCCCCTCAAGGATTGAACTCACAATATTGGGTTTAGTAGGCCAATGCTCAAACCACTGAGCTATCCCTCCCCCTATCAGCCAGGGGTGTGAAACCCCCACCCTATGTCAGCCTGTGACCCCCAGCTTAGGCACAGCTATGGCAATGGAAGAATGCTTCTGTTGAATTAGCTATTGTTGCTCAGGGAGGTTCCTACCCCACAGGATAGCCCTTCTGTCTGTGCAGGCTCCATCTACACTCCAGTGCTATGCAGGAAGAGCCTCCCTAGTGTACCCACAGCCTCAGACAGGCAGAGCTGCAGGAGGCCAGCAATGGGACAACACCCTCACACCCACCCCCCGGTGACCCTGAAGTTGCATTTCCCCAACCTCCCTCAGTGACTTATTCAGACCCAAGTACTTCAAGCAGAGACCCCCTTTTGTGGGGCTCTGATTTATGAACTCCCAGACAGAGTCTAAGTATCTCTTCTTCAGACCCTCAAGTGTCCATGTCAGGGTTCGGTTCAGCTTCCTCTCCCACACTCAGCAGCCTCCTCGAGGCAGCATGCTATACACCAAACAGGCACGTCCCAGTGGCTGGGGTAGTCTGTCTCTCAAGGAGCACCCTCCCTTAGTTGAGCTATGGCAGCTTTTTATCAAGACCAGGTGCTCATTAGTCAATTAGCTGCCAAGCAGACACCTAGGCAGTCAATTACTACAGGTAGGCCAAGATGGGCTTGTTCTCTCTCACCACCCCACGGCAGCGTTACATTTGGAACCAGCCCGTCCTGGCGCAGTCTGACCCAAGAGCCTCTGTCACATGAGGCGGGGGAGCCTTCCGTGTGCAGAGCTCTGACCACAGGACAGGGTCACAGTGGGTCATTCCGGTGCCACAAACTGCAACCCCATATGCCCATGAACCCCCTTCCTTCCCCGCCTGCCCACCTCCTGTAGGACAGCCCCTGTCACAGAGGGTTAAGCCCCTTGGTCCAAGGCTGAACTGGCAGATGGAGGGTTGTGGGCACGCAGATCTCACCCCTCCTTCAGAGCTCTAGGGAGCCCATGGGCATCTGATCAGGGGTAAGGCCCCACCCTTTGCCCTGGGAACCCCTCCATGACTCCTCTAGGACTGGGATGAACTAGGACTCATGCATATGCCCGTGGGGATCGCCAGAGCCTTTCACCTGAGCTGGGAGGCAAGAATGCTGAGATCCTCCCCAGCCCAGGAGAGCAGGGCCTGGATAGTTTCTGGCTAGTGCTCTCCCCTGCATGCAGCAAAGCCTGCTATGGGAGGTGCTGCAGGCCCCGACCCAGGGGCATTGCAGAGCTGGAGAGAGGCAGGGCTGGAGCTGCCCAGAGCACGAGCAGAGCTGTGTGTGTGGTATTCAGGGAGGATGAAGCTTTCCTGTCACCTGTCTGCGCTAGGCCTGGCTTTTCTGAGCTGTCGCTCAGTGACCCAAGAGCCAAACTTTCCATAACTGCCGAATGTACAGCAAAGAACACGCCGGCTTTTGGCTGTAGGCACCAGGAGCGCTGGCTGAGAGCACAAGGCCACATTGCTGCACGGCAGGATGCGCACTAGAGGGCGCTTCAACCTCAAATTCCCACAGTAGGAGAAGTGTGGAGGAGCTGAGCACACATTGCTTTACTGAAGGCATCTCCTCTGCCCACTCATTGGGGAAGGGTCGGTGGGTGCCCCAGCTCACCAGGAAGGACCAGCTCATACCATGTCCTGGCAGAGGGTGATGAAGGCAAAAGCTCCTCCTGCCAGACCAGGGTGTTCTCCATTCCCAGAACAACCCTCCGTGCTGGCATCCGGTGCTTCTTGCCTCTGGTGTTAGGAGCTGTCCTGGTGGGGGCAGCCTGTGCATAGCAGGGGTGGGACAGTTTGAATGTCCCATATTTTGCACATGCACCATTCCGGTAGATACATCTGCTCTCTAAATGGTGATTGGCCCCTCCAGCTCTCTCCAAGCTCTTCACAGAGCAATGACCTCTAGGCTGGCGGTGCATGGCGCATACAGACAAATGTCTCCCTGGAGGCCCAGCAATCCCCTGCCTGGCAAGCTCTCCAGGCACCGTGTTCTCTCCCAGACGAGCTGGGGGCTGTAACGGTCAGTGTTGTGGCCTGCGGAATTGTAACACCTCTAACCTGTTTTATCCTTTGGCTGCTGGGGGTTCTCTTCCTTTGGACCAGATTCTGCCAACAAGATGCAGAGCATTTGACTCCAGGGGTAGTGTAATAGAAATCAATGGGGCTCGCTGTGGAGTAAGATGCCACTCGAGAGATGTAAGCATGTCGGGATCTGGCCCTTCATTCACTCTCTAATCCTGTTCTGGAACTAGCCTGCCACGAGATTCTGTTCAGTTGTAAAGTGACCTGGCATCTGAAGAGTTAACAGAAGGGCATTTGGAAACTAGAGGGGGCTCTAGCAATGGTAAGCAGCAGGCACAAACACAGGGCAAAGGGGCTAGTTTAACCCCTTAAATTCCCAGCATGGCACCATTCATCTGTAACCATCACAGCACTTTGCAAAGGTGAGAATCCCCATTTTATTGAAGGGGAAACTGAGGCACAGAGCGGCTACGTGACTTTCCCAAGGTCACAAAGTGAGGCAGAGAACTCAGATCTGTGACTCTCCAGCTGCCTAGCCCCATGTCCCATGCATTGAGCCACCCTGCCTTACATCATTACTACCCATCAAGCCCGCTCAGCCTGTTCTCCCTTGAAACATGCAGGTTAGTGCGTCGTTGCACTAAAAAAAACCAACCAACCATTTCCCTTTAGCCAGGGCCGGTGCAAGGATGTTTCGCGCCCTAGGCGAAACTTCCACCTTGTGCCCTCCCCGAGCCCTGTGGCAGCTCCCCGCCCCCACCCCGCCCTGAGGCGTCCCTCCCTGCGGCAGCTCCCCACCCCCCCCTACCCTGAGGCCCCCACCCTGAGGCGCCCCCCCCGTGTCAGCTCTCCATACCCCCTGACCCAGGGATCCGTGCGGCAGCTCCTGACCCCCCAGCTCACCTCTGCTCCGCCCCCTCCCCGAGCATGCCGGCGCTGCTCCACTTCTCCCACCTCCCAGGCTTGCAGTGCCAATCAGCTGTTTGGCGCCGCAAGCCTGGGAGGGAGAGAAGCAGAGCGGAGCGGCGTGCTCAGGGGAGGAGGCGGAGCAGAGGTGAGCTGGGGCGGGGAGTTCCCCTGCGTGCCCCCCCCACTTGCTGCAGGTGGCCCTCTCCGTGCCCCCCTGCCCCAGCTCCCTCCGCCTAAATGCCAACGACGACCGGGGCGGCCGAAGATCCGGCTGCCGCGGTCACCGCCGAAGAAAATGCCGCCCCCCAAATGCTAATACCCTAGGTGACAGCTGAGGTCGCCTAATAGGTTGCACCGGCCCTGCCTTTAGCCCTTGGAGATGGGCTGCCTTTTTGTGTGATGGGGAGGGTAGGACTGAGGCGAGGGGGAGGGGCACCCTGGTAGAGATGGGAGGAGTTGGTGGAATTCTGCAAAGGGCCCATTGTCTTTTTGGGGTTGGATCACTGAAGTGTTTCAGAGGCCTTTCTCAGTTCCGCCCCCCCGTGATCTCAGGTGTGGATCCGGGCTGCAGCATGACCAGGCTGTGCTCCAGTCTGCTGTCCCCCACAGTTCCTACAAATTCCGCTCCGTGGCCATCTACCAGTGGGGCTGAGCTGTCATCTGTAAGCCACTCCTGTGCTGCGGACTCATCACCTGCTGCTGCTTTCTGTGAGCGGGAGGCAGAGAACCAGGGTGAGTAATGGCCGGAATAGCAAAGCAAACCAGTTCAGTGCTGTCCTGGTCAGGGGGCTGCCCTCAGCCCACACGCAGTCACATCCCAAGAGATGCTGTGGTGGATGGTTTGCGGCTCCAGCACCGAGACAGGTCAGACTGGTTTCTATTGAAGGGGCATAAACAGCTGCCAGATGGGATTTGGAGTTAGGCCCTCGCATACAAGACTCCACTGATCCCCCAGGGAACGTGGCCTCCTGCTGGAGGTCAGTGACACTGTCCATGGGACACCGCCCTGCTCTGGAGGGCGAGTGAGTGACTCAGTGCTGAGGCCAGGGATAAGGAGGGCAGGGAGGCAGGTGATAATGAGTCAGCCTTAGCAGGGGCATGCCAGGAGACATGGTGATTCATAGATTCCAAGGCCGGAAGGGTCAGTCTAGTCTGAGCCCTGGAGAACACAGGCCAGAGAACATCTGCAACACGTGCCTTGGAAGTGCTGAGGAGAGGAGGTAGCTAGATCTGACGTGAGCAGGGCCAGAAGGGGGCAGCTGGCTCTGATGCCCCAGGACACAGGATGTGGAGCAAGCGAAAGCCCCCATCATCTGAGTGGGTGGAGCACACTGGGCTGGCGTCCAGTCACTCTTCTGCTCCGTTAGGCTGTGCGGGCTGGGCAGGGGCGGGTTGCCAACACTGTATTTCAGAAACTGTTTTCTTAGCATCCCTGCTCCACCCCTCCCCTGATATTGTTATTATTATCATTGTTATTAGTATTAATACCAATAAGCAGGACTCACCTATGCTCGCCAGGGCTATTTCTTGCAGCTTTCTGCAGCGCTCAGCCACTCCTGATCTTCCTGTATAGAGATGAAGACATAAGAGACGTCCCTTGTAAGGGGTTGTTGGCCACCCTAATGCAGGGGGATTGTTCAACTGGAGCTGGGCAGCCTGCAGCTCCTGGCGAGCACCCCCCGCTCAGTGCAGCAAATCAGGGGCCACCACTGGCGGAAAAGGGAACGACCACACCCGAGCCCAGACCCCATCCCAGCAGCACCCTGGCAGGGGGAGTGCCTGGTGCTCAGAGCAGGGGCCTGCCTCCGAACTTCCATTCCTGGGCTGCCGAGGACTCCCTGGGTGAGGGCAAGTCACCCGGAGCCTGCTTTGCAGTGGGGTGAGCCCCTGCAGCTCCCGTGAACTCTGACAGATTTAGAGTGCTCAGCACCCATGAAAACCAGGCCCCTTTCCCCTCTCGATTCCCACGTCAGCAAAATGGGGGAAAGACACTCGCATCCCAGGGAGGCTGGGAAGTTACTGCAGGTTTGAGATCCTCAGAGAGGAGGTACCAAAGAAGGAAAGGCCGGTGAGCGGTAGGGACTGTTACAAAAGGCTGGGTGTGATGGCTGCCACCTCTGCTGGCACCAGGCACCTCCAGAGCTGAACGCACTAGTCTCTACTGCTTGCCCTGAAGCGCTGGGACCTGTGATATACTCACAACCTCTACGGATCCAGCAGAGAGTGGGATGCATGACAAACACTGGCCAGTGGGTTCTACGCGTAACATGTGTAATCCCATGCTTGCTCAGAGTGGTGCTCTGACCCCCGATAGTGACGGCTAGGCCCCCTAGAGCAGGGGTGGGCAAACTACAGCCTTGTGGGCAAACTACAGCCCACCAGCCATTTTAATTCCGCCCTCGAGCTCCAGCCGGGGAAAAGGGTAAGGGGCCGCTCCACATGGCTCCCAGAAGCAGTGGCATGGCCCCACTTCAGCTCCTACGTGTAGCTCTGCACGCTGCCCCCGCCCCAAGCGCCGCCCCCGAAGCTCCCATTGGCCAGGAACTACGGCCAATGGGAGCTGCAGGGGCAGCGCCTGCGGATGGGGCAGCGTGCAGAGCCACTTGGCTGTGCCTCCACATAGGAGCTGGAGAAGGGACATGTTGCTGCTTCCAGGAGCTGCTTGAGGTAAGCACTGCCTGGAGCCTGCGCTCCTAAGCCACCCCCCTTTCTCCAAACCCCTCAGTCCCAGCCCGGAGAGCCCTCCTACACCCCAAACTCCTCATCCCCAGCCGGAGCCCTCACCCCCTCTGCACCCAACCCTCCCACCCCATCCCAGAGCCCCCTCCCTCATCCTGAACTCCCATTTCTGGCCCCACCCCAGAGCCCATACCCCCAATCATAGCCTTCACTCCTTCCTGGCCTGCACCCCAACCCCAATTTTGTGAGCATTCATGGTCCACCATAGAATTTCTATTCCCAGATGTGGCCCTTGGGCCAAAAAGTTTTCCCATCCCTGCCCTAGAGAATGATGAGCCTGCTACAGTCTTGGCTAACAGACATGTTTTTTATAGCTCATGCATTTAGCTCCAGGGGTCCCAGGTTTGATCCCTGCTGCTGACGCCCATGTGTGGGTTGGCGTTACACATAGTTCTGATGCCCGTGTGTGGGTCGGCATTACACATAGTTCTGATGTCTGGGCTCAGTTACCTTTAGGGGAAATTCCCACTGAAAATTTCTAACAGGTTCCAGTTGGCCAGCTAAGTTTTGGGATAGAGCAATGGATCTATGGGGCTACTGGTTCCGCTAACAGAGACCCACCAAAGGACTTTAATGGCACCTACTGGACTTTCCCTTGGGGTCTTCTTTCTCCCATGTGTTTCCCCTCTAATCAGTTTTAGTTTGTACAGCTCCCTTCCCAGCCCCACTCCTGGTCTGTGCCCATCCCCATCCATTTAAGGGGTAGCTATTCCTCAGCCTGGGGTACTGTAATATACCTGGCAGTTTTAAAATTCATTACTGGAACGATGGATAGATTTATTCCAAGAGTAACATGCCTTCTATATTCCTTGGTACAGATTCACTCCGAAGTCATCTGTCTATTTCATTCCATGTCCCTGGGATACTGCTTGTGTTATTAGCAAGGCTGAGGTCACTACAACAGGTGCCAACTGACCAGCAAGATGCCTTTAGGTTTTGTCCATACCATGTCTTGAACCCTGATCAAAGCTTCAAGCACCTGTTTGCTAGTGCACACCCTAACTATCAACGGCTAGGACCACTATTGCTAACACGCTGTGGGCAGGAAGTTTCTTTAATAACTCTCCTGGCTGAAACTGCTGAGAGACTGTACTAGAGTCTGGGTTTTATAAAATGGTTTAGGTGCAGCCTCAAACTGTGTTAGGTGGAAAATGTGTTTGAAACAGCACTGGTGAGAACACAGGCTTCATGATCAGGCCCCTTTCATCTCTTTGATCTTAATTAGTTAATGTTTGTAAAGTGCTTTGAAGATGGAGCGCTCTATGCGAATGTTAAGTGCTGTTATTAATTATTATTATTATATCTATGCATGACCCACATGCCTGCTCCATAGCAAAGTACGTTGTGCAGGATGACAGCCCCAGCTGCTGCATGAGAGCTGCTCAGGGGAGAAATTGCTAAGCTGGTGGGGGCTAAGCTCTGGTTTAATTACTCTAAATGAACTGCTTGGCTCTGCAACCAAGAATTAGCCACTTCCTGGAAAGATTCTGGTCCCGGGAGGGGCAGCCTGCAAGGCCTTTGTCTGTGAAGAGTGAGGAGGGGAACATGTCACTCAGCATGAGGGTTAGCCAGCCGGAGTGACACCAGGAGGGCTGGAGATGCAGGTGCAGCGGATTCACTATCTTAGATCAAACCATTAGTCTGGTAGATGCAGGATCACTGGGCAGCTGGCTAGGCGCATACTTGGCTTTGTTCACCGTCCTGTGTGCAGGGGAAAGATGCTTTCCTGACCTTTGTAGAGAGGAGTTTATGGCTATAATTACTCTGATCTTATCGTTGTTGTGACGAATATCACATGAACCAAGATCAAAGCCTCTTAATACTCCATGCTGTACATGCCTAGTAAAGATCACTGCAGGCCCTGGGGAGCTCACAGGCTGAGTAGAGATAAGGCACAGAGAATCACAACTTGCCCGAGGTCACACAAGAAATCTGGACAGAGCAGGAAATGAAATCTGGATTTCCTTGAGGTAAAGGTACTAGAATGGCCCTCAAGGCTAGCTCCTGTTCCAGCATGCTTGTATACGCAGCTACTCAGACCTGATCTAGAAAACAGCTAAACACTTTAAGTGGGACATCTGGTGAACCAATCATAGCCACCCCTTGAAACACATCAGAGAAGGCGGCTTATGGCAGCACAGAAGGGGGGAACAATTATACAGATGTGGCTAAAAAAAAATAAAAAAGTGGGCCTCTTCCCTTCTAGCTAGGGGTGTCTGGCATGTCTCTGTGCTGGGTCTAAAATGATTTGCTTTTTCCATTTGCTCTCCAGAACTTTATTGTTTTCCTTCCAAGTAGCAGACAGGATGATCTTGATTCAAATCAGTGGCTGGGAGGGGAGCTGAGAGGTTGGTTATCAGCAGAACGTTTATTGTCTTGTGATTAAGAGCAGGTCCTCAAGGAAACCATTTTAAAGCACTTGGAGGAGAGGAAGGTGATCAGGAACAGTCAACATGGATTCACCAAGGGCAAGTCATGCTTGACCAACCTGATTGCCTTCTGTGATGAGATAACTGGTTATGGGGAAAGCAGTGCACGTGACATATCTTGACTTTAGCAAAGCTTTTGATACGGTCTCCCACAGTATTCTTGCCAGCAAGTTAAAAAAGTATGGATTGGATAAATGAACTATAAGGTGGATAGAAAGCTAGCTAGATTGTTCGGCTCAACAGGTAGTGATCAATGGCTCGATGTCTAGTTGCCAGCCAGTATCAAGGAGAGTGCCCCAGGGGTCGGTCCTGGGGCCGGTTTTGTTCAACATCTTTATTAATGATCTGGAATGGATGATGGGATTAATTGCACCCTCAGCAAGTTCGTGGATGAAACTAAGCTCGGGGGAGAGGTAGATACGCTGGAGGGTAGGGATGGGGTCCAGAGTGACCTAGACAAATTGGAGGATTTGGCCAAAAGAAATATGATGAGGTTCAACAAGGACAAGTGCAGAGTCCTGGACTTAGGATGGAAGAATCCCATGCACCGCTACAGGCTGGAGACTGACTGGCTAAGCAGCAGTTCTGCAGAAAAGGACCTGGGAGTTACAGTGGCTGAGAAGCTGGATATGAGTCAGCAGTGTGCCCTTGTTGCCAAGAAGGCTAATGGCATATTGGGCTGCATTAGTAGGAGCATTGCCAGCAGATCGAGGGAAGTGATTATTCCCCTCTATTTGGCACTGGTGAGGCCACATCTGGAGTATTGCATCCAGTTTTGGGCCCTCCCCTACAGAAAGGATGTGGACAAATTGGAGAGAGTCCAGGAGAGGGCAATGAAAATGATCAGGGGGCTGTGGCACATGACTTATGAGGAGAGGCTGAGGGAACGGAGCTTGTTTAGTCTGCAGAAGAGAAGAGTGAAGGGGGATTTGATAGCAGCCTTCAACTACCTGAAGGGGGGGTTCCAAAGAGGATGGAGCTTGGCTGTTCTCAGTGGTGGCAAATGACAGAACAAGGAGCAATGGTCTCAAGTTGCAGTGGGGGAGGTCTAGGTTGGATATTAGGAAACATTATTTCACTAGGAGGGTGGTGAAGCACTGGAATGGGTTACCTAGGGAGGTGGTGGAATCTCCATCCTTAGAGGGTTTTTAAGGCCTGGCTTGACAAAGCCCTGACTGGGATGATTTAGTTGGTGTTGGTCCTGCTTTGAACAGAGGATTGGACTAGATGACCTCCTGAGGTCTCTTCCAACCCTAATATTCTATGATTGTATGATTCTATGAAAGGTGGTTTTGTGTGTCTCTGTGTGTGTGTGGGGGGGGCTGTCTTTGTGCTTCAAATTGCTTTAGTAGCTCCCTCAGGCAGGATCTGAGCATGGAGAGCATAAGGAAGGCTAGTGTGGTTTTACAAGCCCTTATCTTGTGTATATTTAAGTGCAGAGAAGGTCTTCAGTGCCAAGCTGCCTTGCAATTTTGCCTGTCTATACAGAGGAACAGAAACAAGCATTTGATCTGCAGGGTGAAGCAAGTGCATGCGTTTGTCTCTGCTTCTGTTTAAGGTGCCTAGTCATTTGCTTGCTGTATGATGCTACTCTTCTCTCATTCCCTAAATAGGAACAGCGCAGGATTGGATCCTTCTGCTGTTTGAGTTGATGTGAGTCAAGCATGGGTGGCACATGAACCGCCTGTTCGAGGAGGCTAGTTCCTAGCCCTGCCCCTTCTGCCCGAGGCCCCTCCCCTTCCCTTTCCCCTGCCCCTTCCACTCCCCTCTCCCGCCAGAGCCCTGAGCCCCCCACCGTGGCCGCCGGCTCCTCTGCCCCAGCTGACCCCAGCACTGGCCCCCACCCCCCAAGTCCTGGGCCGCAGGCCAGCCCGTCCTAGCCCCAGCCCACTTGGGGAAGAGGAGCAGCCTGCCTGGGCTGGGGCCACGGAGGAAGCAGCTGGAAGCAGGAGGGGACCTCGGAGCATGGGTGGCAGTTTGGGGAGGCGCAGCCGCCCCTGGCCTGCAATACCCTTCGCCCATGGAGTCAGGCCATGGAAATCAGTGGTGCCGGGATTTGGCGTCAAGACACAAATTAGATGGGTTTTATCCTATGTATAAATCACATTGGTATCCGAGCTAAGCACAGGCTCTGCAGCAATGAGGGGGTAATCTTGGTTTGGTTGGAACCAGTTTCCAGTGGTGTGGGCAGAAATTTGGGTCAGAGTCCCAATCCCGATGTCCGTAAGATACCAACGCTACAAGGGCTAAGCCTAGAGTCACTCATAGTCAAAACAACCAGCTGCTCTTAGCCCAGGTATGGCAGCCTGTCTGTGTGTGCTTCCGGGGCGGGGCGCGGGTTGTGGCATTGCTCACCCTTACTTTGACCAAGATGGTCCTGAGGCTGAGGAAGAGGCATGGGCATGAGATGTGGGTTCAGTCCCTGGCTCTGCCACACACTCCCTGTGTGACCGTGGGCAAGCTGTAGAATCTCTCTGCCATCTGTGACATTTCCATTGTCCATGTCAATTGTAAGCTCCTCAGGGCCGGGGTGATCTCTGGCTAAGTGTCTATATAGCACCTAGCACAACAGGGCCCTGATCTTGTTTGGTTCTTACAGATGCAACTGCCATAGAAATAATAACAGATGCCCATCAGTGTTGCTTGGAGCAGGGGACTGCACAGTGGGATGGAGTGAAGGGGACTGACTGAACCAGAGAAATCATGAGGTTCCTGACTTCTCAGCTACACGAGGGCCAAACAATTGTAGCTCTTAGTTCACATGGGCCTGGGCTACAAGCCTCACCCCAGCACAAGCGCTGCATGGGGATGCCCAAGTGCTGAAAGCACCGAGTCATCCAAGAAATGGTTGGTTGGCAGTGCCTCTTTTGCCTAGTGCAGACAGGCCCTTGGTGTCATATAGCAGCACTTGGCAGTAAATTAAAGAGGAGTGTCAGATCTTGATTCAGCCTCTTGGTTTAAAGTCACTCATAAAAAACCTAACTGCTCTGTGCAGTAAACCAGACGCAGATTAGAGCTGAGGGAGAGATCTCCTGCAAGCTTCGAGTGCAGGAGGAGGTCCCAGCATAGGAAAGCACATGCCCCCAGGGTGGAGTTAGGGGGAGGTAAAGAGAAACTCCCTCCTCCCCTTCTCCAGCAGGGTCCTCCTCCTCCCCTATTAAGGCTGCTTCCCTTAATTCAGGAATGTCTATTGCAAGGCCTGCGATGTCCATAGTGTGTGGAACAGTGAAAGTTTTGGCTAAGAAATGGCTGAAGGGCCAGGCAATGAGAATGATAAAGGAACCCTGATTTGCACAATACATGCGCTGGGAGCCATCTGTTTCATTATTCACTAGAATTTGGATGACAGACAGAGGTCACAAAAAAATGTTCCCAAAGCCTGAACATGTCAGCAGATTTTAACACCAGTGATGTTCCCAACACTCCTGTGGCAAAGTGCGTTATCGGCCATCCTCTTGCTTAAACTATTTCAATCATCCAATTGGGGAGGGAAACAACACCATGCGCATTAGGGTCGGTCATCAACTCACCGTCCTGCAGCATCCCCCCGTGACATGGTGTTTCAGCAATTCTGCCTTGATCTCATCCCCAGGACTTCAGTGGTGAGCTTGTCCTCCAGCAGGTCACACTGTGATTCCATCCCATTATCTGTGTTCCAAAATAATGGCAATCAACGCAACATCCGGATTATCTTTCGGGGAGGGATAGCTCAGTGGTTTGAGCATTGGCCTGCTAAACCCAGGGTTGTGAGTTCAATCCTTGAGGGGGGGCCATTTAGGGATCTGGGGCAAAAATCTGTCTGAAGATTGGTCCTGCTTTGAGCAGGGGGTTGAACTAGATGACCTCCTGAGGTCCCTTCCAACCCTGATATTCTATGATTCTATCTTCAACTACTCCAGCACTACTCATCAGTCCCAGGCTTCTTCCAGGACACTGGCTAGTAGGTCCCTTGCAAAACCCCCAGATCAGACAAAATACAAATTAAGCAACTTTGACCCATCTCAGACTTGAGCCTTTCATCCATCTCACATTCCCCTCAGTTCTTGACTCTTCTACCAAACGCTAACCCACAAGGCACCTTCCCTGGAACCTCACTCCTTTTTCAAGGCCCATCACAGCAGCTAACACTACTCCTGTACATTTCCCCACAGTTCTTCCTCCAGCTGACTTCAGTCAGGTCCTTCCTATAGAGAAGGCACTCCAGACCACCTCACTCCTGAGTCTCCACCACCCAACCACTCTCAGCTCCTTCCTTTTAACTCCTCCCTGAGCCTGACACACCCTCCAGGTGTAACAAGGTGCAGCTAATAGAGCTCTCAGGCCTTCTCAGATGATGTGGGGTTTATATACCCCCCTAAGAGAGACCAACCACAGACTGTGAATAATGAATAGAAAATAGTTGGAATGAAGCATTTGTGGACAACACATGGCATGAAAATGATTGGTCCAAATTTTTCAGCTAATACTTACAAAGAGTGAGCTTTCAAATGAGTTACAAACCAAACATAGGTCTGCATTTGTAACAGATCCAGTGCCATGTTCTCAGCTGGGGGAAATCCATGCAGCTTAACTGACATCAGAGCAATGCCAGTTTAAACTAATTGAGGATCTGGCCCATTATTTGTAATGAATAGTTTGACCAGATCGGTCAGTCATTCCAAGAATGGTAGGGTGGGAAGGAGACATAAAAGGAAAGAGAGGACTTGTTTAGGGCTGGCTCAGGAAGGAATACCTAACTGCCTTTCATCTAATCTGTTATCTACAGTTATAGGCAGAGCTTGTACTACCACCTCTAGTTAAGATTGCCCTTATAAAAGACCTTCTTGTTGGCTGTTTGAAAACGTTACCAAACTTCAGCTGTTTGGACTGAAATTTTCCATGCTGGGTATCTGCCTCAAGATGAATTTTCTTTTCAAGGTTCAGCTAAGATGTTCCAGTCATTTCTAAGAACAAAATTAGGGGAAGAGGTGTTGTTTTGCCATGTTAAAAAAAGTCTTTCAGCTGTTTGGTTGAGAAGCTTGAGAGGGTGGGTCACCTTTTTGCCATCCCTGCAAAAATCTGCCCAAATTTGGCCAAATTATGAACCTTTTTTGAAAAAACTCTCTTTGCACATGCTATGTAGAGACTTGTCAGACTCTCTGAAGAGTCTATCTGCATTGAGCATGCTCCAGCCCAGGGATACAGCTATTGAGTAGGTCTCTCCCTGCAGTTGCTGCTCCCAGGTGCAGGGGTATGCTGTGGCACCAGAACTGGGAAACTGTCTTTCCTATGCTCTCAATGCTCCCCATGCAAAGTGTGTCTCTCTTCCCCCTTTTAGTGCTGATCCATAGGGGGGTTGACAGTCTATTACTGCTGCAGATTACGCCTGTAGCTGAACTGGCAGAGGTCCGTTTGGTGGATCTAAAAGTGATCATGTGATGAACCGTCAGCATCATTCTACATGATGGAATTTGTTCAGTTTGCTTTTTTAAAAACCTAGGAAATTACACACATAAAACTATATTGAAAAGCCACAAGTAAGGTGGCAAAATCAAACACTCAAAAATTAGGAAATGCCAGAATTAAGGTAGCCTGTACAACCTTAATACTGCCCCCTTGTGTGTATGCATTATGCTAAAGTCTTTAATGATGTGATCAGATACTATTTTTTCCACGGGCCCCCTGCCTCATTCAGAGCACAGGATGGACTGTGAATGGATCAGAACTAGGTAGTGTAGGAGGCTGCAATCTGTAGGACTCCTTTTCCTTTGTTGCAGAAGTTGGAAAATGTTTGGTGACTGAGGCAGGAGACTGTAGCAAGAGAAAGGAGGGCCTCGTGGTTAAGGAACTTGAATCATAGAAATGTAGGGTTGGAAGGGACCTCAACAGGTCATCAAGTCCAACCCCCTGCACTGAGGCAGGACCAAGTAACCCTAGACCATCCCTGACAGGTGTTTGTCGAGCCTGTTCTTAAAAAACGCCAATGATGGGGATTCCACAACCTCCCTTGGAAGCCTATTCCAGAGCTTAACTCCCCTTATGGCTAGAAAGTTTTTCCTAATAGCTAACCTACATCTCTCTGGCTGCAGATTAAGCCCATTGCTTCTTGTCCTGCCTTCAGTGGACATGGAGAACAATTGATCACTGGCCTCTTCATAATAGCCCTTAGCAGATGTGAAGATTATTATTAGGTCCCCGCCTCCGTTGTCTTTTATGAAGACTAAACATGTCCAGGTATTCAACCTTCCCTTATAGGTCAGGTTTAATAAACCTTGTTATCATTTTTGTTGCTCTCCTCTGGACTCTCTCCAATCGAGTATCGAGTTTCTTCAAGTGTGGCGCCCAGAACTGGACACAGTGCTGCAGCTGAGACCTCACCAGAGCTGAGCAGAGCAGGACAATTACCTCCCGGGTCTTACATACAACACTTCTGTTAATACACTGCAGAATATTAGCCGTTTTTGCAACTGCATCACATTGTTGTCTCATATCCAATTTGTGATACACTATAACACCCAGATCCTTTCCAGCAGTACTACTGTCTAGCCAGTTATTCCCCATTTTGCAGCTATGTGGTCAGGGTGGATTTGCTTTAAATCAAATTAGTGTTAAATCATGATTTAAATCACTAGTCAGGAAGACTCGATTTAAACATGGATTTCTATATAAAAGTGCATTCTTGTTGGTTGTTATAACCTTAATACATATTCTTCACAACTCAGAGATAGATGTAATTTTCATTTTTAGAAAGTACATACTATACATTTTTAAAGTGATTTATTTTGAAAACTTTTCAGATTAGTTTTACAGCTATATGAGAAAATGAATGATTGTTTGGCTGTTTCATTTACCAAAGGTAATTGAAGCAGATATTTATGAAGTCATTGGGAGGTGAACTATCTCCAGTTCAACAGGTTAATCATTAATATATGGAGGATTTTCTTGCTATGCTGTATTAGGAGGAGAACATCACCAGACAGACATTTAAATTGTTTTATTTAACTAAAACAACAACATTATGTATTTTGGATTTTTTTCTTCAACAGCAAACATATAATATTTTAACAAAACAAGCATATGAATTTTTGAATTTAGTTAAACATTCAAGTTTTTTAAAATCAGGGTTGTTTTTGTTAAAATTGTTTTTAACTAAAATAGTTAGATGAAATATTTAAAAAACAAAACAAAAATTAAATCGACTATGTCAGCCAGGTCAACATGAGACACTTAAAATATTGGGGACAAAAGGGGCAGTGACGTTAAAGCGCTGCCGGGGCAGCACTGTAACGTGGGCTGTGTACGGGCCGGTACCGATGGCCACGTCTTACGGTACCGCTGTACCGGCCCATACTGGCCCACTTTCACCTCTGCCCTAGGATGAATTCCATCAGGCCCTGCTGACTTGAATACATCTAACTTATCTAAATATTTTTAAACTGTTCTTTCGCTATTTTGGCTTGCATTTCTTGTCCCTTATGAATATTGTTTTGAGTATCTGGTCACCATAAACCTTTTTAGTGAAAACTAAAGCAAAATAAACATTAAACACCTCAGCCTTCTTAAAGTCATCAGTTATTAGTTCTCCTTCCCTGCTAAATGCAGGGCCTACACTGTCCTCAGTCTTTTTCTGGCTCCTACTGTATTTAAAGAACCTCTTCTTATTGCCGTTTTTGTCCCTTGCCAGCTGTAACTCATTTGGGGCCTTAGTCTTTCTGATTTTGTCCCCAGGTGCTTGTGCTGTTCTTTGTACTCCTCCATAGCAATTCCTCCTTGTTTCCACTTTTTGTAGGGTTCCTTTCTGAATAACTGGCACCCCCAAATAACTTGAGTTCTGCCCCCCATCTCCTTTGAGCAGGAAACTGCACTGCCTGAGCTGCTCCTCCTGTTGGCCATTCACAGCTGGGGTTGTGGCTCACTGCAGCAGTCCAGGGACAGGGGAGCAGAGCGACTCTGCCCACACCAATGGGTGTCTCCTGCAGAGACAGCCAAGCTCATCTCACCCATGCTCTTGAGTCCTACAAGAGAGTGACACCGCTCCAGCCAAAACAAACCCAGCCGCCCCCAGATTAACCCCGCCCCGTGAGCCGAGGCGAGCCCGGGCCTTTGGCAGCCTATCCAGGCGTGTGTGACCTACATACTCGGACGTGCGAGGTGAGACGAAGGCGGCGGAGCAGGAGCGCTAGGACCCGGCTGGCTCGGCCCGCCGGAGGAGGAGCCGGGGCGCGGCGAGGAAAGAGGCCAGTGGCTGAGCTCTCCAGGCAGAGACCGGGGGGACGTACCCAGACATACACACGCACCGAGCCAGGACAAAGCGGGTAGCTGGCTGTGCGGCTGGGGCGCACGGATCCCCGCGGGGCTGCTGGCCCAGAGGCGAGGCGGCTCTGGCTGCTCTGGGACCGTCCCTACAGGGGCCGGGGGGTGCCGCGATGGAGCGGAGAGGTGGCGGCGGCGGCCGGGCTGTGCGGCGGCTGCTGTCCGGGGACAAGCGAGGACCCCGCCCGGCGCCGGCAGCTGTAGCAGCCCGGGGCGCTCGCCGCGCCTGAGCCGCCCCCTCCATCCCCGGCCCGCCCCGCCCTCCGGACCCGACCCGGCGGCAGCCCCTGCCCCGGGCCATGAGGACCAGACCCCCCTAGCGGAAGCCAGGCGAGCGGCGGAGGGGGGATGTTCCAGCCCCAGCCCCAGCCCCCCAGCGAAGTCAGGCGAGGCGGAGACCGAGCCCCGTCCGGGGGCCCCCCAGGGGCACAGGGAGCGAGCCTCGCCCGGGCACGCAGGGGCGATCGTCGGCGGGCGAGAAGAAGGGAAGGCGAACGTGTGTGAGGGAGCCGGGGGCTCGCCCCAGCCCCCACCCAGGTAAGGCCGGGCTCCGAGCCGCCCTGGGGCCCCGCAGATCTCCCCTTCGCGGCGTGGGTGCGGGTCCAGGTGGAGCCCAGCCCAGCCGGACAATGCAGCGGCAGCCCCTCCCTCAGGGCCGCCGGGAGCCCCCAGTCCGGGCAGGGCCCTGCTACGATAAGGAGGTCGCTGTGAGGCTGGAGACCCCCGCTCCCGGCCGATCTGTCTGTCCCACATTGTGCAGCTGCAGGCGGATGCTCCGGGCGGAGGCAGGTGCAGGGAGGGCTGGGCTCCCCTTCCGCAGCTCGCTCCACTCCCCTGTTGTTCGTCTGAAGGCCCTTTCCTTTGTGTCTCTCCTGTGTGCAAAGCCTAGTCCCCCCTCCCCCTCTCAATCGCTCCCGGGGGGGCTGCCTGCGCTCGGCGGCACCAGCCCCAGCACAGCCATCCACAAGGGTCTGCATGCACGCCCTAAATGTGCTAGATCGGGGCTTTGCATAGGGGAGATGGGGGGCGAAGCCTCCCCCCTGATTGTCCTGCTCTGGAACACCCCCCCCCCCCTTGCTACTGGCATGGAAATTGACATGGTAGGGAGTGGCGGTGAAACAGGGATCCAACCTCTTTTTTTATCAATGGATGTCAATCCCGCCTAATCCTGATTCCCCCCTTCACCCCAGGTGTCCCTCCCCCTGCCCTGTAATGGGTACTGGAGTAAATGCACAGCAGCATCCGGTATGGCTTGGTTCTGGCTGTGATTCTGTCAGGCCTTTTCTCTGTGAACACAGAGGGATGTAAGTGAGCTGGTAGCAGCACCAGGAGCAAATTCTATTGTCCCTCCACCCCAGAGCTCTCCCAGAGCTGGCACAACCTCAGCGTTTGAATTGATCTCATTCCATAGTACCTGTATCCAGGGGCCAGTGCTTGAGGTGACAAGTTCCCTGCAGTTTCAAGATCCTACATATTATGCACATCTGTCTCTCACAGCAGCCTTCCTCTTTGCCACCTGTACTTCCCCTATCAGTTTAGGGTCCTTCTAGCCAGTTCTTAGGTACTCTTTCTCCCCCCCCCCCTTGTTGCCTTAAATCCTCACTGCTGTTCTAGGAGGGAATCTTCAGCGCTGCCTAGGGCTACTTATTTGATCCCTTGTTTACCTCCCTTCTGTGAATCGCTGAAACTTTCTGTCAGATTGCTGCATGGATTTCAGGGCTTGGCTTTAGGCAGTATGGGGGGGGGGAATGTGAAGAGCAGGAGGAGGGATTATATTTTGAAGTCCCCATATATCGTGCACTGCCTCCCCTGAGGCTTTCTAATGCTTTCAGAAGTGCTCCAATGTCATGGTGTTTGTGCTGTGAAACCCTCCTGGAAGAATCCTTTGCTATAGGCAACCCTGCTGGAAACACTGTCCCAAAGATGGCCTGTTCTCTACCCCCAGGTAGGTAAGTGCTGAGGTAGCAATCTCTCTTGGGGGAAGAGTGCCGATTTTCGGAAGGTGGCGTATCCCCTCCCTCCATAGGCGCAGAGCAATATCTCCATCATTACACACCTTGAGAACTGGCCAGGGCTATTTTCTCCTGGCAAACAACATGCTGTAAATACTAGTTAATGGAGCCATTTAACAGCAGCTGTCCTTGTGAGCTGAGGAGATAATATCTTGTCCTGCTGACATCTCCTGATGTCATTGGCCTTAAGGGGGGGGGGGCGATTCACCTGCCCTTTGGGTCTCCCAGCACCTTCTATAAGCATGGTAGGATGATCACTTCCTGGGACATGTGTCGTAGAGCTAGACAGTTCTTGGTCTCCTCTGACTCAGTTCTTGGGCTCAGCCTTTCCAGGTGGCCCAGCTATTCTGTTGCTTGGGGTAGCTGGTGAGACAGGGAGCGCAGCTGGTGTGGTTGTGTGCATGGCCATTTATTTTCATTTCTGCCTGATGGGCCTGCTGTTGCTGGAGTCTTCTCTTCTGGCCTGGGTGTGCTGCTTGTCATTGAGCTTTGCCTGTACCCTAGGGATGGCATCCCAGGTTGGGAGGGGACTAGAGCCCAGTTGCTTGATTGTGCTGTATTGTCAAGGAACCAAATGATCTCAGCAGGGATCAGTTCCTGCTGGTAGCTTATAGAAACTCTGAACCAGAGATGGAAACAGAGTGAGTCATGCTTGAAAGGAGTTGGAGCCTGAGTGGCAATGGAAATCCAGGGGTAAGGACTGGTGAAGAGTTTAGTGGGCTTTAGTTTTCCAAATGTGCCTTTTGAATAGTCACTGTGCAGCGGAGCCGCGAGGGAGAGCGTGGCTGTAATGGCTCCTGAGGACAGGAGAGTAATTTTGCTCTGGAGTGATTGATTGAGGGCTGTGAATAGAGGTGACTCTGTTGACTTGACGAAATTGATTGCTGGGATGGAGCTGATGGATTGGGCTAGAAAAGGCAGGAAAAATAAAAAGAGAAAGGGAAGCAAGAGGCCATCTCCAGCAGTGAGATCGGAAGCTAGGTAGTGGCGGGCCAAGTGGCAGGCAGTGGAGGGGTGAGCTGCCCACCTGAACTGGACAAATAGAGGGGCGTGGCAGGAAAGGTGAGAGCTGATTGGGTTTTGTTTTTTATCTTCATTCTTAGTGGGATGCAGTGGAAAGAACCTGTCATTGAGCTAGAGTCTAGGGCTATGGCTACACTGGCGCTTTATAGCGCTGCAACTTTCTCACTCGGGTGTGAAAAAACACCCCCCTGAGTGCAGCAAGTTACAGCACTGTAAAGCGCCAGTGTAAACAGTGCCCCAGTGCTGGGAGCCGTGCTCCCAGCGCTGTAAGCTAATTCCCTCCTGGAGGTGGAGTACCTGCAGCACTGGGAGAGCTCTCTCCTAGCGCTGGCGCGCGACCACACTCGCACTTCAAAGTGCTGCTGCGGGAGTTTCGAGTGTAGCCACAGCCTAGCTCAAGAATCAGCTATGCTTTAGGAAGGGTGAGCGTGACCCAGTTAAATACCCATTGACCACCTACTTACCATGAGGCCAAATTGTGTCTGCAGATGGTAGAAGCAACTCAAGGTGCTCAGAGGCCAGGGCTGCTGACCTACCAGATGGACAGCAGGGTGCATGATGTGCCTATATGGGGCTGGCTCCTCAGCTGCTATAAGTTGGCATAAGGCTTTTGTTCTGATTGCTATACTAGCTGAGAATCTGGTTCATGGCATCTAGAGACCTGCTGGAATGGGCCTGCCAATTACCTTCAGTTGAAGCCAGTGTTGGGATGGAAGGAGATCAAAGAAGCATGAAGAGATGGGTCCAGGGAGCCACCATCTGGCATAGGCTGAGGAGGATAATAATTCCTCCTAGACTGAGCAAATCCCTCTGGGGGGAAGAGAAACAGTCTGTGCATCGGATGGATGTTGTTTTTACCAGGCGTAGAGAGAGCTGGGTGTGGGGTGATCAGAGGGGGGATGTTGGATCTCATGAGCTGTGTAGAGTCTCTTATAGAGACTTGGGGCATTGGTGGGCACCGTAAATGGCAGCACTAGTGGCAGGCACTAGCAGGAGATGGCACCTGGGATCTGCCTGTAGATGCTTAGAAACAAGGCTGAGGTTAGGGACTTTGTGCTCTGAGATTCTTCTAGTCCCACATGCAGGGGGATAGAAGAGCCGAAGTTTGTGGATGAGGGGAGGGACCGAGTTTATTAGGCTGTGGGGAAAGGAGGGCTCTTAATCACTGCTGGCAATGACAGCAAAGAAGAGTTTGGAGGCTGTTTAAGAGGGTGGGGGGAGGGGGAAAGCTGGCAGGTATAGAGACGCTCTCTAGTCAGACAATGGACATCATCTGCTGGGGACATCAGAGGTACAAGTTCCACTGCAGTATGTATCCAGTAGAATGGGCTAGGATTGCCCTGCGGGAAGGGTAGGGCGAGGACAAGGAGGAATAATCCAATAAGGTATAACAAGAGTTTCAGGCAAAATGGGCTGTCCTGTTACAAATCACAGCTACTATCAGCTGCAGATCAGCGTGGGATGTTTGAGACATACCTGGGTGAGCTGGAAAGGCTGGGATTTGGGGAAGATCTCGACACCACTGGCATTTCCGTGGTGGGAAGGGAACGATTAGCGAGATGCTCTGACGAACTATACATGGGGAGCAAGGCGAATACCTATCATGGGGATACTCTTTACGGGTGGTGAAAGTGAGACATTGCCAGAGAAGATGGAAGAATTGGGGGTGGTGGGGTTGAAAGGAGACTAAAAGATGGAACAACTCAAATAATTAAGTTCCCATAAATCACCAACACTGGAAGTCACTCTTCAGAGCGTGCTAAAGAATGGAGAACTGAGCTAGTAACAAAGATTCGTAATTTATCATTAAAAAGTGCTGAGAAGCCGGAGGACTGGAAGGCAGCCAACGCTGTGTCATCTCTGTAAAAAGGTGCCACGCTTAGGGTCTGCTTGGAAATAATAGGCCAGGGAAAACAGTAGAGAAAAGCTATGGAAGAGAGAATTGCAAAGCATTGAAACGAGTGTAATAGTTTAGGGATGGCTTCCATAAGAAGAAAGCTGTTTGTCTCACCTGTTAGTACTGAATGATCAAACTAGTGGGTAGAGCAGAAATGGTGGAGATCAGTTATTTGCTCTTTCCAAAAGCTTCTGGGGTAGAGCCTCATAAGATGCTATTCAAGATACCTGATAACCATACGGAGAATGGTGAAGCCCTGTCGCTGATTAAAAGCTGACATGAGACATGAAGGGATCTCATTGGGGGGAAACATTACATATGGCTGCCCTAAGGGTCTGTACCAGGACCCGTGTTCAATATATTTATTAACCTAGAAAGGGGGGCTGGGTACCGAAGTGGAAAAATTTGCTCCCAACACAGAGAGCACGACTGAGAGCTCACATACACCTGTGTAATTACATTAACTACAAAGAAGTCACACCAGATTTACAGCGGTGTATGAACTGAATCAGGCCCTATATGGTTTAACTTAGTTCAGCAGCATTACGAGGCAGGCGCTCCAGAAGAATCTGGAAAAATCAGGTGACATGAAATTCAGCGTAGAAAAATGCCAAAGTTGTGCCCATTGGAAGGAACATAGGAAAGTGCCCTGCTATCACAGGCAACCTGTGATTCCTGTCAAGGGATCATTGTCCACTCCTTGAGGATCTGAATTGGTTGTAACTTCTACAGAGAATTATTTAGGCATCATTGTGGACAACACAATGAAGCTGCCTGCTCAATGTGCAGCAGCCATGAAAATGGAGTGGATTAGGTGTTAGCATGACATAGGAAGAGGATGGAGAATGATGCAGAAAATGTTATAACATCATTACCTTGAACAGCATCACATTCAGATTTAGTTTTATCTAGTGAGCCATGTGCATGCTCCTAGTTTTTCATCACACGAGAACAAAAGGCCACTGGAAATTAAAAGGCAGCGTACTTAAAATGGATGAAGAGAGCTGCTTTTTGAGGGGAAGTTGTGGAACTCCCTGCTGCAGGATATCACGGAGGTAAACAGGCTAACAAGATTAAGGAATGATTAGACCTTTATACAGGGTGAGAAAGATGGTCTTGGAATGAGACTCAGTCACTGGATAGCAATCTGATTTCCGTTTCTGGCTCTGCCACATGCTTCCTGTGTGACCTTAGTCAAGTCACTTAATATTTTGGTGGCTCAATTTCCCATTTGTAAAATGGGCATAATACTTCCCTACCTCCCAGGGGTTTTTTGAGGATAAATCTTTTGAGCTGCTCAGATATGAGTGACAGGAGCCATATATGCACCAAGGCAGATAGAATAAGAATAACAAAGGTTGTGACACTGGTTATGAGGACTCTCAATCCAAATGCCTCATGACATCAGCTTGGGTTAGGAAGAAATATTGCCCTATGGGATATTGCGTCTGTAAATGCTCTCTTTGGGTAGTGATGGTTATACCTTCCTCTGAGTTACCTGATATTAGTGATATGGACCATTTGGCTGCCCCAGTGTGGCAATTCCTATGAATCGACCCCTGTACAAATATTGAATCTCTGCTGAGATGCAGTCTAGTCATGTTATCTAGATAACATGACCTGTCCTGCTGAGTTACTTTGCTGCCCACTGTACTGCTCATGGCCAGCCAAGCTGGCAATTAGTATCCATGACATCTTACTAACCGGGCTTTCATGACACCATAATTATGAACTGAAGAGGTTTTTTCTCCTATGCTCCTAATCAGTTAATTAAGTACAATATCCACTGAATGCCTATGTTTTTCAGGGGCTATACTTCAATATTTATGCTTATGGCTGTTTACACTGCACACATTCTGATCTTCGAGGGTCTATTATGTAGCTGTTAATTTTTGCTTTTGGGATAAATCCTATGGTACAAAAGCCTTATCGGAAATTGCTTATGCTGATTCTGAGTTACCAGAGGAAGCAGTGTAGAAAATGGTATTGGCAAATGACAGGTAGAGATCCCATAATCCATGAGCAGGAATTGAACCCAGATTCAGTGGCCAGGGAGCTAGCCTAGAACTCAAGGCATGTGGGTTAAATACCCTGCTCTGCCACAGACTTCCTGTGTGACCTTGGGGAGGACACTTAATCTCTCTGTGACTCACCTACTATATATAAAATGATGGCACTTCCCTCCTCACAGGGGTGCTGTGAGCATAAATACATTTAAAAATCGTGAGGTGCTCAGGTAGTATGGTAAGGGGCCAGATCTGTACAAGAGACAGCTGGCGTGGCCTACCCAGGGGTGGGTTAGAGCAGGATCTTTGAAATCAGGCTTGCTGGTGGCCTCAGAGAGACCATCATGGTAGGGAGTCAGTGAGAAACCAAGGGCCAAATATCCTGCTGGTTTAAATTGGTGGAGCTCCATTAACTCCCACCAAATTGTGACAGATTACAGCAGCTGAGATTTTGTCCCCAGGAATCTGTCAGCATGGAGATGGGGCTGGAAGATTGAGATCAACATGTCTGTTGGATAAGGATTTAGGGACAGAGAGGGACAGTCTCGGGGGTTTGGTGGCAGGACATAGTGTGCTGACTCTGTGTCTTAATTCCCTCCAGGAATTGCTGTCATGTAATTTTTGCAGATTACTAGATTATTATTGTCTGTATTACAATATTGCCTCGAGGTCTGCACTGAGATCGGGGCCCTGTCATGTCAACTAATGTACAAACATTTAGGCTACGGCTATGCTTTCAGCGGCATGTAGAGTACATACTCTGCAAACTCAGCTAGCACAGGTGTAAAGAGCAGTGTGGAGGGTGAGGCATGGCTTAGGCCAGTTAAGCAGAGGCCCTGCTTGCCCGAAGCCAAGGATATATACCCCACATGGCTCTCTGCATGCCCAAGCAATGCTTCCCATGTCTACACTACTATTTTTAGCTACGTAGCGCCCCACTGTCTCAGCCTCTCCCTGCCATAGTGAAAGACTCCAGCAGTGGGGAAAGGCTCCAGCAGGTCCCCGCTGCTGGAGCCTTTCACTACCATGTGTACCCACAACAGTGAGTGTGGACTCAGCCTGCCTTTCACTGCAGAGCATAGCTACATGTCACCATGTGTAGGCAAGGCCTTACGGAGGGACAGTTCTTGCCCCAGTGAGCTTGCAATCTAAATAGACAAGACAAAGGATAGGAGGGGGATATAGAGGCAGAGAAGTGATGTGACTTACGCAAGGTCAGACAGCAGGTCAGCAGTCCCAGTACTCTAGTCACAGACCACACTGCCTCCCTGATATATGCATATAGTCCCTTTCTTCCCCACATTGTAATTTATGTGTTGTTTTTTGAACAAAGCAATCAACACTAAAGGTTATAGCTGCAGCCGTGGAAAAAAGAGGATGAAAGAAAAACACAAAGCATTATACAAAGAACAGATATGCTGAGGTGAACTAGAGTGAAGGTTGCTGCTGAAAAGGATAGAGGGGATGTGGTTTAACAAATGGAGTGGCCCAGCAGGACTCCTGGGCTCTGCTTCTGTTTCAGCTTGTGACTTTTGTGAATGACTTTTCTACTCTGGGTCTCAGTTTCCCCATTTGCAAAATTTAACCTAGCTATTGTGAGATTGAGTTAATTAATGTGTGTAATGAGCTGTCAGATGGAAGTTGCTAGGGAAGTGAAAAGTATAATTATTTATTTGTGGGGGGCGGGAAGGGAAACCCATCTTTGTGGAGGGCTAAGTCAATTATCCATGTACAAACCTACCTAGCTACTGACTGCCCCTTAAGACAGAAAAGAGCCCAAGAATATCTATCAGTAAGAATATGAATATAACTAGTATTTACATGGAAAAATTAATAGAGCTGGTTGGGAAATTTTTGATCAAAATAGTTTTTTGATCAAAATAGTTTTTTGACCAAAAAATGCGTTTTTTGGTTTGAAATCAAAGCATTTAGAAAACTGTATTCATTTCAGTGAAATATTGTTTAGAAAACAAAACAAAGCATTTTGATAATATCAAAACTCCTGTTCCATCCTTTTTTGGAACATGACATTTTGATTTTTTTTTTGGTTACAAAACAAAATCAGGGTTTGTTTTTTTTATATAAAAAGATTTTAAAAAGTTGAAATGTGTTGATCAACCTGAAATATTTTTTTTTTTCCAGAATTTAGTTTTGCAGGAAATTTTGAAATTTTGGGGGTATGTTGTTTTGGAACTTAAATATATATATACAAGAAACATTTCCCCCAGGAACACTTTCCCTAAATGAATTGTCGACATTCCCCATAATAGCAACAGTCGCTTAGGAGCAACATAGCAAAAGGGCACAGATATGTTGCTACTAATGAGCATCTACTGTATTTCCCATATTTCAGAGTGGTAGCCGTGTCTGTATCAGCAAAAAGAACGAGGAGTACTTGTGGCACCTTAGAGACTAACAAATTTATTTGGGCATAAGCTTTTGTGGGCGAAAGCCCACTTCCTACTGTATTTTCCACTGCATGCATCTGATGAAGATTTTATTTATATATATATATATATATACACACACACACACACCATGAAAAAATGGCTGTTGCCATACCAACTCTAAGGAGACTAATCAATTAAGGTGGGCTATTATCAGCAGGAGAAAAAAAAAACTTTTGTAGTGATAATCAGGATGACTCATTTCAAAGAGTTGACAAGAAGGTGTGAGTAACAGTAGGGGGGAAATTAGCATGGGGAAATAGTTTTTACTTTGTGTAATGACCCATCCACTCCCAGTCCTTATTCAAGCCTAATTTAATGGTGTCCAGTTTGCAAATTAATTCCAGTTCTGCAGTTTCTCGTTGGAGTCTGTTTTTGAAGTTTTTGTTGTTGAAGAATTGTGACTTTTAGGTCTGTAATTGAGTGACCAGGGAGGTTGAAGTGTTCTCCGACTGGTTTTTGAATGTTCTGATTCTTGACGTCTGATTTGTGTCCATTTATTCTTTTATGTAGAGACTGTCCGGTTTGGCCAATGTACATGGCAAAGGGGCATTGCTGGCACATGATGGCATATATCACATTGGTAGATGTGCAGGTGAACGAGCCTCTTCCACACCATCAGAGGCTCAATTCTTCAACAAAAAAACTTCAAAAACAGACTCCAATGAGAAACTGCAGAATTGGAATTAATTTGCAAACTGGACACCATTAAATTAGGACTGAATAAGGACTGGGAGTGGATGGGTCATTACAAAAAGTAAAAACTATTTCCCCATGCTAATTTCCCCCTACTGTTACTCACACCTTCTTGTCAACTCTTTGAAATGGGTCATCCTGATTATCACTACAAAAGTTTTTTTTTCTCCTGCTGATAATAGCCCACCTAAATTGATTAGTCTCCTTAGAGTTGGTATGGCAACAGCCATTTTTTTCATATTCTGTGTGTGTGTGTGTGTGTGTGTGTGTGTGTGTATATATATGTGTATATGTATATGGGTATATGTATATATATATATATATATATCTTCCTACTGTATTTTCCACTGCATGCATCTGATGAAGTGGGCTTTAGCCCACGAAAGCTTATGCCCAAATAAATTTGTTAGTCTCTAAGGTGCAACAAGTACTCCCTGTTCTTTTTATATTTCCCATATGCGACTGTTGCTGTTATGGGGAGTGTCGACAATTCATCTAGGGGAAAGTGTTCCTGGGGGAAATGTTACTTGTAAGTGTTGGTTGCACTTACAAAGTGTTGCTGCAAACAAGCGTCAACTGTAATGGTATTTCCCATAAAGTGGAATATCCAGTTTTCACACAGCTTTAAAAACTAATGGTGGATCGACTGATTTGGATCAAACAAAGCTAAACTAAGGCAGGGGGATTGGAATTGGATTCAGGAGACCTGAGTTCTAATCCCATTTGTGCCTCAGATCTACAGTGTAGCTTTGGGTAGGTCACTTTGCCTGGTCCTACTTCCATCATTTGTTTCTCTTGTCGGTTTAAACTGACAAGTTTGGCTCAGGAACCATCCCTTGTTGTTTGTTTGTCTGGTGTCTAGTGCCTTGGAGCCCTGATCTCATCTCAGACCTCTAGGAGTTTCTGTAATACAAACATATATTGATTATGTGTGTTGTGATGGCACCCAGGAGTTCTAGGCATGGCCTGCGACCCCTATTGTGCTAGGTGCTGTACAAACACAGAACAGACAGACAGTCCCTGCCTAGATAACTGAATCTGTTTGGAGGTTTGACATGGGTCATATTTTTTCCTTGTTTCATTTGTGCAGTTCTTGGTTCCAGCCAAAACCAAAATCTGGAATCTAATCTAATCTGGTCCCTTTGTCTAATCTCTCTATGGTCTGACTTCACTGGTTCCAGTCCTGTTCCATATAGACAAGCAGCCCCATAACTAAAACCAACATGCAGGCATTGGTACTGTGGAGCAGCTTTAAAGGAGCCCAAGAATGCTGTGGCTAATGGAGAATGACTCCTTCTCATCCCAACAGCTGGTTCCTCTAGGTCAGGATTGAGGCACTGGCAGAGGCTGGTGTTGTGTGAAGTGTTCCCTGCATGTGTTGAGAGAGACTCCTCCAGACACTCCAGGGTGGTGCTCTGGCAGCTTTTCTGAACACTCAGTTCACACAGACATCCAAATTAAATACTGATTTACACAGCCCTGCTACCCTACAGAACAAGGACTCGTGCTCCAGGAGATGAGCTGTGTGATAAACTGCCCTCTGTCTTTCTCGTTTCAGCAGGAAGCGAAGGGAAATGTGCAGACAGCTCCGGGTGGGGGAGCACAGCTGGGAAGCTGGAAGGGCTGCCTGCTTTGCCTGTTATTTCTGTTACTGCTGGGCTCTGAGCACTAGGAGCTGTCCAAACCCAGCATAAGAGACAGCCCTAAATAGACAAAACAGAGGAGCAAAGCAACTTGCTTCAGATCACGCAGCGGGTCAGGGATCAAACTGGAACTAGAACTCACATCTGCAGAGTCCTAATCTAGTGTCCATCCCCCTAGGCTAGGCTATACACTCCCTTCCCTATCCCAGTGGGGTCTGAAGTTGTGCAGTAAATACCTTGTAGGTTCCCAGCTTTTGCTGGACTGGGTTCAAGTCAGTCAATACAAGCAGATGCCCTGCCCGTGAGTAATTAGCACCTCAGCGGTGGGGCAGCTCTAGGAGGGTGCGTGAGGCTTGTATGCTCCTATCTCAGGTTTGCTAAGGGGAGTGGATCGCTTTACATAATCCCCTGCCTTTCAGATCCACCAGGTGGGGCTGCAAACCGGCACCTCTGGGGGTCAGGCTGATGGAGGAAAGCTGCTATCCAAGCCATGGTCATGGAGCAGCCTGATGCACAGCTGGTCTTAAACAACAGGCAGGTGCTTTGTTTAGATCCCCCACAGGGAGTGAAATTCATCCTGTGCAGAGGGGCCACTTGGAAGCTACCCAGACACTTCAGTGAGTACAGAATGGAGCTGCCCACCTCTGCCACTATTCCACTGCCCAGGCCCCAGAACGGTGCCATCATCTCCACTTGCATTTAAATACAAACCTATGGGGGACAATTTCAAAAGTGCCCTGGAGAGGTGGGGCACTGACCCATTGAAAGCCAAGGGGAGTTAGGCACCTGGCTCTAGTTTTCCACAGAACTCATCCCCGACAGCTGTCACTTACTGCTCACCTTCAGAGCTTTCCTGCAGGCAACTTTCTGTACTCCCTCCTCTGTTCTCAGGCAGCTCTCTCCTGATGCTCTCCTCCGCCTGTCTGTCTCACTTCTGGATGCCCAGATGAGATCTCTAAAGCCCAGTTAGGGGGCAGATGATGAATCACAGGTGCACTGGTTCCTGCTGCCTTTTACAAGGGGTTAGTGACCCTAGCCCACAGGGTCATCTGCAAATATCACAAGAGCCAGCAAACCAGTTTAATGATGCTGAGGAACTCTGGGGTTCTGCTGTGGGGTCTGGTTGATAAGGCTCCACCTACAGGCAATGTAACCAGAGACACAGCTCATTACACCAGCGTCCAGGACTATGGACTAGCCAGAGATGCTGGTGGTTCTTCATAGAGCAGTAGGTGCTCCAGGGTCCATTGATCTCAGGGACCCCTCACTCTCCCATGGCTGTGTCCAAACTAGGGTCCGTTTGCCATTCAGCTCCAGGGGCGGGAGCGTTGTCTAAACAGGGCTCAAGGCAGCAGCCCTGCTCAAGGCAAGGCTACACAACACAGTGCCTAAACACCAGCCGCCGTCCAGAGCTCTGTCCAGTCGGACTTCCACCACTGCAGCTCCACCAGGGATGGCAACAGAGGGAGGTGGGAGCAAAGGGGTGCTGGTGCAGATGGAGCCTCATTCCCCTCCCCTCCCCTCCCCCCAGCCGCTGCAGTTAGCAATGGCACTTCTGCCATCAGCTTCCCTGGCGGACACGTTCGGCGCTCTAGAACTTGTACCTGCTGATGGGCCATCAGAGCCCAAGTCTTCAGCAGTAGCTCTAGCATGGAGGCAGGGGCTGCTGATAGCAGAAGGCTCAGAAGATGCTGGTGGGAGGCTGTGGGAGCAGAGCTTTGCCTGGGGCTGTGGGCCCCCTGGAGCCGGCACAAGGGTGAGGCACAAGAGAGTCCATCTTTGGTCAGGCTGGCCCCTGATACAGCTGCTGCTATCCCTTGGGTCAATGGTCTCTGATGTTTCCCTGGCTTTGGGTGGGGTAACAAGGGATTGTGCTGCATGGTCTGGAGTCTCCTAGCTAGGCCTAGATAGACAGTGGACATGCTAGATCTCTTCATCGTGTGATCAGCGGGGAGCAATAGCCTACCTATAAAATAATTTCACCAGAGAGATAGAATAGGCAGGAGGCCAAAGCATGGAACAAGGAACTGAGACCTCTGGGTTCTATTCCTGGCTCACTGTTTTCTATTCACTGCCTCACTGTGTGCTTTGCTAAAGTGCTTTGAGATCCTCAGACGGAAGGTGCGTGAGAATCACAGAATATTTCATTATTGTTATTGCTTTGGGGATGGGCACCTAATAAGTGGGTGTAACAGAGACAGACTGTGAGGTGAGTTCAGAGATGAAACCAAAACTCCACAGATGTTAAACAGAACGGGCCCGATCCTAGTGTAACCCATCCTCTGTTGACCCAATGGAGCTGCAGCAGTTCACACCAGCTAGGGCTCTGGCCCAGTTTCTGCCCTCTCCCACGGCACAAGCTGTAATTCACACCGTCTGTAGCAGGTTTCCAAGGTAGGTGTTTTTTTCCTTTCATTCCCTTCCCCAGGGAGCTCTCACCCCAGACGCAACGTCTGGTTTAAGCTGCCAGGTTGCTGCCTTTAACCCAATTTTTTGACTGGATTGACTGAGGGCCGAAGAGCTCAGGCAATGTGGTGTTTGATTTATTTCCCCTGGCCCAAGGTCACCTGGCGAGGGTCTGGGCAGTGCCACCCTCATACAGCCAAGCCTCACTGAGATGTTTCCATTAGCATCTGCCTGCTCTGCTCATGTTAGATCCAGCTTTGAACCCATTGACTTCGACTCCATTTAACAATCAGGTTGTTTCCTGGCCTGTAATTTTTTGATTGGTACTGAGGTTCCCCCCTGTAATTGACAAGCAGATGCTCCGCCCCTCCCTGCTGGTGTCCTGGGGGGAGCTTTTGTCACAGGGTCTCCAGGGCTCTCAACGAGCTGTTAACGAGTTGCCAATTACTTATTGGCAGAGCTGAAATCTTGTTGCACCTAGAGGTAAAAACCTGTCACCTCTGAACGCTGGGGAATTGATCCTTGGGGTTTAATGTCTGTCTCTAACCCACTGCCTCATCCTTCACACCAGCACCTTCTGTGGGAACCAAGCTGCTGTCCCTTGAAATGGAAAAGCCTATTAGGGAGTCCAGGCCATCTCTGTGGAAGGGATAACTCTCAGTCTGTGCCTCTGAGCTATTGGGGATCTGAGTCTGTGTGGGGTAGGTTGCCTTGCTGCCCAGGAGCAGGCTCCTAAATCCTGTTAACTATCCCAACAGCCTTCCTCGCAGCCTTCTTTCCCAGGGCATCAGGAGGGGGGTGAGATGAATACAGTGCACTGATGATAATGCAACAGGTGACAGAGGTGCACCTGGTGCTGGACAGAAATGGTCAGCCCCAGACAGGTCTCAAGGCACAGATGAGCACAAAAAGGGCAAGACAAGGCAGAGAGTGGCCTGTGTAGGAGGTGGCAGGAGTCTTGATTTGTGCTTTGGCAGCCATAGGTATAGTTTTACTTCTATCAGAGGGGTAGCCGTGTTAGTCTGAATCTGTAAAAAGCAACAGAGGGTCTCAAAGGTGCCACAGGACCCTCTGTTGCTTTTTACTTCTATGTTTGTGGGGGCAGCTACAGCCAGGCCAATGGGATGGAGGGGAGGGGGAGGGAAGTTCTGTGCCTCCCCAAGGCTTGCAGGGCTGGGCCCACTGTGGGGTCTCTGCTGGCCCGTTGGGCCGGGCACCTGCCCCGGTGTTTGTTTGGATCTTGCACAGAGATCAGTTTTTTGTTGTCATTTTTCCACCCCTGTGGCTTTGCGCCCTGGGTGGCTGCCCTGCTTGCACTGCCCTGGTTATGGCCTTGTGCTTTCTCATCCTCCCTCACTCTGGGTTTGGAGAACAAAAGGCCTCATTTGTGTCTTTGTTTATGAATACTTAACTGGAGACTTACAAAATGTGGAAGGTGGGCGGGGGGGAGGGGGGCGTGGAGCCACATGGGTGAGTTATTGTTGTTCTTCCCACCATTCCTCATGTGAATCCCCCTTAGCAGATTAGCAAGCACTAGTGACCCTCTGTAGCTGCTGCTGACTAGAGGTTGCGGGGAGTGGACTTTTTTTCAGAGCGAGGAGCCCTATGGACAATTTTCAAAGGAGAGTTTGTGTTTTCTAACACACAAGAAGACTGATTCAAGACCACAGAATGGAAGGGAGAGATGAAAGCGGCTTGTGGAGAAAGATTTGGTACTAACAAATGCAAACCAGGGCTTCTAGCTTTCCCATGCTGTTCATTTCCACTGCTACCACAGAGCTCTGTACCGCAGCAGTGAAAGCAGCCAGTCTCCCAAGTTTCATTTGCTGCTGCTTGGGAAAACTCTGAGCAGCAGCTGGGGCTGTGATGCTCTCTGCAAACCCGGCATGACACCACTGCCTCACGTTTATATTTAGAACACTCCTCGCAACTGTAAAGGCTAGAAACATTGTAAAATTAAACAGCAGACAGGCGGAAACCATGCGGCCCCAGTTACTGAATTAAAGCAAGCTGATTTGGATCCTGTATCTTTAATAATGCCTTTCCATGACTTCTTCATGTAACCAAACAATGCACAGTTGCTGCAGGGAATGAGTGGCGAGCGATCTGGGAAGGGAAGTGTTTGTGAGAGGCCCTCTCTTAAGCAGTCTACAATATGGACATGTTCGAAAACCATTTAAAGGCCACCTGTAGTTTGCAAATGATTTTTTCCCTTGGGCCCTTGGAAGACAGTTCAAAAAAGAACCACTTTGTGTCTGTATCCCAATTCTAATGCTATTACTTGCACTTAAATAGGACTTTTCATCGAGAAATATCCCAGGTCTTGACAAATTTCACGTGTTATTCCCCTATTGCAGATGGGGTAACTGAGGCAGAGTTTCAGACAAAGCTTTAAAGAGTGATCAGCAGGGATCCTAGAAATCTGCTTGCCACAGAAAAACGTGGAATTAGCTTTTTTTATAGGGGGTTTGGTTAATGCGGAGAGTCAGATAATGGAGGCTAAGATAAATGGGGTTCTGCTGTATATCAATAAAACATTGTGTTCAACTGACACCTCTAGATATTGTGACCAGGGGATCCAAAGTTCAGCATTTTAATCGTGGAAAAATGCAGAATGTTGTTGGTTTTTTAATTGGAGAATTTTGGATTTTTTTATCACGGAAAACTAGGATCCCTGGTGATCAGCCCTGGCCTGCGTGGGGCACAGAGACTAGGAGAGACAGAGTGTGCGTGTAGCTGCTCCCATAGCTTTGTGCCCTGGGCTGCTGCCTCACTTGCCACCCTGCAGTTGGGGCGGGGAGCAATGTCCCCCGGCTCTCCAGGCTATGCCCATGTTGGCAGCCCCAGCTCAGTAACCAGCAGGGCTATGGGATAACCCCATAAAATGTACCTTTTGCAGATCCTCTGGAGAATTTGTAAGGAGAAATCTGGCTATGGAGCAAATAAAACTCCATTTCTTTGGGGGTGAATTTGGCTTCCACTCCAGGCAAACAGAAACACAGGCTGCGATGTCTTCTACCAGCAGGACATGCCAGCCAGGTAGCAGAACTGGGCACCTATGACTGCTAATTAGGGCTTTAGCTGGGTAAAAGAACATAAGAACGGCCATACTGGATCAGGTCCATCTGGCCCAGTATCCTGTCTTCCAATAGTGGCCAATGCCAGGTGCCCCAGAGGGAGCGAACAGAACAGGTAATCATCAAGTGATCCATCCCCTGTTGCCCATTCCCAGCTTCTGGCAAAAGTTTTTCAACTGAAACTTTTTGCTTTGGTGAAAAATGCAGATTTGACCCCACTGACATGGTTTGCAAATTTGTGGCAGCTTTGTCAAATGGTTTCAGTTGAGGGGAAAAAAACAACAAAACAAAATCTGAAAAAAAAAAACATTCAAAACGTTTTGTGACATTTTTTGAACAAAACTTTGATTTTTTTCAATTGAAAATGATTTTTTATTTTGAAATTTACTTTAATGCTGTTTAATTTTTGTGTAAAACATTAAAAAAATGATCAAAACGGATATAAAATGTTTTGTTTGACCTGAAAAAGATTTTTGTTATTGTTTGATTCACCAAATTTTTTTTTTTTAATTTCATTTTGGGGATGACCCCAAACAATTTTTTTTTTTTTTTTTAATTCTTCGGAATTGCCAATGACCTGGAAAATCTGTTGTTTGCCTAGCTATGCTCAGTGCCCGTTCTCAGCAGCCCTGTGGGCTCACCAGCCTGAGATTAGCAACTTCCGCTCCCGCTTGGCCTGAAGTGTGGCTGGTGGTGACCTGAGCAGGCCAAGCTGCAGGGTGGGTATGCAGGAGGCCCAGCATGGAGCTAGGGATGGGGAAAGTCCAAAGTCCCACCAATTTTCTTGTATCAATCTTGGCCACTGTGTGGGGGTTGGGACCAGGGGTGTCACTCATTTGATTGACCTGTATGTAGCCTTTCTCTGGGGGTGCTCAGAGCAGTCACAAACTTGCCCTAGGCCCCTAGGGGTTGCTCTGATACCATGTGCCCATCTCTCATTACCCAGCTATGTTCCCTTCCGTCTCACACAGGCCCACTGTGGTCTGTCTCCGTCATGCACGTGCCTGGCTGTGACACTAAAATAGGGAGAACACTCTGTCAGCTAGCAGTGGGCAGGTCTATCTATGGGGACAACAGGGGTGGGTGGGTCTTTCCTTTCTACTCTGCACTGGGGAGGCTGCTTCCAGGCTGCCATGGGGTAAAGTTGGGCACTACCAGAGAGAGCTGGATAACAGGGACAAAGCCAAAGCAGCATTGGGAAATGTGACTCTTGGGGAGAGAAGAGACGGCTGCTGACGGGAGACAGTCACTGTCTATAAATACATACAGCAGCCATGGAGTGAGGAAGAAGTGGGTGGATTATCCTCCCTAGTCAATGAGATAAATGATTCCTGTGCTTAAACAGAGAACAATTTCAGTCTGACTAGTAGGAAGCTCCAATCAAGCCATTGAGCCCAGAGGGAGCTGCCACATGGGAGTTATAGGATCGCCATCGCTGGAGAGCGTGAAGGGGGTTAGCCACAGGCTTCAGAGCTGGGCTTTAAGGGTGACGTACGGCATTTGTCACTCGCGTTCTGTGTACATTGCCAGTTGCCCATTCTCTGCTGAGCTGGGATGGTATGATGGTGTGTGTACCCTGCACTAACTGTGAGAGACTTCACTTTTGGTGAATGGTTCCCCTGAATCTAAGAGAAACCCCTTCAGGCTGAAACTGGAGGGTTGATCTTTGTGCGTGGAGCAAAACTCAGGAGGAGAGATCGATTTGTGGTTAAGGCACTGGACAGGCAGTCGGAGGTGGGTTTGATTTCTGGCTCTGCCGCACATCCTCTGTGCACCCTTGCAAGCCGCTTACTCTCCACCGCTCTTGGTTCCCCCTTGGTAAAGCGAGGCTACACTTCCTATTTCCATTGAGAGCTCTTTGGGGTAGGCGCCGTCTGGCACTATATGAGTGGCCAGACTCCAGCAAGAGCTTCCCGAGCAAAAGCTGTCTGGCTCTCAGCAGGCACAGGTGCTCTGTCCTGCCCCTTTTTGAGTCTGCTCCCGTGTTCCTTGCGTCCCAGTGAATGTGTCCGTGGCTCGCTCGTTTTGCCAGCTAGAACCGTGGCCACTGGCTCCAGCCGGTGAACAGTTCCCTCCATGTGTGTAGAACTCATTGCACCAGGGCCATGCTTTTCAGATGCGGTCTGTGATGTTGAGGGGCCTTATTTCCTGGGGGCTGAGGAATCGCTTCCCTCTTCGTTGGCAGTACGGTCTGGCAGCTAGTGCACTGGGCTCGGACTCGGCAGAACTGAGAACAGAACCTGGTCTCCACTCAGCTGTGGATTGGGGCAAGTCACTTCACCTTCTTGGGCCTCAGTTTCCTCATCTGTAAAACAGGGACAATGATTCTTCCATTCTTGGTAAAGCACTTTGAGGTCTGCTGATGACAAATGATGAGCCTGGGGCACTACCATTACATCTGAGGACTGCTCCAGTGGAAATATCCAATGGGGAGTGCCCGGAGTTGTCTTGAGGCTGGTTGGTGCAGTATCAATTCTGTCCCAGAATCCAGGCTTTTGGGCTTTCTTGGCAAGTTAGCCCTGGCTCCGTTTCCCCCATGTGCATCTCTGGCAGGTGATGTAGAAGGTTGCAGATGCCTCTAGCCACAGTGGAAAGCTGAGCTTGGACTAGTGGCATGCAGCTTTCCCACCAGGAGGCATTGCAAGAGGGTGGGAGTGCTGCCTGGAAGCTACTGTAGTACCCATTACATCCCACAGGAGGTGCTGCAGGCAATGATGCAGAAGCAGTATAGCTGAGAGGACGCTCCTAGCTCCTGCTGTTCCACCTCTCCCAGCAGGAGGTGCTGTAGGGTCAGCTAGTGCTGCGGTAGTGCTGGCCCCACTTGCGATCTCAGGGAGAAGGTACAACAGTGAGGATTCAGGGAACAGTAGGAACGGACGGAGCTTGTTCTATTTTTAGCAAAGGACACGGGGACCGTAGACAGGTGCAGAGTTGCAGGCAGCCGCCGGGGCTGACGTATCCAGAGCAGGGAGATGGATGGGGCTCGTTCGCTCTGCTCACCTTGCTTTTTGGAAAGTCATTAATTGTGGCGTGGCACCAGCACAGCACAGCCCCCGCCTCGCTCCCCTCCCCCAGCAGGAGATTCAGAAGGGATATTTGGATAGGGCCAGGTGAGTGGATCCTGATCGGACCCAAGGTCTGGGTCCATTTGGAAACACCACCTTCCCTAGCTGGGCTGGGGCTGGTGGATTTACACCCAATCATTCACCTAGCCCCACTCTGCTGCAGCTACCGAGGGGGCAACTCCTAGCTAGACAGGGAGCCTGGAAGCTAACCCAGGACTCCCTGCAAGCCCCCCATGACAAAATGGGGACCGCTGGGACCCACTACTCCCCATAGCTCGGTATCCACATTCTCCCCACCCTACAGATGGGAGTGAATCCTAGTGGTTAGAGCAGGGGACTGGGAGTCAGGACCAACGTTTTTTGACCCAAACTGTTTTTCAATGAAAATCTCAGATTGGTGACACTGAAACAGTTTGTGGCTTCGTGTTGCTTTTGGCAAGCCGGTTTGTTCGAAACCCCCCCCCCAAAAAACATTCTGACAAAATAGAACCTTTCAGTTTGACTTTTTGTTTGAGATTTCCTTTTAATTTTATTTTTAAAAAATTGCTCAAGAATAAAAAAAATGCTTTTGATCTAAGACAGTTCTCCCCCCCCCCCCGAATTTTTGATTTGCCAAAATTAAAAAAAAATAAAAAATTGTTTTCTGTTTGACCTCAAATGAATTTTTCTTCCATTTTCCAGAATTGCCAATGAATGACAAAGTCCATTATTCGCCTAGCTCTGCTCAGGATTCCTGTGCTCTGCACCTAGCTCCGCCACTCACAGCGTGACCTTGTGCAAATAATTTCACTTCTGCGACTCAGGAGGTCTCCCCGTCTCTAAAACAGGGATAGCACCCCATCGGAGGTGTGGGAGGGATTGTTAATCGTTGGCCCGAGGAAGCATGGCAGTACACAGTATTCTAGTAATTTTTCCCTCTAAGCCACTTTTCCTGAGATCATTCGAGTGTGAGACTTCAGCTGGGGTCGAGTAAAACCAGGGAAAGCACATTCCTTCCACACATTAATAACTCCAAACTGGCAGAGCTTCCAAACGGCCCTCCAAAAGCCACCCGTGGGCCCCCAGCCTGCAGTCGGGTCCGTGCGGGTGGATTCCTGCCCCGCCTGCAAGTACGTTTGGGCACCCGGGTTAAGCAGTGCAGCTCTGATTGCAGGATTGGGGCCTCAAGCTGCAGCCAAGCTCCGTGCAGTGCTGCAGCACTCAAGGTAGCTTGTGGATAATGTAACAAATAAGGACCCACAATCAGTGGCAGAGCTAATAGCAGGGGAGGGCGGGGGGCAGCAGCACCGTCCTCCCCAGTGGCCTTTAGGTACATGTCTGACACCTTTTCAGTCCAACAGGTATAATTGAAAATGGCACCACCAGTGACCTATTGCCCTCCTGCCTGCACCCCTGCTCAAAACCTGGCTCTGCTGCTGCCCACAATGGTGGCCGTTCTCTGACTTGAGGGATGGTTGTGCAGACCCTGGTTCGCCAGAGTGTTTCAGGGACCAGTCCTGGGAGGAAAGGCCTGCAGGCCCTGGTTGAACCACTGCAGAGCAGCGTCACAGTGTTTACACTGGATCCAGAGGCAAAGATCTAATGGAAGTGTGTTCCTGAGCCTTTGGCCAAACCACGTTTCTCTCCCTTTGGGGGTGGAGGTGGGGTTGGGGGGTCAGTTCTGGGCTGCACTTGCACGAGTCAGTCCAGCGGGCATGGTGCAAAGCCATCTTTGCAGGCCTCCAATTTTGGGCTGCTCCAGGAGTGGGGTCCCCAGTGCAACCTAGCCCTTGTCTACGTGCAAACTTGACTGGAAAACACACCTTTAGTAAACCACTGCAAGACTGTGTGTAGGTAAGACCTTGATCAGCCCCGGGACTGCTCTAAGTTATGGCAGCCTTCCCAGGGCAGCCCATGTGCTCTGGCCCCCACTTCTCCCACTCCTTACCCTACCCCAACATGACCCCTATACTGGGGCTTGTGGGGGACTAGTCTAGACACCCTGGATCCAGTGAGTTCTCCCCCATCCCCTTGTGGGTTCTTCAAGCCCCTAGTGTTTTTGGAGTAGCACATAAGAGATGGAATCTCTCGCCAAACCTGCCAAATGTCATGCATCTAATGTGACACTCCTGCATGGTGAAGGCCTGTGCTGTGTTCCTGCGGAACCAATGAACTGTCCACACAATTGCTGTAAACAGGAGAGAGATGGTATTCTGATTTCATGGGCGGGGGAGAGGGGTAAATATCTCCCCGCGGCTCCTCTGGTCTGCGTCACTGCAGGCACTGCTGCATTCCTGCTCTCTGCCACCAGGGAGCCCGTGGTTTGTCCCTTGTCACTTCACTGAGAGCTGCATTGTATCCATCCACTTAGCCATCCATCACTTGTGGGGGGCGTGGGATTCAAACACCTTGAGAGAGCGGCTTTGCAGAATTCTTAGTGAACTTTGTACGGCTCTTGTCTCGTCACCCCTCCACAGACGAAATACCATCGGGGACGCAGAGACAATCCAGAAGCCACCCCATGTGTCTCTTGTCCATACTATTTCTTCTTTGCCTTTTCACTGACCTGACAAAGCGCAGCAATGGCAGGAGACAGGTGTTTTACAACAGAAAATCACTATTATTCACTTGATGGTAGTGCCCTAATTGAGATCAGGGCCCCATTGTGCCAGGTGTGGTACAGACATCTAGCGAGAGAGAGGCCTTGCTCCAGTGAGCTTACAATCTAAACAGACAAGACAGACAAAAGAAGGATTGTTACCTCTATTTTACAGATGGGGAAACTGAGGCACAGAGCGAGATTAGAGGGCTTTGCCAAGGTCACACAGAGAGTCAGTGGCAGAGCCAGGAGCTGAATCCAGATATGGATCAACCCAATCTTCTCAGAAGGACAGAAAAGTGTGAAGAGAGGAGGCTGGTGGGAGAGAAAAAGAAACGAAAGGAATGCCTGTGAATTCTTTGCTCTCCCCTCAGTTTTCTGTTCCAGTGTGACTCTGAGTCTTTGCTGGGAGATAAGACAGTTCAAACACAGCTTAAAGCAGCCAGCCAATTTATGCTCATATTAGTGCTGGGCAGTCCAAAGAGCAAGCATCAACAGTATTTCTGCATTAAGGTTCCTGCTTGTCAGATCTGAACTTCAGTGTGTTTAGCTCATTGGTGTTTATCACCTTGGAGCGGTATATCCCTCTTCCCCTGGCCTCAAGGCCCTGGCATGGCAGCTGCCATCTTTCCACCCCAGTGAAGACTGGGCACAGCTGTATAGTGAACGTGCAAGCGTAATGGCTGCCCCTTGGCCAGCATGCTGAGGATTGAACCAGGGATTGCCAAAGCAAAAAGGGTGAGTTGCTAAAGGTCTCCAGCTGGAGACTCAGATCCTCTGCGAGTCAGACGCTGAGGGGGACCGTAACACACGCTGACCAGTGGGTGACACCAGCACCACTTCTTCATCTGACATGCCCCCGCTCAATAAAACACAGCACTTCACCTGCGTCTCAGGATCTCAAAGTACTCCCCGTGCTTCCGCCGGGAGCCAGTTCCTAGCTCCCCTTCAGCCCACCCAACTGGCTGTCCTGGGGCCATGGCCCTGGAGGCTGGACTCCCAGGCTCCACAGCAGCAAAGCAGGCAGGTTTCTGTCAGAACCTGGCCTGGTTTGCTAGGTGAAGCAATCGAGGCAGAGCTGGGATTAGAACTCTGACTGCTCAATGCCCTGCCCAGGATTTAACCACTAGAAGGGACCCCCTGTCTCTGCAGGCAAAGTGGTTATGGGCACTGTCATCTGGACCATTCCTAGGGCCCAGCCTGAGTGGGACCCGCTCGGGGCCCTGCAGAGTGTGACTAGTTGGAGTCCATGCATGTCAGCAGCCTCTCAGACTGTAGCATCCCTATAGCCGGCTAAGAAGGGAGCCCAGCTTGACAGCCAGACCCCAGCCTGAGCTGGCAGTGATGGGAGACTCCCGGCTTGGGGTGAGGGGGTTGCACTGGTCCTGGGTCGGGGGATGGGGAGATGGACTAAATGCCATGTTGTTATTGCAATAGATTGCTCAGTGTATGTGTGCACTGCTGCCCTTTCCTGGGTGGAATCAGCTTAGCAATGTGGCTTTGCCACGCATGCGCTAACAGCTAAGGGAGATTTGCCTTCCGCTTTTGCGGCAGGAGGCCCTGAGTTCTCACTGTGCTGTCGCTGACACTGGGTGTGCAGAATAGCACAAGGTCGGCTATGAGGGAGTGAGAGACTGGTCCAGGGCCCTAGCCTAGGCCTTAGGAGACCTGGGTTCAGTTCTCTGCTCTGACACAGACTTCCTATGTGACCTTGGGCAAGTCACTTAGCCGCTATGTGCCTCAGTTTCCCAGCTGTACAATGGGGATGACTGCCCTGCCTCCCAGGGATGTGTGAGGATAAATCCATTGAAGATTGAGAAGAGTCCAGTTACTATGATGTACAAGAATCTAGACTTGGTCCAGGCGAGAAATGAAGAGGCAGAACAATGCAGCCCTTGCCTATGGAGATGAGGAGGGACATGAGGTCCCCAAGGCCCAGGAAAGGTTCCATTGCTGGGGCTGGTGGAAATGAGTGACAGGACTTGCTGAGAGCCTGTGACTCCCCAAGCCCCCTCTGCCCCCCAGCCCTGTCTGTTTCATGGCCCCAGGTGCAGGGGGGCTGCCATGCCAGGCAGAGCATTCTGGACGAGACCCACATACTGCATAACTAAATATGCTCCAGATGAGCAGGCTGGGGCTGCAGCGAAAAGGTCCAGTTCCTAAGGGAAGCGCTTTCCCTCTCACACTAGCACCAGGCTTTAATATGTAGTGACAAGGAGCTGGCAGCTGCTGAGACAAGTGGAGCTATTAACCCTGCCAGCTCCGGCAGCCACCAGCCCTCAGAGGGGAGCGCAGCCCAGCAGGCATCCTGGCATGCAAGCAGTCAATGAGGCATGGCCAGGCTCCTTGGGGCCCCAGCAACACACAATGGGTTTGTTGTGTGAGATTCTCTTCCCCCGCCCCCCCACACACACAAGGGGAGGGGACAGGGTAGGAGACTGAAGCCCTTTGTTCCCCCCCACTAGCTAGGTCAGCTATCTTGCTCTCCATTGTCCGGTGGGGCAGATTCCCCTTCCCACTGAATCGCCAAAGGGAGCGACTCATAGGCTCCGACTTCCCCTCTGCCCGGTGGGTGCTTGACCTCCCCAACTGTGCCTCTTCCCTTCCCTGCACCGCCCTCGCCTCCACCCCTTCCCCCAAGTCCCCGCCCCTGCCCTGCCCCCTCCACGTCTCCTCCCCTGAATGCGCCGCATCCCCGCTCCTCCCCCTCCCTCCCAGAAAGTCCTAAGCACTGCGTTTGGCAGGGAGTGGGGGAAGGGGGAAGCGCTAGGAGGGAGGGGGGGAGTGGGGACGCAGCGTGCTTGGGGAGGGGGGGAGAAGGAAGCGAGGAGGGGGGAGCTTGGCTGCCAGTGGGTGCTCCAGGTCCAGAGCACCCACGGAGTCGGCGCCTACGGCACAACTCTGCAGGGCTTCTGCCATCACTGCAGCCCCCAGGCCTGCTCAGCACTGGGTGAGCTGAGGCAGAGGGACTTAAGGAGCCCTATGCTGCCTTGCTGAAAGCCAGTGACTTGGGGAACTGCTTGCCAGCAGCTAGCAGGTTAACCCTTTCCTGCTGGCCCCTCTCCCTTGGCAGGCTTTGTTGCCCTTAGCGATGGCAGGCCTGGTGGGGGTCTGTCACAGACTTGCTGGGGAGCGGGGCTCAGTCCCTCATTTACTCTCAGGCTCCGTGTTCTGTTGGTAGAACAGGGATGCTCCCTTTGTCTTGTCTGTTTCAATGGCCAGCTCTGGGCAGGGGCTGGCTCACTCTGCGTCTCTACAGCACCTTGCACGAGGGGGCCCCGACCTCAGTCACAGCCCAAGCTATAAATAACGGTGATAACATTCGTGTAGATAACTGGACTCACCACTATAGCGTCTCCTTGTGGCTGGGCATGGCATACCAGCTTCATCTTCTCTAGGTCCCCCTGCTGACGGGTGCTCGGGGCCTGCTGTGCTCCTCCTCTTCTTGCAGCTTGGCCCTCCGGCCAGGTGGAGTTTAAGCCCTGCCCCTTCTGGCTGGGGTAACAGAGTCCAACCCAACAATAAGCCCGATGTCCTTACGTCAGGTTTTCTGGCCCTGACTCTGGGCCTCGTGGTCCTCACACCCTTCTCCCAAAGTTCGGTCATCTTCATCCGTGTCCTTTGCGGGGGATCTCCCAGCCCCTTCCTTAGTGACTGGTGGCGGAGCCCAGGACCTTTCTCTCCTCTGGATTCCAGCCCAGGGACCCCGAAGCAAGCAGGAAAGGTCTGCCCATATTCAGACCCATCCCTTGCTTCCTCCCTAGGCTTCTGCCCCCCTGAGCCTGGCAGTAGGTCTCTCCAGAGCCTCCATCAGCTCGCCCGGACTCCCAGAGCTCTCCTGGAATCCCCCCACTAAATCCCAGTGGGACATTATGAATTCAACCCCCTTCTCCCTCCTTAGCCTTGACCTTTCATCCCTCTCATGGGCCCCAGCTGACTGCTTCCAGGCCCTCCCCTCTGGAGATAGGTCAGTGTCAATTATCCCCATCACACAGATGGGTACACTGAAGTCCAGAGAATTAAGTGACTTGCCCAAGGTCACCCAGCTGACCAGCAGCAGAGGTGGGAGCAGAACCCAGGTCTTCTGGCTCCCAGTCTCCTGCTGTAACTACTAGGTGGCGCTCCCTCTCTCCTTTGCCATGCGACCACTGCTGTTTCCACCATGTGGCTGGGGCAGTAAGAGCCAGTTGTCCTGCGGATGAAGGGAGGCTTTATTGCACCCAGTCCTGGTGTGTCTCTCTGCCATGGATTCCACTTATGCTGCAGTGTCTCAAAGAGGGCCTGGGTTAGCTGTTGGCAGGATGGTTAGTTTGGGATTTTAAAAAGTGACTAAAGTCCTTCTGGATCACCGTCCAGCAACCTTCAGTTCTAAAGCTCTGGCTCTGATAAGCCCATTATTAGCATTAGACCTAACTTTTGGAACTCCCTGCTACAGGATAGCTCTTAGAACCACTGCTGGGCTAACACTAAGGGCTCATATGTTGCAGGGTGTGCTTGGCTGAACTTTTGTATTTTTCTTGAAAAACAAAGATTTAGAGAATGTGAAATTAGGCTCTGTAGTGGTGTGAAAACAGCTCTGTATGAATGTGACGTCCCAGAAAAATCCTACCCTGGGATGGGATGGAGCATGGGACATTTCAGGAAGCTCAGTTTCATTCTGAGGAAGCTAGCTGCAGCCCTATCTCTAGTAGTAAAGGAGAGCATTTTGGATTCATAGATTCCAAGGCCAGAAGGGACCACTGTGATCTTCTAATCTGACCTGGGTAACACAGGCCAGAGAACTGTCTCCAAATAATTCCTAGAGCAGATCTTTCAGAAAAAGAGCCAGGCTCTGTGGTTACCCTGGATAGAATGCACCTGACAAGGGCTCTTAACCATGTCTTCGGGCACGAGCTGATCACCAGATGGGATCAGGCGGAAGTATTCCCCCGGGGTGGAGCATTGCACACTTACGTGCATTATGAGTGTTTAGTGTCTTCCTCTGAACGGTCTGGCATTGGCTTCTGTTGAAGACAAGCTGGGCACAGATGGACCATTGGTCTGTGCCAGGGCGGTGATTCCTGCAGAGATGGAAACATCCTATTAGAGCAGAGCGTCTCCTGCCAATGCAGGATTTTCCCCTACATGGTATAATTGCTAATGTTTCACCCAGTCTAGTTTGACCTGGGCCAAGCCATGGGGTCTCCACCCGTTCCCTTGCAAAGCTTCATAGATCTCAGTTGGGACAGATTCTTGATCTTCAGCCTAAATGTCCCACTACTCCTCCCTATACCCCTTTGCTCTACTCTCCCCTTCTTGATGTTTGCACCCTCTGTTTGTCCCCCTGCTTAGCCATGCAATCTCATCAGCTTTCCTCATGTCAGTCCCTCTAGAACCCAGATGGTCTGTATTGTTGTTCATCAGTTTATCAATGTCTTTCTGATAACCCTGAACCAAACCCAGGATTTCAGGTGAGGTTGTGCCAGGTCCCATTGAGATGGACAGCTATCTACTCGTCCTGGGAGTGCAACCCTAAAATTGCACTGATTGGCCACTCCTTTTGCCATAACACTCATACCTAAATTGCTCTCTGGTATTGCCCCTAATTCTCTTTTACTGATCCTGGCTTCCTCCCTCCCATCCAGGATCCTGGACTTTGCACAATTTTAGGATATTAGCTGCATTTTTACAAGTGGGATTGCCTGCCCATGGCCCTGATCCCAGGAGGGGATCCACGTGGACAGACCCTTGTGTCAGAATGAATTGATTGCAGGATCGGGCCCATGTCAGTAACCTCTCTGGGTCCCTCTGTATTTATCAGCCCTCACTTATGGTCACAGCACCTCCTAGTTCAGTATCAGCTGCAGCTCATCCCTAGAGAGGAAGGCTAGGCCAGTGGTAAGGGTAGAAGCCTAAAATGACTCTGAAGACCTAGGTTCAATTCCCTGAATTGCTAAAGGCTTTCTCTGTGACCTTGGGCAAGTCACTTAGCAGCTCCATGCCTCAGTTTCCCCCTCTGTACAATGGGGACAATAGGCTTGCCTCACAGAAGTGTTGTGAGGGTAAATACATTAAGGACTGGGAAGAGCTCAGATATAGTGAGTGCCATGGAAGTGCCTTAGATATGTAGATTACTGTGTGGTGTCAGAATGTGGCTTGCTGCCAGAGTGCCCCCTTGTGGCTGGGCATTGCAAGACAGTCCCCACAGCCTGGTGGGTCATTTCTTCTTGTGGCTCGGCCCTCTGGGCAAGTCACATACAGCCCCATGCCTTCTGGGTAAACCAAGAGTCCAACAAACAATAGACCATCAACCTCCCCTTGGGATATCAGCCCAACTCCAGACTCCGTCGTCCTTGCCCCTGGTATCAGGGGGGTGCAAGGGTCCTTACCCTGGTGCCTCACCACCCCCCTCAATGGTCTTTTCTTTCCTCTGGCGTCCAGTCCAGGGATCCTCTAATAAGCAGCCAAGGCCTATCTGCACAGACCCGCACTGCCTCCCAGGACCACTTCCTGCCTCCACCTTTTGCACAGGCTTGGGGTGTATTGGCAGCTCTTTTTCTCCTCAGGCTCACTGCAGAGCTTCAGAGCACTTTCCGCCGCCCAGCTGCAGGAGAGTTTTCTCTGCTTCCCTGGCAGGCCCGTCCCTGACCCAGCTGGAGTCTTCCTGCAGGCCCCTCCACCAGCACATCGAACCCAGGGCCAGCTGCCTTCCCTCCAGCCTGTGTGTCTACACTGCAATTTTATAGCCCCACAAACCCAAGTCAGCTCTCCTGGGCCAGCTATGGGTGTTCTGTTGCAGCGTAGACTTGCACCCGTAGCTTCCCGCTTTAGCTCGGCTTCTCTCACTGAGTGAGAACCGGTATCTGCTCTTCTCCCTCCCCCCCGCCCTCCCAGGACTGACTGTCCACAGGCTCTTGTTAACTCCTTCTTGCCCAGTGTGGGCTTTGTCCACCCCATCACATGTGGTTTATCCCTGGGGCATGGCAGCAGGCACCTCCCCGCCATCTGTGGTTTTGCTATTTGTTACCCTTGGCTCTTTGATGCTGTGATAACGGTAACCCTTGGCCTAGGGCCCTGCAGACCATTTTCCATCTAAAAGACACTGTTTATATGCCAGCTAATTGGAATTAATGTTGAGAGATGTCGTGAGCCACTGTATTCACATCTAACTGTATAACAGCAACTGCTCTCCTCTTGCCCAGTGATTTTGGAAATCTTTTGCAAAAGAAAAGCCGTCAGCTTTATCCGGGCAGATCTGTTCTTTGCAAACACCCAGTGCTAGTTGATTTTTGTGTTTCTATCCTGCCTTTGGGGTCTGATTGGCTATTGCACGAGTGAGACCATTTACAGCCATGCAGAATCCAAAGTGGATGTGAAGCAGTACTGTTCAGAGTTGGGTAGCATTGTACACCCACTTGGGGACTACACATGGTGCAGGTCGATAGGGAGGGAGGCCTTGGATGCTTTACTATTTTTGTTTCATTATTTTACTTGAAAGCCAGGTGAGATGTAGGGGCCAGTTATAGTCAGGACTGCTCTTCTTTTTGTTCTGAAGATTGCTACAGCATCTGCTTTTCTGCAGTACTCTGGCACTGCCCTGGTTTCTCTCACCTGCTCTGCACACAAGTTTTGCGCCAGTCTAATTGTGTGTTAGGGTTGTGATTTTTGTTACAGCTATAATTATACCGGTTACAATTCCAAGTATAGCTGCAGTTGTACCAGTATGAAGCCGCCATATATCAATATAACTTATTCCCCTTCCCATGTGGGAATCAGCTATAAGCACCTTGATACCAATATAAGTGCATCCACACATGGGATTGGCACTACTCGAGCTGTATTTGTTTCTAAACCAATATGGTGAAAGCAGTGCAAAAACTGTGTGTAGACCAAGCCCATCCATTTATTTGTTAATAGCTCTCCATCAGGGCTGTGTGGCTGTCCTGCCTTTCTGGGGTCTCTACTGCCCTGATATGGACTCAGAGCAGGACTTTGGAAACACCAATGAAGAAACAGTCCCCAGCAATCCATCTCAGGTTTGCTTTAAGAGCAAGTCAGCATTGGTAGGAGATTTTGGGCTAGCCATGCTGGATGGATCATTCCAGTGTGGTTTCATGTAGATGTCAGCTTGGTCTCAAGGCAAATTACAACTGCATGACCTTCAAAGTGGTGCTTAGAAAGTCTTCCCTGCCCCAGCTGTGCATGAGATCCTCTTGCTGCATGGATGCCTCACGGGCTTTCGTATCTTTTACATCCCAAGGCTGGCCTCCTATTGCCCGGTTGTATGGCTGGGACCATGCCAGTTAGATCCAAGTGGCCAGGAGGAAGGATGGGACTTAATTCCCTTTTGTATTTGGCATCGTTTCTTGAGGTCGCCCTGCAGTATGCATGTGGGGCTGCTGGGTGCCTATGTCACCCCAAGGAGAGGCCAGGACTGTGTGAAATCCTGCTGTCCCATCACAGTCGGTGATATAATATAGTGACTGTAATTATGCTGTAGTTGCACTACAGTCACAATGTAGTGGTGTGGTATTTATGCTGCAATGGCAGTGTAGTTACCTGTAGTTCTGCTGCAATCACTGTGCAGTCAAACTATAGCTACACTGTCAACACAGTGAAGTTATGCAACAGTTATACAGCAATCACTGAAGTTCTGTGGTTGTTGTGCTTTGTGTACCTTGAATTCTCACCAGTTCCTGTAACTGTAAGGCGGCTGCTACATGACAGAGTAATTCCAGTGTAAACTCTATGTAATCAATGTACCTGGATTCTAAAAATACATGTATTATGTATGAACAAGTGTAAGGTGGTCACTCTTAGCACTCTTTGTGGCCAAGCATGGCATAGCGGCTGTATCCCCGTGTGGCGCCCCCTGCTGTTGCTTCATTGCTGTGGTGGTCTCTCCTCCACCAACTTGGCCCTCCAGCCAGGTCACAAGATTTATGTCTGCTCCTTTTGGGGTAACAAAGGTCAACAAATAAAAGTCCCACAAATAATTTCTAGACCTTAAGTCAGGGCTCTGGCCCCAGACTCTGGGCTCATGCCACTTTCCCAATGGGTGGTAGGGGAACCCAAGCCTTACCTTTACACTGGTGTCCAGCCCAGGCACCCTGCAACTGGCAGCCAAGGTCTGCACTGTCCCACTCCTAGATGCTGTTTACCTGGGCTTCTTTGTACTCAGCCTCTCACAGTCCTTCTTCCCCATAGCTTCTCTGGGTTGGCCCTTCTTTCAAGGCTAGGCTTCCAGGGCTTATTCTCCTCCCAGGTTTCTTCCTCACCAGCTGTCAGTTCCCAGACAGTGACTGCAGCTTCTCTCCTTGCAGCCCCCTTCTGCTCTCAGCTTCCTGGCTTTTTACTAACCAGCCTGCTCCTTCCCAGTTGGGCATCAAGATCAGTTAAACCTGGCTCCCCCTCCATGTGCAGCCACATAACATCATTGGCCTCCCAGGCCTCATTAGCCCCTTCCGGGTCTGTGCGGGGTACACACCCCATCATGATCAGTAATTAAGTCCTGGAGTTCACCTGTCTGTTGTGTGAATGAGTAGCAATGGTAACTAGTCATCAGACAGCACAACCACAGCGGGATAACAGTCCCCGTGAGATAACATGGAAGCTCACTATGGGGTGGGGAAAAGGGGGGGGGGTAGTGAGAGGCGTAAGCTCCTCTCTCCACACCCTTCCCTTCTGTCCCAGTAAAAGTGCTGTCTAGTTCAGCTGGGCTGCCGAAGCTGGAGGTTTGGCTGGAGACAGATGTGCTGGGGTGGATTATAATTGTGGTCACCTGTATTCTGGTAATGCCTAGAGGCCTTGGTTATAGATTGACACCCATTGTGCTTGGCACTGTACACACATCATTAGGCTTGGGAGGATTGGATTTTTATCGGTAAATGTCCATTTCACCGTACACACCATACACACCCAAACCGACTACAAATATTGCCATGGATAATAATTGAAATGTACAGAGAGGCACAGTAAGAAAAACATGGCTTGAGAACTTATTAAAGTTTGATTGAAGGATATTTATTTTGATATGTGATGTTGACAATGTGTTTTAATCATCATAAAGCTTTAACTTTTTGAATCTCAACATCTCCTATCATTAAATAATTATTGTCTGACCCCCCCCCCCAATTTCCCATGACTGTGAAAATTTAAATTGATTAAAAACATTTTAAATGCTTAAAAATTCGCATCCCTGTCATCTGTGGAAAGGGTAAAAAAATACAATTGAATTCTGCCCAGTCTGTATAATGAAGAGACAGCCCCTGCCACAAAGAGCACTCAGGGGAGAGGCACCTGGCCGCAGTGATGTACTCCAGCATCCAGAGCTCTCAGCAGTGGTGAGGGCAGAGCTGAAAGTCATCGCAGAGCTGCACAGGGCATGTCAGTGCCTGGCGATGGAATCTCACTCGGTTGTTACGGAATGAGACAGCTTGGACACTTCATTCCAACTCAGTTAACATCCCCTGCCCCTTTGAGGCTTCTGGGCAGTGGTTTTGGTACTAGGCAACAGTGGCCGAGTGGCTGCCGAGGTGGAATGGTCTGTGTTTGCCCATTGGGGATCAGTGTGTCTGCCTCACCTGCACCTAGGGCCTGTGGGGGACAGTTCCAGAATGCTGATGTCCCAGAAGGGTGCTCATGCCAGGCTGGCAAAGTGCAGGAGAGTCCAACCTGAGGGGTCCAACATCAATAAACAACCCCAAGTGATCTCACCATGTTTATTATTTAGTATGTGTTTTGTAGTTGCACCTAGGAGCCCTAGTCATGGACCAGGCTCTCCTGGCGCTGAGCGCTGTACATTTATTAGGTGTATTACAGTGGCATGTAGGAGCCCCCAACATGGCCCAAGACCCCGTTGTGCCGGGTGCTGCACAAACACAGAACAACCAGCGGGTCCCTGCCCCAAAGAGCTGACAGTCTAATCTCAGCATCCAGCCTGAATTTCTCCTCCGCCCATGCCCCTCTGTGCCCCAGACAATCCCCCCACCACCTCAAAGCAGCATCAGAGCCTGGGAAGAGCAAGAAACAGCCTGGCAAACACCCCAGCACAGTGGTGGTTCCCAAGGCTTGATTCCCTTCCTGCGGAATACCAGTACTTCCCGCTGATGTCATCTCCTGGGGGTGAACTGGCCCCATGTTTGCCAATTGGACTTGGCCACTTCCTAGCCCCCTCTCGCTCCACAGAGCTCTAGAATGGCAGGGGCCATACGGTACTACAGCAATCACAGGCAGCCCAGCCACTTAGGCCAAAGTGGCCACTGAGCTTGGTCACCTGACTTGTGATAGCTTGAGGCCTGATTTCCCAGGGGCTGAGCACCTCCTGCCTCTCCCCTTGACTCTGATGAGAACTGCCAGGAGCTCAGCACCAATGGGAACCAGCCCCTGGTGTCCCAAGTCAGGCGCTCCCAAAAATGGAGGTCTCCAAGATCAGTGGCATTTTGGAAAATGGCCTTTCAGCCTTGCCTTGGGGGCTCTGGCTATCCAGTGCTCTCAAGGGCTCCCCTTTGCACTCCCCAACGAGAACCCCCACAGACGGTTTGGGAAATGCAGAATGAGCAGGGCCAGTGCATGGGGGAAAGCCCAGGTGCCTCTGCAGCCAGAAGCTGAGCATCTGGGGCACTTTACCCCTGGGTACCCAGCACTTGGGAGCTTGGTACAGCCCCAGTGGGACTTACACTCCCTTCAGGGCCCTTCAGAGGCAAATGTTGTGGGAGAAGATGAGCAGAGATTCAATCGTCTACATCGCTTCTGGACCTGCCCAAGAAGAGAGCAGCTCAAGGGGAAGAGCAATAGCACACAACTCAAACCAAGGTGCACCCTGCTTCTGTCCCAGGGAGGGGGGGAAGGCATACCAGGAAGATTTCACACACGGTGCACCCCTCTCTTGCTCACCCCACCCGGGCATTCTGCAACACACACTTCTCATGCACTTAAACACATCCCTCTCACACTCCCCTCCCCCGCTCTTGCATTTGTACACACCCGTGCACTCCTTGGCAGTCACACACCTCTCTTGCACACCAGCCGGGGAGGACATTAGCTGCAGCGTGTCAGAACATGACTTGAGGCGGGGGCATCTCTGTGTTTTCATTTCACGATCTTCCCTTGCCCAGGTTTCCTTGGTGGAGGGTAGCAATGGGCTCTGGTCAGTTTGTGTACGCTGGGCTTGTTGCTTCTTACCTCGTAGCAGGAGCCATGTCACCCCGCTCAGGAAGCTGTCTCTGGGCTTGTTTTACTGCAGCATTGGTTTCTTCTGCCCAAATGCTGTTAACTAAAGCGATTTCCAGAGTGAATTCTGTGCAGTCGATGGGCACCCAGCCACAGGACAGTCCTGGAGCATGAAATGCTTGGATTATCCTCAGCAGCTGTACAACCCTCTCTGCAAACCACCCCTGTACCTGCTGCTCGGGCCAGGCAGTAGCTCCCTCTTCAGTCCTCATTTAACCTTTGGAGACTACCAAGAAGGGGGCAATCAGTGGTGTTTTTGTGATATGGGAGGAAGTGGCGGAGACCCCTACTCAACCATTTCATGGGATAAGCACAGATCTGGGCTGGATTTGAACCAGTAACCCAGTAGTGAAAAATTCTACAGCCCATTACCAAATCCCTAAGACAGCCAGCAAACTGAGAAAGCAGCTTTGTCACATTGTATACAGATGGGCCATGAGCTACACAGCTGGCCCTGCAGTGGCTGACTGGAAGTTTTTAAGGCCCGGCTTGACAAAGCCCTGGCTGGGATGATTTAGTTGGGAATTGGTCCTGCTTTGAGCAGGGGGTTGGACTAGATGACCTCCTGAGGTCCCTTCCAACCCTGATATTCTATGATTCTATGATTTCTCCTGTAGCAGCAGCAGCACAGTATGTGTGGAGGGGGAAGGTCCAGGGGAGGGGGCACAGACTATTTTCCTTTATAGGAAGCACACCATAGCATCCAAAGTCTGCAGCATATCAACACTAGTCCTTGCTACACTCAAGCTGGTGAGAGAATCACTGTAGGTGATTGAGTATTTAATGCTGTGAGACAGGATGGCCTAGTGGTGTGAGCACAGGCCTGGAAGCTGGGCAATCTGGTTCTCTGCCTCACCCTTGCTGTGTGAATCCAGGCAGTTAACATCACCGCTCTGTGCCTCGGTTTCACCATGTGCAGAATGGGGATAAAAGATCCCATCCTGCTTCGGAGGGGTGATGTGAGGCTTAATTAGTCTCTCTTTGTCCGGTGCTATGAGATCATAGGCGGTACCAGCTATCCTAGGGGAAGGGATTAGGATTGTGTTGGAGGCAGCTCTCTACATAATCAGGTCCTATCTTTCTGTGAATGAAAACCCGTTGGCATAGCAGGGGGGTTTTGCTCTTTAAAACTCCACGCACCAGCTGGCCTTCATCATGCATTTGCTGCTGCGCAAAGGCTCCCCGTTTATAACCCAGGATCTCCTGGATTTCAGATCCTGGCCAGCCCCAACTGCATCTGCCCGAATCCTGCCTAAACCAGCCCCCCTCAGAAATTGTCTGTGACTGTGTGCGTGGGGGGGGAGGGCAGCTTGGGCCTCCGTGCCCTGACTTGCTTTCAGAACAGAAATGCCGCCAGTTTTGCGGGGATAAGTAACAGCATCTTGTTTTTTGCTGTGTGCTGCTGGCATCTGGATCCTCTCTGCCAGGGTGAGGGTAATGCGGTGTTATGGGAAGGCTAAAGAATTGGCAATGACAGCTAACCCAAATGACAAGCAGCAGAGCTGTAACTTTCTCCTGGTGCCTAGAACCTCTGGTATGTGGGCCCCTTAGAAATCCACCTCGCTAGCCTGCCCTCCTCCCCAACGCCGGGCATCTTCCCCTCCACCCCCTTTTCCCCAGCAGAGATTGTATAGCAAATGCTAGAAAGATACTTAGCTCTTCTTCCACACACAGATCTCCTAGTGCTCAGGAGGTACAATTCCCCCTTTGACAGCTGGGGAAGTGAGGTGAGGAGATGTGCTCGAGGTCACGCAGCAAGTCCGTGGCAGTGAGGAACACAGCTCAGGCCCCTTCAGCCCCACTCCAGCGAGCTTTCCCCTGGATCAGGGGGTCAAAGCCTGAGCCCGTACAGCTACACAGTTCTTTCTAGTGCCACTGCACAGGCCTGAAAACCCAGGCTCTGAAACCCTCTGGTGTAGGCTGCTCCTTGCCTTACAGCTGTACCTTGTGTGGGTGGAGAACCGAGACACAGAGGGGTCAAAGGAGCTGCCCAAGGTCACACAGGGAGCCCATGGCAGAGCAGGGAATTGAACTGCAATCTCCTGAGACCCAGTGCCAGACCTTAGCCACAAGAGCATCCATCCTGCTGGACAAGAGCATGGGTGTGGGCATGCACCTCTGCCCCCTGCTAGATGGAATCAGACCTGCTCAGACAGCTGCTCTCTGTAGGCTACCCTTAGTAAAGATGCTCCTCTAGTGCTTACACCAATGCCTTTCCAGACAGCCTCATTGTGGTATCCCAACATTCACTGTTTGGTAAGCAGCCACCTCTTCCTCCCTGCTCTGTCCCACCTCAGCACAATGAGGGTGACAGTAGAGCATTGTGGGTGATGCTATGGAAATCCCCAGCCAGCTGAGACATTGCCACTGGTTGGGATCCTGCTCTTCCCTCTGCTAATAAGCTATCCCTGACCCTCTGAGTTCCCCACTGTCTATGGCGTGGCTCACAGCCAGCCCCAGGGAGGAGGACATGTGTGCAGAGTGATACCACACCTTGCAGACCCCAGGAGAAAGCCCTGTCACAGGGCACTTGCAACGTAAGTCCACACTTCCAGACACAGCCAGGGAGGAGCTGACAGACTGAAAAGCTGAGAGGAGAGGGAAAGGGGTGTAACACACAGGCCGAGTGATCCTGGGACATGGCCGCTCACTTACAAGGGGTTAGGAGCTCTATAAAGTCAAACACACTGAGCTGTTTGGGAGCAGGGACCACTGTTTTGTTCTGTGTTTGTACAGCACCTACACAATGGGGCCAGGGCTCCTTGGTGCTACCGTAATACCCCTAATAAATAATGTAAAGCACCCAGCACAATGAGACCAGGGCTCCTCAGTGCTACCGTCACACCCCTAATAAATAACATAAAGCACCTAGTACAATGGAGCCTGATCTATGACTGGGGCTCCTCGGTGCTTCTGTAATACCCCTAATAAATAATGTACAGCACCTAGCACAACAGGGTCTTGGGCACTACCACAATACACATTATATTACACATTTCAGCCCCTCCTGTGCCCCCCACCCACCAGGAATTCCCTGTATCAGTCCTGGAATCCTGACTCCTCTCCCAGTGCTTGACCTTTCCCTCTGTGGAGGTGAGCGGTTGACTCACGACAAGTGCATTGGATATTGGCTACAGCCACGGCAGGCCTTGTGGGAGGAAGGGGACCATTGGGGGCATTTAGAGAAGCTGGCCAGCCTTGGTGCAGGGGGCGCTCCATGTATAGGGGGTGGCCTGGAAGGAAGCACGGCCACGGGGGACGCAGACGAAGAGGGCAATGGGGCACCATGGACGGAGCTGACGAGATGGCACCTGGGCAGATGAGCAGGGAGGGCAGAGCTCTGAAGCTCTGGAGCTGGCGATGGAGAAGGGGGAGCCAGCAAAGGGATTAGAGGGGTGAGAGTGATGGCAAAGACCAGTACTGCCACGGAGGGAGTGGGTGGGAATTTAGACTGATGACAGGCGGGCCTGTTTCTGTACAACGTGGGTGGGGAATTATCCAGCACAGTGGGTCTCTGCCCCTGCAGGGGCAGCCCTCCCCAGCCCCCAAAGGACTCCCCTAGTGGTTCATGAGGCTCCGTGGGCAAGGCTCCCCTCCGCCCAGCGCCACACATGACAGCGAATGCGTGGCTGGGAGCCAGGCAGTGTGCGTGGCAGGCCCCCGGGCGTGGCCGCATATGGCAATGCCCCTGACCACATCTCTGCCTTGCAGTGCGACAATGAGTGCTGGCTCGATCGAGCAGGAGCCGTCGCGCAAGCTGGCCTGCTGCGGGGTGCCCCTGATCACCGAGGACATGCAGTCGCTGGCCATCCGCACCCTCTCCGGCACCGACATCAACAAGCACTATGACCTCATCCGCGAGCTTGGCAAGGGCACCTACGGCAAGGTGGACCTGGTGTCCCACAAAAGCACAGGTGAGGCCAGCTCAGCTCCTAGCGGCCAGGCCTAGGCATTTGGGCAGGCAGGGCTTGTTGGCAGCTCAGCGAGCCACGGGCTGGGAGCAGCTGGATGGGGAGGGGAGAGACAGCTGGGGTGGAGGAACTGAGCAGCCATCTGAGGTTCAGCCCAGACCTGTTAGCAGGTCAGGGAGCACTAAGATTCTTGTCCCTCTTGTTTGGCTTGGTGCCTGTCTGCTGCAGGCTGACTGATGCCCACTGGGAGTGGCTCACCTTGGGGTATTTCCAGCCACACCAGCTGCAGGAAGTGTCAGGCTCCTGTACCTCAGCTTGGGTTCAGCTCATGGAGGAGTCAGGAGTTGCTCAGACAGGGACCCCTGAAGCAGGCTGGGTCTCGGCTTATTATCGCCACATCTCCAGTCTAAGTCAAAGGGTTTTGCTAGCAGAAATTACACTGGCATGACGGGTGCACTCCCCAACCCACAGCCGGGGGCATCCAGCTACTGGGAGAGTAGCAGGCATGGCCTGTTGCTTGCCTCTTACCAGGGCCTGTGGCCACAGGGATCCACTCTGTCTGCCATTCCATGGGCTATTCTCTGGCACGCCCACAGTCCTCTGCCCCCGGTGAGCTGACAGGATAGGCGTGGAGGTCTCCATGGTGTGCTGAGGCTGTGGCGGTCCCTTCTGTACAGCTCCCAATGGATCAGGCTTGCTGCTTTGAGACTGTTCTGTAGTTCTGGGGGTGCAAAGCCCTTTGGAGAGGATGCCAGGTGCTCCTGTTAGTGTTCCTGCCTAGCTACTGGCCCCAGCAGAGCTGGTCAGGAATTTGTCAATGAAATGTTTTTCATCCAAACGGATACGTTTCCTGGGAAAGGGGCTTCGTCGATGAACTTCTCCACTCAAAACATTTTTGAAAAAAAGAGTTTAGAATTCGACATGAAAAATTCCACTTTTCTGGTTCAAAATGACTTTTTGTTTAGAAATTTGAGCTAATGAGAGTTAAACAAAAATTGAGAAAATGGAAATGAAACGATTCCACTGACCTGAATCAGTTTTTTTTCCAGATTTTCAGTTTGCACATTTTTTTGAAATTTCAAGTCTTCATTCTGAGTTGGGATGGGAATATTTTTTAAAATCTTGAAAATGGTCAAGGGACAGGAAAATCTCAGTCCTTGTGCTCAAAGGCCAATGTCTTCTGCACAGGCCTCTCCAGAGGTCTAGTGGGTGTGGGCCAGGCCCTGACGAGCCATGTAGAGCTGGGTTGATACAGAGAGCAGCACCTGCTGGGACCGCACTGCTAGGATGGGTGGTGCCTGAGCCGGGGGCCATGGCTTTGGGAGCTCTCGGGGGAGCGTTGTGTCCGCCGCAACCTCCCCACTGGTCTGGGAGGAGTCCTATGTTGCTGAGCCTTCTCCTGAGCCTTTTCCTCTGTAGGCACCAAAATGGCGTTGAAGTTCGTGAACAAGAGCAAGACGAAGCTGAAGAACTTCTTGCGGGAGTTCAGCATCACCAACACGCTCTCCTCCAGCCCCTTCATCATCAAGGTCTTTGACGTGGTCTTTGAGACTGAGGATTGCTACGTCTTCGCTCAGGAGTACGCGCCTGGTGGGGACCTCTTTGACATCATCCCGCCACAGGTACCGGCTAGGAAGCTTCCCTGGACTGCCTCTCTCCTGCCCCCAGAGTCTGAGCTTTAACACCCATGGCCCTCAACTGGGGCTGCCCCAGCTCCCCTGCACAATAGACCCCTATCCTACAAGAGAAGACCTTCTTCCCCATTGACCCCCGTCCCACCTCTGCTACTGAGAGACCTAAAGGCAGACTCTGTCCTCCAGCTGTGATCTCGTGTGCTAAGCAAGGGTGCTGACTGGAGTCAGCATACCAGGCTCAGGCCTGGCAGGTGCCTGAGTGCAATACCTCCACAGGAAAGCCCTGACATTCCCGTATGAGAGCTCCTGGGTCTGGCTCTCCTCTTGCTAGCACCTTGTGGGTTCCTTTACACCTGGGCAAGGTGAGAGTGAGTGGAGAGCTCTGACTTGGGAGCATCCCGGGTGTTAGTGGCTCCTGCATATACAGGGTGTTCAGTAGGTGGCGCTCTTCCCCCGACTCTGCAATCAGACCTCACCCCTGGGGGCAGCATGCCTTAGATGAGACAAAGCTGAGCCCTTGGCCAATTGTGTCCTGTTAATGAGCCTGTAGCAATTTTCACAAGAGCAGGGCTGTTAAATGCTAACTGGGGTCACTACAACCTTCCTGCTTATGCTTGCCATGCAGTTGCAACTGGGTGCATTATGCATCACTTCCTGTCCTAAACCTTTGCCTAGTGATGCTGTGCGCTGTTAAACTGCTGGCATGTCCCACCCCAGAGGGGGCCGCATTTAAGTGATTCTTGTCTCCACCATTTGCAAAGTGCTTTGGGATCCTGAAAGATGCTAGATGAAAATAAGAAATTAATGACTATGATTCATTATCCTTACGAAAGCAGGGAGGGTTCAACAGTGACCAGGGGTTCATAGCCATCTCCTGGGGCGAGCTAGTCCAACGGCACACATAGTACTGCTTGCTCTGATCATAAAACATTTCCCCTCTCTGCACTGAATGAACAAGGCGAGGGGGGAGGGGAGGAATAAGCAGACAGAACTGAGAGAGAACCAAGGAGAAAGGATGACCAAAGAGGAGAAAGAGATCTCCCCAAATATAATTAGACATAATTGAATTGGAAGTGTAATGAAATCGTAATGTAAAGCGAATAAAGGAAAATGTGATTATACAGCTTCAGCGGGTGCTGTAGCAAAGACAAGAGACAGGGTGTACAAGAGACAAGTGTGTGTGTGGGGGGGGGTGAGTCCTTGAAATGCCCTCTCCTTTGTGACCCAGGAAATTCTAGCCCCTGTGTGCCCCTCACCAGTTTGATCTTTGGGAGGCTGGCGTTGGTGTCTGCCATTGGCCCAGGGATTCAGACTAGCCTGAGCTCTGGCTAAGATCTCCACTGTGGGATGGGTTCTGGACTGGTTCCACCAGGCCTGCTCTGGTCTCCAAGATGGTGGCGAGGGATAAGGACCTTGCCCCCTGGAGAAGAAGGGGAACTGTATCCCCACCCCTGCTGAACTCCACAGCCCTGCCCAAGTGGCTGGCAGTTCGCACCCAGCCGCCCGATCACCCCCTCAAACCCTTGGTGTGTGGGAGGGAGGGAGGGAGACAGTTTGTTGGCTGCCATTTCAGGATGATGACGGTTTCCAAATTTCCACCCAGCTTCTGTGTTGCACATGGATAGGCACCCGAGGCAACGCTGCCGTCAGAGACGCTAGAGGTGGAGAAGGCCTTTTAGGTCACCTAGTCCATCCCCTTCCCACCCATGGGCCAGTGTTGGGTTGTTCTCCAGGACCTTGGCCCGTGCTAAATGGAGCTGCCACCACTTCCTGTGGGAGCTTATTGTATGTCCCTCTGGACCTCTCTGCCTTAGTTATTTCTCCTGAAGCTCAGCGTAGACTTCCCTTTTGTCAGTCTCCTTCCTCTTACCCTGCCCAACCCCAGAGCACCTTAAGCAATTCCTCTCCCTGCTCCCACATGGACACCACGACCTCCTCTCCTCCCTTTCACACCGCCTCGGCCAAGCACCCTTCATCTCGCCTCCTCAACCAGCCCCTCTAGCTCCATCGCTCTTCTCAGCCAGCTTCTTCCGGGCGCGGAGGATGCTCAACCCCCCGCTCCACCCCAGATCCTGCTCCCACCCCACCCCTTCCCCCAAGCCTCCACTGCCACCCTGCCCCTTCCCCGCCCCTTCCCCGCCTCTTCCCACCCAGTTCCACCCTCTCCCTCCAGCGTGCCCCATCCCTACTCCACTCCCTCCCTCCCAGCGCCTCCTGTACCACGCGATTCTGTGAAACAGCTGATTGAGGCAGGCAGGAGGAGCTGGGAGGGCGGGGGAGGTGCTGATCGGCGGGGCAGCAGGCAGGTGGGAGGCGCTGCAGAGGGGAGCTGGCTGCCAGTGGGTGCTGAGCACCCACTAATTTTTTTCCATGGGTGCTCCAGCCTTGGAGCACCCACGGAGTCGGCACCTATGCCCCCTCCCAGGGTGTCGCGGTCTGTTGGGGATTAACAGGCCCTAGAGAGAGACCCAGGAGGAGGAGAGGCTGAGGTGGCTCTCCAGACTTGGCCTCTCTCAGGGAGAAGGTCCTCAACTGAGATCCTGCTGCCAGTTGACTTATGGGTCCAGCACTGGGAGCAGGGGACCTTACCTGGGATTGGAGGGTGACAGTGGATGGGGGATGTGCCCTCAGAGGAGAGCCACGGCTCCATGTCATGGAGCATGGTGCGGCCAGGTCTGGGCAGCTCGTTACCAGATACTGACCAGAGAAGAGATACATAGTGCGGCCAGGTCTGGGACAGAGCTCGGAGCAGGCGGTGATCTCCGCAGTGACCAGGAACATGGGGCATGTGCCATTTCGGAGTGACACACTTCCATCTGTGTGAGGGCACATGGAGGCCTGGGGAAGGAGGAGCTTAAGCACTGATAAAGGAATTATTGTAGGACCTCCTTAATTCAAGCTCCTAAGGGGAGAGTCTTTGTGTGACCTGAAATGTGCCAACAGGACATGTCTGTGATGGGCCCCATACACCTTGTGAGCGGCCTGGCAGTCAGGGACAGTCCCCAGGAGAGCCAACCTGCTGTTAATCCATTCGCTTCTGTTGTTCTGTGGCTTAACCCCCAGTGCCTGCCTGTCTGACTCCACGTGTGACCCCCTGCCCCTCATCCCCATGCCCGGTGCTAATATGCTGTGTCTACCCTTATAGGTGGGCCTCCCCGAGGACATGGTGAAGCGCTGTGTGCAGCAGCTGGGCCTGGCCCTGGACTACATGCATAGCAAGAACTTGGTGCACCGGGACATCAAGCCGGAGAACGTACTGCTCTTTGACCGCGACTGCCGCCGGGTGAAGCTGGCCGACTTCGGCATGACCCGCAAGGTGGGCTGCCGGGTGAAGCGCATCAGCGGCACCATACCCTACACAGCGCCCGAGGTGTGCCAGGCCGGCCGGGCCGAAGGCTTCGCCGTGGACACCAGCATTGACGTGTGGGCCTTCGGGGTGCTCATCTTCTGCGTCCTGACTGGCAACTTCCCCTGGGAGGCAGCCTCTGCCTCGGACACCTTCTTTGAGGAGTTTGTGCGGTGGCAGAAGGGGCGCCTGGCAGGCCTGCCATCCCAGTGGCGGCGCTTCACAGACAACGCCCTGCGCATGTTCCAGCGTCTCCTGGCCCTGGACCCCGAGAAGCGCTGCCCCGTCAAGGAGGTCTTCTACTTCATCAAGTATGACCTGATGTCAGAGGTGCGCCGCCGGCCCTCCTACCGCTCCCGCAAGCATGCCGGAGATAAGCTCTCCGCCGGCCCCCACCGCCATGAGACGCCCAGCTCCTGCACCCCCACCCCGCTCAAGAGAACCATCCTGACGGAAGGCAGTGGCCCCCGGCTCTCTGCCTCCGAGCCAGGCCTACCCTCCCCCGGGGGAGCTAGCCGGACGGACGGGCGGCAGGACAAAGGCAAAGGGCAGATGGTCCTGGCCACAGCAATAGAGATTTGTGTCTGATGAGGGCTCAGTGGGAATGAGGGGACAGCTGGTCCTCGCGACACCGCTCTGCTCCGTACAGCCTGCAACGATGATGTCAGCACCCCCGGCTCCTTGCCCCACTGGTGAATGGGGGTCAAGGGGGGATGGGGATTCCTTTTTGTGTGAAAAGGGACCAGGAGCCGTGTCTCCCGAAGCAAAAAATACTCACACTGCTAGTACTCACTGATACTGAGGATGCGACGTACAGCTAAACCCTGGAGGAAAGGCCAGAGTGCAGACACAGCCAGACAGAAAGGCCCCGGCTTGGTGGCCGGGAAGGACCATGTGTGTCATGGCGGCCCCTCCCCGTCACGTCTTCCATGATTGGGTTGGAGGCTGCTTCCCCTGGCACTCTGCACTGTGCCCCTGCTTTGTCAGTGGGGCCTGGGAGGAGCGCTGAGGCTCTTCCCATTGTTGGGGGTGGGCAGGGACTTTCACAGGGATGAGAGCAGGAAGCCACAGGAGGGAGGGAATCGGCACCGAGTCTTGGACACACGGATGGGTGGCCATCTTGCGGGCAGCAGGGGCTCAGCAGGGATATCACAGCCATTGGGTGTGTGGGGGTGGGGTGGGGGGTAGGATGGGGTGGGGCTGCCAGTGATGGGTGGTTTGTAGTTAATAAGCAACAAGGGTGGCCATCTTGCGGGCAGCAGGTGTGGGGCTCTTGGGGTCATCGGGGGCCCCTATCACTGTCAAGGCTTGATATGCAAACTGGTGCATTGTTCCCTGGGGCAGGGTGGGCGCTGGGGCTCGGGATCTTGCTACAGGATCCCTGTGAGAGAGCATGGGGCCAGCACCATCCCAGCTGGCACTGCAGCAGCATTGCCCTCCAGCATTGCCCACTGTCACTCTTTTGTTGGCTCTTTGTGTCCGTGCTCAGGCCCGGTGACTCTCCTGTGATTTCCCTGGAGGGGGGGCTGGCGGCGCGGACTCCTGGGGTTTGGGTGGAAGGCTCATGAGCCCAGTCCATGGAGGAGGCCTTTGGAGAGATTGGGGGGGCAGCGTGCACCAGCCTGTTTAATACCAAGCAGGCTATGGTTTGCCCCTTTTGCCCCATCCCCCACTGCCATCCTGCTTGGAGGACGGTCTGTGATGGGGAGCAGGAGATAAAGCGAAAGCCAGTAAGCCTGGTTGAGCCACTGGCCTGTCTGTAAAGGGGGTTTCCTCAGGGCCAGTTCTCTGACAGCCTGAGCCCAGCCATGTCCAGGGCACGTCCCCCAGGGGTGGGGACTCGGGCAGCCCCAGCTCCTGCTGCTCCCCTCCTTGCTGAGGGATCCTGAGGGCACTTCTCTCTGTACCAGTGGGGGAACCAAGCGCTAAATGTAGCAAATGTCAGTGTGTTCCATGTGTCAGTGGGTGTCAAGCCGACTGGGCCCGGCTGTTGTCACCATCACCCTTCCCAAGGAACAGCCTCTCCCTGTCCCTGACCCCAGTGGGCCAGCTGGGCACTGGGACCCATATGGGGAGCAAGTGGGCATAGCACATGATGCCTTGTGAGGAGCAGAGACCTAACCCATTTGGTCTTAACTGGAGGGACATGGGCAGCAGGAGAGCCGCCGTCAGGCTCCGGATCCCCTGCTCCGTGGGGTTTCTGGTGGCTGCATTGGTTAGGCTCTCATCAGCATGCAGTGCTAGGCCATATGGGGCTGGGGCTTGGATGGCAGGCAGGGGCCTGTGAAGGGGTGCTCACAGATACCCCTGATGGGCTTGGCCTGGCACCTGCTTCCTGGGCTGGATGGCTCTTGCTTGCATCTGCCCCTGGGGAGGAGGTGCACACCAGTGGAAGGCGCAGGGGACAGGTGAGGCCAGCCCGAAACAGAGCCAGTTGGTGGGGTTGCCCAAGGCAAACCAGTAGGCATTGGCATGGGGGTTGGCACAGCACCCACCCCTTAGATGAATGCGTTGGAGCCAACCCCCCCAAGTGGTGGCCAGAAGGGAAAGCTATTAACTGCCCCCAAAGTCTGGCCAGTTTCCATGACAAGCTGGAGGCAGCAGGGGGTGCTGGAGAGAAGAGACGGAAGGCGGTGGCGCTGTCAGGGCAGGCGAGATGTGCTCCGAATGACTCACCATGCACTGCAGCCATACTGCACTAAGAACGGCGTGAAGGGCTGGGTGGGGCTGCAGGGAGGCAATGTCCTTGGTATGCCAGGCGCTGCTGCACCATGGACCCCTGGGGAGATAGGCTTTGCCGCTGAGCTGCCCTGGCCTCTAGAATGCATCCACTTAGACCCAGTCCAACCCAAGCTGCCGGCCAGCTCCCAGCCCTAACCCTCTGTGCCCCACCAGTGCCACGGTGAGCCCTGTTCAGCCACTGTCACACCCTGTGCAGCTAGCTCTCCCCTAGCCAGGGCTCTGCTGGCAGCCCACTCACTGCCAACAGATGCCCATGGCAAGGCTGTTTGATGGAGACACAGACACCTCTAGGGCAGTAGCTTCAGTGGCTTGGGAACAGGCAGGTGGAAATGACCCCCCCCCACATCCCCTGACATGGTCGCCTCTTAATGTGAGCCTTCCACAGCCACGGGCTGAGTGGGGCAGGCGGCTGTGTTTCCCTGGCATGCTGGAGCCTGCTAGCACCCCACCCCCCAAAGCCTGTATATAGCCCAGTGATGGCAGCTGGGCTTCATCTCCCAGCTGTGCTCAGCTGTTCGCTAGCTGTGGTATCAACCCCCCGACATACCTGCATTACTGGGCTGTGTTGTGACAGGAGCAGGAGGCTGACTGGCATCTGCTGACTCAGCTGGTCCCAGCTCGGTCACTGGCAGGCAAGGTTTGCAAACCCCGGTGTGGCCAAAGGGTGGTGGGAAGTCCCCAACCCTGTGGTAGTGGCAGGGTGCCACAGGCGGGCCCATGGCGACTGCACTGCCAGAGCGTACCGGGAGACTGATCCGTGACAAGCAGGGCCGCACCGAGACGGGAGGGTGCACGGAAGGGGCAGGGGGGGGGGGTGTGAGAGCTGGGAGATGTATGTGTGTTTGTGCATGTAATGGGCAAGGCCGGCTCCAGGCACCAGCGCAGCAAGCAGGTGCTTCTGGCGGCCAACGCAAAGGGGCGGCACGTCTGGCTCTTCGGCGGCAATTCGGCGGTGGGTCCCTCAGTCACTCTTGGAGGGAAGGACCTGCTGCCGAATTGCCGCTGAAGGATGAAGCGGCGGCGGTAGAGCTGCCGCCGAAGTGCTGCCGATCGCTTGGGGCGGCAAAAACGCTGGAGTCGGCCCTGGTAATAGAAGGTGGTGTGGGTGTGTTGGGGGTGTGTGTGAGCTGGGATATGTATGTGGGGTGTGTACATGTAGTGTGCGTGTGTGATGGGAGAGGTGCGTGTGTGTGTGTGTAAGATAGACGGGAGGGTGTGTGCGTGTGAGTGAGAAAGATGGGAGGGTGAAGGGGGGTGTGAGCTGGGATATGTATGTGTGTGTGAGAGAGAGAGATCTGGGGGTGGGAGGGGTGTGTGTGTGAGAGAGAGAGAGATGGGAGTATGTGTGTAAGCAAGAGACGGGAGGGTGTGTGTGTGAGAGAGAGGTGGGAGTGTGTGTTTAAGCGAGCGACAGGAGCGAGAAAGTGATCGGAGGGTGTGTGTGAGCGAGAAAGAGATCGGAGTGTGTGTGTGTGTGAGAGAGAGAGAGAGAGAGAGATGGGCGTGTGTGTGTGTGTGTGTGAGGTGGGAGTGTGTGTGAGAGAGATGATGGGCTGGTGTGTGTGAGGGGGAGGGTTGAATATAAGCACTTCTCTGGTCTCCTGTTGAATCAGACCTGGAGGCCGGAGTTGCCTTCTCCATGGGCAAGTTGGGGAAGGGCCTTAGCAGGTCCAATCAGTAACTAACCCTTCCCTTCCCTCCCCACCCCCCCACCCCCGGCTGGCTCTGGAGCAAGGGGGCTGAACGCCCAGTCCAGGGCTGTGGCGGGGGATCGAATTAACACGTATGGGTGCTTCAGAGCCAGAGAGGGTCCTGTGGGCATTGGGGGTGGTGAGGTGGGGAAGCAGTTCATTGCAGAGCCCTAGGCCATGCACAAATGGGACCCAGGCCCTGAGGAGGTGTCTGGGGCTCTGGCTTCTGCCAGGAGGTGCCCACAGGGTTGGCTCAGCTGCATCCTCCAGGCTCGCTTCTGCTGCCTCCCAGCTCTGGCCCCGAGCAGAGGGTACCCAGGGTACTGGAAGAGCAAGGCGTATGGGGTCTTTCCCAATCAAGGGCATGCACCAAAGGGACTTCCTCCTGAGATCAGGGAACTACAGATCCCTGCCATTCCACAGGGGGGCTTCACTTGTCCCCATGATCTGCCATGCGCCTACCCCACCTGCACCTCAGGGCAGATCTTCCCTGCAGAGCTAACACTGGCGACAGGCGGGGTGTTCTCAGTGCCCAGATTCTAGCCCGATGTGAACAGCCACTGTGCAAAGCCAGATGCAGCTGCATCTGGTGCTGCGCTCGCTGTGTGTGTCACTAGGACTTCTGGGGTGGCCCGTCCCATGGTGCTTTGCACTGCAGCGAGCTGAGCCACTGTCTATGATGCGTTCCCAGTGAATTATGGGGAACCTGTCTGCCCTTCTGGGCACATGGGGGGGAGGGGATTGTGGGAAGGTTGTCAGAGGACTAGCAGAACATGAGTGGTTTAGCTGGCGTCCTCACTGCAAAGTGGGCAGGTTACCAGTCCAAGCATAATCAGCACCCGGGTTTTAGCTTATAGCCCAGGCCAGCTAGCGCAAGTGTAAAGCACCATCAGGCTTGTGTGGGGATGGGAAGGGAGGGTGATGCGAATAGGCGCTTGGGTTAGCACTGCAGCAAAGACAGATCCCTGTCGAGCATCTGGCTCGGCCCCCTTGTCAGTGGCTTGCAGTGTGGGCACAGACATGGTCAGTCCTGCCACCTGGCTTGCTGAGGGCTGGGCACAGAGCTGTGCTGTCCACCCTTCTGCCCCCCCACCTGCCCTGTCCCAGACTCCCCAGGGCTGGCTGCGCTCCCCAGGGGCCGTAGCAGGGGCCATTTCAGGGGAGGGGAGTTGGACTGGCTGAGTGGAGGTGTCACACTGGCCAGCAGCTCCTGCCCCCCAGCCCCGGCCTCTGGGCACGGCCCAACTCATTCACTACTGCAAAAAGGGCTATCACGCTATTAAGCAGCAACAGCAGTTTACAAACAGACACCAGGCGGGCGGGCATGGTCTGAGCCCTGCACCCAACACGCAGGGGGCACCCGACAGCCAGTGCCACTGGACTTCAGCAGAAAGCGAAGGTGTGTCTTCTGTATAACCATTGCCGACCATAGCACACACCCAGCCCTGGCCTCCTTCCCCACCATTGCCAGAACACCAGTGGTGACTCTCTAGAACCTCTGGGTACAGTATCCAAGGGGCACCATGTCTGATAGCCCATTGCTCCATCCCTTGGCAGGACTGATCCACCCAAATGACTACCTATCCATGGTGAGGAAGGGACAGCATCTGAGAGGCTTCTCCTACCCTTCAGACTAGCAGCCTGCTGACCCCTGAATCTCCTGACCTTCCTTGGCATCACCAATCCCATCCATTGGGCCTCTCCCCCCATCCCCAACATTACAACACCCAGCGTCGCCCCCTCCTTCTCAGCAGTCCACGTTTTGGGTGAACGCAATCCGTTTGCCCTCCTGTTTAGGTGTCACCCTGTGCTCTGGGGAAGACCAGGGCTCGAGTATTTTTTAGAGGTAGCATTGCACAGATTTAGATAATAGAGTCGCAATTTCTCCTTTTTGCCTTAGGTCCCTCAATGTCCTTGATCTTTCGTGCAATAATGTAGATAAGGAATAAGAACACCACATAGAACTTTTTTTATTTTTCCGGTTGGTTTGTTGATTTTCAGGGTGTGTGTGTGTGTGTGTGTGATATTTTTTCCGTTGCATTGTTGTTATTAGGTTGTCGAGGGGGGTGGTAATTCCTTTGGCTGTCGGTTGTGGATATTCTTCCTGTAGGAGAGGTTATAGTGTCACAGGTGTTACCTCAGTTCCTGTCACTGTTAAAAAGAAAAAACAAAAATTAAAAATGACAAAAAAACCCACAACAAAATGGATATATTAAAAAAAAAAAAAAAAAAGCAAAAATTCAATGGATGTGAAGGCCTTTTTAAAAAAAAAAGAAAGAAAAAAAAGTGATTCTCTGTTGTAACAATGCAGTGATGTTTCCCCCAGGGCTGTCCCATTTGAAGGGAGGGGGCTGGGTCTTCGCCAGCACAAAAAGCGCCGAGCGTATTGGCTGCTTTCTGGAAGGGCTGGAGCTTGTGTTTTGACTCTTGGTCCAAAAAAGGGCTGTGATTTTTATTTATTTAGCAAACATTTTGCCCTGGGGTTTTTTTCAGCAAAAGTTGAAATGTCAGCCAAAAAAGTTGAATTTTCCAACCAGCTCTTCTGACAACCTCCCTGGGTCTCGTTGTGGCATCACTCAGAGGAGAGTGGAATGAATGCATGTGCTGCAGAGAACAGACACTGTTACTACATATATTACACACCTGCCCATGCAGACCCTGGACTAGAATCCAATTCCTCAACTCCACTGCACAGACCCCACTTGAGTTAGAGAAAGTCTCCCATGACTGGCAAATGACCAGCCGCTTATCCAGACTGGCCAGTGTCTGACCATCCAGCTAGAGGTGTCCCTGGAACAGTCTTTCTGGTCAGATTCCCAGTCCAGCCCAAAATATCCCAAGAAGAGTTTATCCTTTGGCTCCCTTGCAGACTGACTCCAGTACATGAGGCTGGCAGCCAGTAATTGGCCTGGTCTCACACGAGAGCAGCTCAATGGCCCATCTAGCCCTGCATCCTGACTGCTAAAGTTCCAGATGCTTTGAAGCAAGGTGTCAGTCCCCTCTTCCATAATGCACCTAGCTGTGCAGTCCTATCGCACCGGGGGAAATTCTTCCTGACCCAAGCTGTTGTCCTAGAGCATGAGGATTGAGAGCCCTTGTCATTTCAGTGTGGGGGAAGGGTTTGTAGGGAGAAGGCAGCTTCCGGCAGGACAGTCCATCCCTCTCCATATATGGGTTTCTCCAAGTCAGCACCCATTATCCCACCTGCTGTAAAGGTGGCCAAGCAGAGGACCAATCACTCCCTTCCCTAACCCCTGCTGCAGCCCTTATTGCAGTGCTCTGATTGGTGAGGTGACAATAATCCAGAGGCCTTTGCTTCTTGTTTAGGCAACACCAAGATGAAGAAGGTGTCTCTTACTCTTCTCCCAGTCAGTGGGATAGTTCCACCCACTGTCCCTGGGCATCAGTGCTCCTAAGAGCTTGGATGTTCTCCGAGCTGAACCATCTTTGGAGCAGAAACCAGGCTGGGAATCTCCCACAAGCAGGCTGCCCCTGGTGAGAACCCCATTCCATCTAGTTGAGACTATGTTAGGGTGTCCAATTGGGACGGGGATGGGGGGTAATAGGTGCCTCTATAAGACAAAGCCCTGAATATTGGGACTGTCCCTATAAAATTGGGACATCTGGTCATCCTAGACTATATGGATGCCATGGATACTTCTTTGGTGGGGGGTGGTTCAGCCCTTCACTTGGACAGCGAGCCTTGGAAAGTTGAAGAATTTTGGACAAAGGTTCATGACATTATTTGATCTGAACCTGCGAAAGAAATCCATGCACGGAACCCCTCAAACCCCTCCAGACATTCAGCATGCCAGCAACCACACCAGGAAACTCAGAGCAGGTAGGACAGTGACCTTGCTCCTTTTGAAGCCAACTGGTGTTTGGCCATTGGCTTCCATGGGAGCTGGATAAGGCCCTTGCATGTGTTAAATGGACACAACTTACTGAGCAAGACTGACAGATACAGATGGATGGATCAGGAGATGGTGAGAGTAGATGTGACAGGCTGGACATCCCGTTTTCCCCAACTGAATCTGAGCTGTACAGCAGCGTGGGCATCTCCTCCATCAGCTGTTTTTGTTGATCTCCCCATGAAGCATCACTGCATCCCGTTGGTTGTATTTTGACTTAGCCTTGTGAACGGGTTGGGCGTATAAACTCCGTGCTTGCACTGTGCGCTGGAGAGGGGCAGTCACCGAATGAAAATGAGCAGACATGGCGCTGTTGTTGAATTTCTCCTGCCCCCTCCTGGAAAAGGGAAAACAAACAAATAATCAAAAGAGAACACGTGGCTGTAAATTCTTTGGAGTTCTTTGACTTGTGAGCAGGAGGTTTTTAAATGTGTTATTTAATTCTATATTGAGGACAATTGCTATAAAATAAAGCCAAGGGGAAAACACACCAACAATCCATCCCAATAAGTGTTTTGAGTTTTTCCTGGGTCGGGCGGGTTCCGTGGGGAGTGGGTGCATTCTGAGGGCATGGGGGTGCATATGTGTATGTATTGGACACATGGGCAAATGGCCCCTTCCCTTCCATATCGGAATGGACCATTTTAAAGGGTCAAATTGAAGGAAGAGTTTTTCTATGAACGAGAATGTTTCCTCTCTACTGGAATCATCGTCATTTATATTACAGCTGTGCCTAGAGGCCTCACCTGAGCTCACTGCTCCAGGTGCTGTGTGAACACAGGCTGAGAGATGGCCCTTACAGTCTAAACACACCCAGGCAGGTTGGTTATCCCCATTAGTATTGTCTCTGGAGGCCCAGAGAGATGCTGTGACTCGCCCAAGGTCATCCAGGGACTGGGAAGTGAAACTACATCTCCTGATTCCCAGTCCCATCCCAGCACAAGACCATCCTTCCTCCCCCACGAGGGGACTGTGGCCCAGACCCTCCCAGGTAGTCAGGGAGTTAGGCACCTAAATACCTTCTAGAATCTGGGCTCATCTCTTCCTGCTGCTCCCCCTCGCGTCTAGCTCTGTATTCCCAGAGCAGGTACAGGGCAGACAGTGGCTGTGTAAGCATCCCTGCTGGGCTTTAGCTTTGGCCCCATGGAACCCCTGGCCTCCCTGCTGACTCGGCCAACCAGTCGCAGTGGGGATTCAGAAGGGCACGGACACCTGGACCGTCGTCAAGCTAGACTGAGTCCAGCAGCCCATCTCACATAGCCCCTAGAGGGAGCTGCTATCAGCCATTCCCACCCTGAGCTGGGATCTGAACCAGCGACCCAGCAGTGAAAGGTTCAGACCATCATCAGCCCCCGTCGTACGCGGCACTGGTAACTCTGGCCCATGACAGAAAGGAGCAGTGAGTGGTGGAGGCAGAAGGCAGTGGGGTGGGAAGGCCTTGCAGCCAGTAGTTTATATTGCAGCTGGGACAATGTAGCAATGGCAGTATAAGTTGCTGCCACACATTCATGCCAGCAAACCCAGAGACTGCTGGGTACCCGGGTGGTTTCCCATTACCACCCGAGACCCTGGCGTCAGGATTATCCCATGGGAGGAATCACCCAAACCACGGGGAAGGCATCACCCAGCAGCTTGTCAGGCTCATTTGCCATTCGTCACTTCCTGTTTGATTCAAGTACATAGCGACAGAGGCGAGTTCCTTCTCTGTGCAAGTCAGAACAGGCCAGAACCACAGTGGCAGAGGCACCTGGCTCACATCCTGGGGCAGGTGGGTTCCCAAGCTGTGACATGCAGCACACTGGAAGAAGGGGACAGATGTGGCTGAAGCTTAGGGGATGCTGTCTGCAAAGCTGAGGGGCTGGTTTGAAAGCGCATCCTGCAATTCATTAACAAATAACGGGCCCAATGAATGATGACTGCTTGGAGCGCCTAGCATGCCTTTCATCCTGGGTCTCTCAGAGCCTTATTACCATTGATGAATTAACCCTTACTCACATGCCAGGACTCTGGGACAGGATCATTACAGAGAGGGAAACTGAAGCAGAGAGCAGGGAAGTGCGTCGCCCAAAGAAAAGCCAGGGGCAAAGAAGCAGGAGTAGGATCCTGGAGTCCTGGCAATAGCTCCAAGACTCGATTCCTCACTGCAGAGATGGCGTCTCTGTCTGAGCAGTCAGTACTCAACAACGTTCAGCAGCAATAAAAGACTTCACATTCAGGAGGCAATAGCATGAAGCACGCAGCATACGAGCTCAGTTATCCTCCTGGTAACATGAGCAGCCCCCTAGGCCTGCTATCAGTGGGGGGTGCTACCCGGCTTTAGGTAAATGGAGTAACCATAGCTGGGGACAGGGAACCAGGCTGGCGTGGGGCTGGTCTTGTGGAATCATAGAATATCAGGGTTGGAAGGGACCTCAGGAGGTCATCTAGTCCAACCCCCTGCTCAAAGCAGGACCAACCCCAACTAAAGCAGGCTTGGGGGGCACACACCTCCCACCTGGGTCCTTGCAGCTCCTTTCTCTGGCTACTTCTGCCCAATTTGGGGAGTAGAGCTGTGGCTTTGAGGTCTGGATTCAGGGCCTAGCCCTCAAAGCCCTGTACAGCTACCCTGATTACTCCAGTGCTCCTCCAGGCAGATGGCGTTTGCACTGTTGGAAGCACTGTTTGGGCCCTATTATCTCAGGAATTGGGGGGACTCATGGGATTCTTGTGGCTTTTCAAAGTATTTGTCCCCGTGGAGACTATTGGTCCTTGCTGGAGGGTGGGAGAGGTCTGAGCTAATAGCTATCCCAGAACCAGTGATCCAACGCAAACAGCCTCTGCCAGCAGACCGCCAGTCACTCCAACCCATTCAACCCCCCCACCGCCCTTGGAAGAACCAGTTCTGCTGAGCGCTCGAGCACTGCCAAGTGCCTTGGGCTACACTGGAGGTTAATAGAAAGCAGGAGCACACCACCACCACAAGGCTAGGACAAGTGCCAACATAAAAGACCACAAAGGGGCTGCACATTGGGAGTGAGGGGCACCGGCAGAGTGCTGTGGGAAGCCCAGGACCACAGGGAGGATGTAAATCAGGAGTGAGGGGCGCAGGCAGAGCTGGGGGGGGAATCCAGGGCTGGAGGAGCAGGGGGGCTGCAGGTTGGGACTGATTGGTATTGGCAGAGCAGTATGGGGAGCCCAACACTGGGATAGCAGGGGGGCTGTGGGCCAGGATTGAGGGGGACTGGCAGAGTTGTCGGGGGTCCCAGAGCACCTCCATACACAGCTACCCTACCCCGAACCAGCGGAGTGTGTCTGCCATGACTCAGCCCCCACATCATACCCCTCTGTCCTGCATAATGGGAATGATTGATAAAGCCTAAATGTATTCCAGCCACGTCCACAGGCTAATTTCAATTTCCTGGTAATTATGCAAATAAATGTGGATTTAATTAAGGGCAGATTTCATTAAAGGCTTCTTGGGAAAATGGAAACAGAGAAGGGGAGATGGAAAGAGAGAGGGGAAGGAGAAAGACAAAGGCTGTGTCAGCCCCGGAAGACAAATGATGGCAGGCATAATGAAGGGGATTGGCCAATCCCACACTCCAATTTGTGCTCACTTAATTGGAGGGGCTTCTTCTAGGGGGGCATTCAGCTGAGGCTGAGATAGCATGGCAGCAGGTGACAAGATAAAGAGAAGCCTGAATTCCAATGAAGGCCCCTGCACTCCTTTTTGTGTCTGTCTCATTCCGGTCTTACTTCAAGACACCTCCCTTCTTCTCTAGCATAAGTGCAGGCATCTGCTGTCTGTCCCTCTCTCCCCATCTCCCTGACAGGCATTTCCTGGGACCATCCTGTCCCCACCCCTCTTCTGCTCTAGCAGGAGCCATAAAGCGCAGCCTTGATGCTGCTCTGGCATCACATCATGGCTCTCGGATTGCCAGGGCTCTGCCATTGCCTGTGTTTGAGCCTTCTGTCATGTGCACTATAGATCCGCCTGCACGCACAAGCATGCTATGCATTAAAGGTATATTATACACCTTACACTAGTGTAGTGTGTGCGCAGAAGTGTACATGCATTACAGGCTAGATCCACATAGGGCATGGGCATTACAATGCCTAATGCCTAGGTACCCTGCTGCCTAGTGGAATTCGCACCCCTGAGTTAGGCACCCAGGATCCCCCTACGCATAGAGAGACTGAGGCAGGGAAAGGCATTCTCAGGGGCTGCTGGGGCTGGGCAGGAGTGAAATGCAGAGAAAAGGGGTAGGGCTTAGGACCCAGATTCACAAAGGTGTTTAGGTGTCTAAGTCCCACTGATCTGGGCCTTGGGCACCTAACTGGCGGGCAGAAGGGACGTGCTCTCTCTACTCAGGCTTCTTGGCCAAGAACCCTCTCCTGGGGTTAGAGCTAACCAGCAAAAAAAAAAAAAAAAAAAAAAAAAAAAAAAAAAAAAAAAAAAAAAAGAGAGAATGAGACCCCATTATACCCAATAGGCCAGTGGTTGGGAAAGTCATCTGGGATGTGAGAGACCCAGATTCCAATCCCTGCTCTACTGGATTGGGAGCAAGGACTTGAAGCCAGGTCCCACCCTCCAGGTGAGCATGGTGACCACTTGGGCACATGGGTACGGGCATCTCCTGCTGGAGCTGTTCCAGTTTGTCTAAATAAATTCAATGTTCATCGGGAGAAAGAGCAAGGCTAGCCCAGTGGTCACAGGGGCTGTGGGACAGTTAGGTTCACGGCCCTGCTCACCGCTCCACTAACTATTTAATTAACTCTACCAAGTGCGATAGCTCCAACACGCCACACATGCATGTCTTTTATGGGGCCCGATCCCTGCTGGGAGACAGGCGAGGGAACACCTCGTTTGAGAATCCCCCTTCATGTCCGCTGGCCCTGCAGCTTGCACTAGGGCTGAGCAGCTCATTCCCTGGGGGCCAGGCAGCTGTGCACATGCCTGCCAGCAGAGGGCTAGGCAATACCTGAGAGGTGACTTTGAAAATGTCATTGGAACTAGATGTTGGATGTAGGATCCTAAAGAGGCAGTGAGGCACCAAAGTCGCTTTGTGGATCTACCTCCATATTAACCCCCCAACCCCCACCCTCAGACACACTATGTTAAGAGAACATTAAGGTTGCAAGTCAAGTGCTCAACTTAGGAAATGCCTGAGTGAAGGTTCTCCATCAGACCCGTGCATCAGCTTTCTGTAGAACACTTACAGCTCCTGGCCCGTGGTTCAGTACCCTGGAGGCTGCGTTCTAACCAGCCCTCAGCTCCCTTCCCCTGCTGGATATGCTGCTGACTTGTCCTTCTGGCTCCATGGGCTTCCTGTTCTAACTAATGGGATAACCGATGCTTCTATTCTCTCCTACTACCCATGGCTGTGTAGATAGGGCTTGCAAGCCAAGCCTTCTATCACTTCACTGCCTGCCCCGAACATCTTTGAAACCTGCAGCCAACCTTGAATGGCAAGGCTCCAACTTGAACAGAGCAGCCACACACCACGTCTTGTTCACAGCATGGTATCCAACAGATGCTTAGGTATGTTTTAGGCACCCATCACCACAGGGCCACCCACAAACTGGCACTGAACCAATGAAATTGGGTTTAATTCCCACTCCTAGCCATTCTGGTGCAATGTGATGACGGCCATTTGGGCAGACACGCCAGTGACTGAACTCAATGCATGAGCTGCCAAGGCTCTGTGGGTAGGGGCCATCACAACTCCTGTTCTCTGTGAATCAGCACAGAGGGGGAATTGGTCACACAGAGTCACCAGAGGGTTCCACAAGGGCATGTGGACACTTTTGCTTCAGATTAAGAGTGATTTCATTCAATTACATTTAAACCACTTGTAATATGAAACAAAGCCATCTGTGCCCAGGTTTGCGCTGAAAGAACGCCGGGGTGAGTTCAAGCCACATTAGTTATTTCAGTGCTTGCCTGGGCGAAAACAAGTCCTAAAGAAGTGATTAGACCAAGAAATTAGATAGGTAGAAATTATACAGAGAGAGAGAGATTAAATAAAAGGGAGGGAGAGCAGAGAGAGCAATTAGATACAGTGATCAGATAGCAAGAGAGTAGAAAGAGGGAGACAGGACACAACCCAATTTGCCATTTGCCTGTTTGGTGGCAGCTCTGCCTGGTTGACTCTGATTCCATTTATCATCTGCGTCAAGCACTGAAATGGGCTAGGCGATCACAACTGCCTGGGTTTGTAATCTAAGACTCCATTTCTCCATCCCATGATTTATGCCATTAGAGGCACCCCTCCACCCCCATGCACTGCTCCCTCCAACCATCTTGTTTTCCCGATTTCTCATGAGCACCCATAGATTTTAATTATTGCCCAGCTCCCTAGCACACACGGCACTGTCTAATGCACGAGAAAGGACGTGGGCTCTGCCCTGAGGTGACTGGCTAAATCAGACAAGCCCCTCGGGGTAATTTTCAAGCTACCCTGATCTCTCCCAGCTTCCCAGAGTCCGCAAATTTGATTAGGGCCATGGTTTGAAATGCAAGTGTTAAACCCATCTCAGCCCATAGCTCAAGCCTCTCTCATGCATGAAATCAGCTAAGTAAGCCTGGCTCGGCCAACACATTGCATATTAAGTGTTGGATATAAATGGAAGGGGTCAAGGCACCAGGGACCCATGATCAAAACTTTCTTCCGTCCTACAGTATAAGAACCTGTAAGAAACCCTGAAGCCAGCTGCTAGGATGTTCCCACAGGACTAGAAAACCCTGCATATTCTTCATCTCATTTTGTGCTCTCCTATAATCTTTCCATCAGTTTCCCCCTCCCTAAATTGACTGGGTTACAAGTGTCACTTGGACCCTTGGTAACACCGTGACCGTGATCATCCAGCTGGCTCTGAATCATACTCAGCCAATGCTTGTTCCAGGCTGGCTGCAGCTGTGCAGTTACTACCCCTGCCTCTCCCTTTGCAGGGGTGCAGGTGTGTGATAGGTACCTCCCAGCTGTCCCTTTAGAAGGCATCTCCTCCATTGCAGGCAGAATGGTGGCCGTGACCTGGTTTGAATGAAATTGAAATAAATAACAATGCCCTTAAATTTCTTACCCCGGGGAGAAGAGAAGCAGAGACTACATCTCCTTCAAGGCAACCTTTACCCATGGCTTAGTGCCTTTCATTTGCTTCTTTGTGATGAAGGGAGAAAGCCTGAAAGGTTTGGGAAACTAAATAGATTGAGCTCTTTGAGTCTATCACTATATGGCATGTTTTCTAATCCTCTAATCATTCTCTCATGGCTCTTCTTTGAACCCTCTTGAATTTATCAACATTCTCTTTGAATTGTAGGCACCAGACTTGGACACAGGATTCCAGCAGTGGTCACACCAGTGCCAAATACAGAGATGAAATAACATCTCTACTCCTATTTGAGATTCCCCTGTTTATGCATGTCATGGACCAAGGCACGGGCAGCCAGGCCTAGTGGCAGGAGCCAGAGCTAGGAACCAGAAATCAAAGCTGGGGTCAGGAACCAGGAGTCAGGACCAGAGCAGAGGAGCAGGTGTGGAGTCCTGGAACAGGACTTGGAACCAGGCCCAGTTTACCAACTGATCCAGATCGCTCAGTAGCAGTGACCTGTCCTCGTCATTATTTACCAAGTCCCCAGGGTTTGGGTCAGTGATGATTTTATGTTTTTTTGCAGGTCACTGATAAATAAAGTGTAGGGCCAAGAACTGATCCTTGTGGGATCCCACTAGAAACAAATCCATTTGACAATGATTTCCCATTTTCAGTTACATTTTGTGACCCATCAGTCAGACCGTTTTTAATCCATTTAATGTGGGGAATATTAATTTTGTGTCGTTCTAGTTTTTTAATAAAAATGTCATGCAGCACCAAGTCAAATGCCTTACAGAGGCCTAAGTCTATTACATCAACCCTGTTACCTTTATCAACCAAACTTTTAATCTCATCAAAAAATATATCAAGTTAGTTTGACAGAATTTATTTTCCATATGCCCATGTTGAGTGGCATTAATTATATTACTCTCCTTTAAGTCTTAAGTCCCATATCAGCTGCTCCATTATCTTGCCTGGGATCAGTAACAGGCTTACAGGCCTAGAATTACCTGGGTCATCCTGTTTACCCTTTTTAAATATTAACACGTTAGCTTTCTTCTAGTCCTCAGGAACTTCCCTCATGCTCCAAGAGTTATTGAAAATCAGCATTAACTGTCCAACCGTCTCTTTTTACCTTCTGTTTAGTAATAGCCTGGCGTAGGTGGCCAAAACAACTACACCTTTTGCAACTCTGCTGTGAGTCTGTGACCAAAGAGGCAGCCAAAAGCAATACCCTACCCAGCCCGCTGCTGCTGGTACAAGTTTGCCAGGTCTTGGAGTGGCTGATCAGACCGTGCGCTGGGCCCGTGTTTCTCCAGCGCTGAGGCTGCAAGTCAGAGTCAGCACTCGAGACAGAAGCTGCATGTTCTCTCTTTGCTGTTCTTTTCTCTTCCCTTTTGGGTGTGTTTGCCGTGTTTTGTCTTAAAGGAAGCAGGATCAGACTTAAACAACAGTTCCAGACCATCTCGTCTAGTTTTTTCCTTCTCCCCCCACCCCCAAGGACAGTTATTATGTCTTTAATACCATCTAAATGACTGCCCAATGGTGGGGGGAGGAGGGGTCTCTATAAACACTTGCTGCTGCTAAAAGGAATATTGTTAAAATGAAAGACTTAATACTTGTTTGCAGTGTTGTTGTAGCCGTGTTGGTCCCAGGATATGATAGCGATGAGGTAATATCGTTATTGGACCAACTTCTGTCGTGAAAGAGGCAAGCTTGTGAGCTCCATAGAGCTCTTCTTCAGCTCCGTGGGGCTCGAAAGCTTGTCTTTCACCAACAGAAGTTGGTCCAATAATGATATCTCACCCTCCTTGCCTCTTTACATTTCCAAGTCTTTAGCTGTTTTGCCTTCTTCTTCTGTATCTTTAATAAAAAGTTTCAAAGATTTTGAAGGATGTGTTTGCCAAGGGAGTGTGGACTGAGGTCTTCGTACTGGAAACTCCGAACCAGTGCTTAGTGTTGTACAGTGACAGGGTCATGTTAGCACCTTTGATTCTCGGGCCTATTTATGCCATCAAAATTAACAACAGTCCACACCCTACAGGCCTGGCTGTGCTACAATGGTTCGGCAGCATCTGTGCCGCTGTCCTCTGCTGTCTTTCCACATAGCTTGCCTTTATTTTCCTGTTATTCCTGTCTGTTCTCTTGGTCCCTCCCTGCCCAGCATCAGAGCAGTAGAAGCCAAGCGCGCAAGGACCTCTGGTCTCAATGTTATTCCCCTGCCCTCCCATCCTTACGCCTCACGGAAGAATCCCTCCTGGACCGGCCACTGGAGTCTGTGGATACTGGCTCCTGCCCCAGGATGGGGAATGAATCTTTCATAACCCCAACCCCTGTCAGCTGACTGGGGCTGGGAAATGAAAAACAGCACCTGGGGTGTCACATCCGGCTGGCAGCCTCCATTTTTCCGCTCACGAGGATCCAGTCCCATCTCCCATTGTATCAAGGCTGAAGGGAAAGGCCCTGGGCCACCCTTGAATGGGGCAGTGCCCTGAGGTTCAGAGGCAGGAGAGCAGGAGATTGCTGAGCACCTTCCCAGTCCCTTCCTGCAGCCCCACACAGCACAGGCAATGTCTGCCCCCATTTGCTGCTCAGCAACCCTCACACTCTCCTCCGCTCCCTCACTCGCCCTCTGGTCCCCTCTGCCACAGCCCAGGGATGAATGGGTACAGGAGAGGAGGAAATGCGAGAGGAAGGGAGACACCGATGGAGCAGGAGCAGGGAGAGAGAGACACAGATGGGGGGGGGGGGGGAAGGCAGACCCTTGCAATCAATCAGAGATGGTAGGGGCTAGGGAGACAATGCAGTTGGCACAGGGGTGCCGGCCTCATAGAATGAACTAGGGCAGGTGCCGACCCAGAGTCTTACGGAGGCTGCAGGTCAGGAATGAGGGGCACTGGAATGGCAGGGGGCTGTGGGCCTGCAGTGAGGGGCATCGGCAGAGCTATGGGGAGCACGTTTATTCTCACTCGGATATCCTAGCAGCTGGTCTTGTCCCAGAGCGAGCCTGCGAGATCCCTGTTCAGGACGTCTCTCTATTAGGGGCAGCAACAGGAGCTTGCTGGTGCGTAGGGAGATTATGGAGGGTTGGTGGCTGCGGCGTTGCAGAAGGCTCTGCATAGCCCTAGCTTCCAGTCCCCAGGCACCGATCCAGGCTGAGGACCATGCTCCCTGTGCTGGTCACATCTGCTCTGGCACACTGCCCGTCTAAGGAGAGTGAAGGTGGGGAGGGCAGAGAGCACCCACCACCCACTCTGACGGGGTCAGGGCATCAGAGAAGGGGTGGACAGCTGAGCTGGGCAGGCGAAGGGACAGCAGCCCCTGACTGGGCAGGAACAGACATTGCACTGAGGGAATGGCAACTTGGCTGGTGTCTGTCTGGCACCTCCTAGGCCCGGCCCTGTCACAGCAGCTGCTGGTGCCCTCGGCTCTAATCACTTTGAATTTCCAGAGCCTCGCTGGATGGGATTAGATAACCCATAGCAGCCCAGCCAGAGCAATGCCTCTCCCCGGCCATCTTCCTGCTCTGCTGACACTTCCCAAGGGGCCTGTACGGTGGCAGGTGCCTCTCGGGTCCCTTCCACAGGGCATCGCAGGGGGCAGCCCCAGATTTAGGCAGCTGTGTGCCACACTCTGAATGGGCCCTGGGAGTTTGTAACTCCTCTAGCCTTAACCTTGCCCCTCTTCAGCGGGCGCTGGGGGGATTTGCATTTCTGTGTTGATCTGGGCCAAGTTGAAGCTCTCTCTGGCCCCAGGTGACTTGCTCTCTTTCATTCAGGGGCATCTGTTCTTCAGCTCCTCCTCCGGGTGACGGCCCGTTAGGCGCTTCACCTGCTGGAACCCCTCCAAGCCTGTCTCCGGGTAAGGTGGGGGGGAGGGGGTTGAGTGGATCTTCCTCCTGTCCCTTGTGTGAGAGACGGGCAGGGAACAGGTTGAGCCCAGATACTCCCAGTCTGCAGGTGACATGACTCCACATTGCCTTTCACTACACCCAGAGAGGGCAGGGTCCTGGCTTCCCCACCGCCTGCTCCCAGGCAGGGGTGTGGATGAGCAGCTGAGGCCGAGTCCAGATAAGAAAAGGGATACTGGGAAGGATGAGGGGGATATTGTCCGTTCCTGACTCACCCTTCCCTAAGGGAAGTTGCTGTTTAGGAGGTGAGGCTGGGCCCCCTCCCCATGGCATTCGTGGGCAAACGTAGATTTTTTAACACTGTGGCCGTTTCTCCCAGAGCTGGAGCTGGCTGCGTGACCCAGGCCTCTGTCAGCTCCAGGATGAATTGCTGGGCTGGCTTCGCTGGGTGGAGTGACCTCACCACTGAGGGAGCATGTTGCACCAGCACCCCTGAGCCTGCACAGCTCGGTTTCCTACCATCCCTTTGGTCTATATGCTGGGTACCTGCTACTTGGCTACCTGGGATCCCTGGATTAGGACATCGGGGGGCTGGGGTTAGGGCCATCTCCCATGAAACTCATTCCCCACCTGGTCCATGTGCCGGAGGTCTCCCATCTTCACTGTTCATGGAGGCCTCTCTGTTTACTCTGGAGTTAGCCTGGGTCCGGTTGCTGGGGAAGGCTGTTATGTCTTTGAGGAGGGCTTTGGTGGCTGGCTGCGAATGCTGTCTCAGAATCTAGACTGCTCACTGTGGGAGTAGCTACCCTGGGTCCTGTATCCAGACAGGTGCGGGCTGTACAATGGTCCCATGGGATTGCAGGTGTGGTAGCTGTGGATGTGTTCGGAAGTTCAGGCAATGGTAGGGAGACCAGATAGCAAGTGTGAAAAATCGGGACAGGGGCTGGGGGGTAATAGGCACTTATATCAAAAAAAGCCCCGAATATCGGGACTGTCCCTATAAAATCAGGACATCTGGTCACCATAGGCAATGGGCACGTGTGGTCTGTTTAGCTCTCTGCCCCCATGGTCCTCCCTCCCTGGCCACACACACAGAACACTTGTTTCCAGGGACTGTGTGTTTCTACCCTCTCCTTGGAAGGAGGGTGCTGGCAGAGCTGCCAGGAGGTTGCGAGTGGTTGGGGCTCCAATTAAAATTCCCTCCCAGCCTTCCCAGCGGCCCTGCTGTGAGCTGAGTTCCTGCTGCTGTCTCAGGTGGGGCATGCTCTAGCTGTCCTTAACAGTGGCTGGTTTGTGATGAGAATCTCGGTAGTGCAGGCAGCACCTGATGCTATTTGCTTGAGAGCCTCCTCTTCACACACAGCACTAAGCATCTCTCTGTCTGGGTTCGGTGAAGGGCCACTGCTTGGTGTCTCATTTCTCCTGGCTTTCCTCTCCTCTACCACTGCAGGGAGAGGATACACAGCCACTGAACCACTGTGGAAAGGGCCATGGATAGCAAAGGACAGAGACTCAGTACCGGCTTCACATGCCCTCAGTCCTGTCCAGGGCTAACTGCAAACTTCAGAGCAATGCTCAGATTGGTTCACTTCACTCCCAGTGTCCTTGCAGTTCTGGCTGAGGGATGTCACATCCCCAGCCTCCGTCAGCAGATGCCGGGGGGGTGGTACAGGAGCGCTCGCTGAGAGGGGAAGCACAGCCCCTCCTGCTGGCCTCTTCCACCAGGGGCGCTATGGAGAACAGTGGGCAGACACAGGAGGACAGCATTGGAGGAGGAAGGGAGGCAGGCAGGGCTGGAGACTCAGAAGCTCACATCTACCCAGAATGACAGCAGACGGGAAGTTACCACAGCTGTAAAGCATGATAATAAGTGATACATATTTCCATGCCAAGTTCCCTTCGGGATGGGAATCTGGCTGGCTTCCTACAGGGCCGCCCTCAGGGGCCAGAGTTCTGAGGAGATCCTGGATGTTCGGAGAAAGCTTTACACCATCCTCCATCTCCGATGGACTGTGGTGGTCCCTGAGGCCTCGCTCAGTGATGGCAGCGTCCAGAAGGGTATCCAGTTCTGCCGTGGCGAGCTGGCAAAAAACCTGCCCAGCTTCTCACAAAATGGCGAGGTCAAATGGCTGTCGCTGGACTTGTTTTTAGCCTCACGAGTTTTCTTGTTCCTTTTCCTGAGTGCTGTGCTCTATATACAGCACTGGTCAGCGTCCTGGCTGTGACCCTTCCCAGCAATCTGCTTAGGGATGCCCGTGAACAGTTTCTGATTGCAGTGGTTGCTAACAAAAGCTTGCTGCACTGTCACTTCTCCCCAGATTGTAAGGAGAACAAAGATCTCTGCGTGTCTCCAAGCAGCTGTATGAGGCAGGGAGTAATATCACTGCAATACTGCTATATTTGAATCCGGGAGCAAAAGGGCCAATCCTGACCCCACGGCAGGATTTAAACAGTGGAGGTCACACAAGCAAAGAATTAGGTCAGTCATGGAGGCCTGCAAAATAGTGTGGGATAGCAGCTGGAGAATTGCCAATGTAGCACACAGAAGCATTGCATGCATACGGACAACAGACCGCATTAACTCAAGTCGCAGTGACCTTACTCCACTTCAAAAGTGAAGTGCAGAATTTGCAGCAGATAGGCAGTTTGCGGGATATCTACACACAGGCATTTTCAATGAGCACACTAGCTCCAGTAAGTGTGAACTAAACCCCCCATGTAGACAAGCCCAGACGCTCCCAGCAGGAGGCGCTGTAGGGATTGGTGCAGGAGCTGTGGCTGGAGGAAGCTCAGTATGAAAGAAGCCACTGGAGTTAGGAAATAAAGATGAGTCTCTTATCCCCATCTGCCAAGCGTTTGTTACAGAGTGTCAGAAGAAAACAAAATACTGGCAAAAAAAAAAAAAAAAGGATGATCAAAACCTGAATTTCAAAGTAGATCCTGAAGCCAAGTGCAATATAGCACAAGATTAGTGACTCCCCAGTGCTGCAATACAAATTCAGCTCGTCTCACATGGCAGGGACAAGAGCCCCGTGGCAGACCCATTCTGGCACCTCTGTATGAAGGCAGAACCGCTGGTTTGAAATAGTGCTACAGGAAGCGCGTGCTTGGGTTGAAGAGTCACCTGCAAATGCAGATGATCGAACAGGTGCATAACTTGCTTTCAGGTCAGGATGCAAACGATCTTCTTCAAGAATGTAATGAGCAGCTTAATGGACTGAGATGTATACTGGACATAATACCAGGGCCGGCTCCAGGCACCAGCCGACCAAGCACGTGCTTGGGGCGGCACCTTGTATGGGGCGGCCAATCTTCGGGTGGCAGGGCAGCGCTCAAGGTTTTTTTTCGTTTGTTTGTTTCGGCGGGGCAGGGCGGCGCTCGGGGGGAGCAGGCGGGAAGGTTGTTACGGCGGAGTGGTGCTTTTTTTTTTTTTTTTTTTGGTGTGTGCGCTTGAGGCGGCAAAAAAGTTAGAGCCGGCCCTGCATAATACAACACTTTGTTATAGATCCCAGGGCACCGTCAAAAATACATGCCCCACATAAAGTCTCATTAACGCTGAGAAATACAGTTAAAAATACTTGACTAAATGATAAAACTAGGTGTTATTGAGCTCATGCAGACATCAGCTGACTAGGTTAATAACATGGATACTAATAAAATCAAACAAGTTAAGGATTTGTGAAGATCCTAAAGATCTGAATTAGGCCTGCTATGAACACTCCCCATGAGATGGGGAGGGGGCACACACAGATTTCAAAAAGGAAGAGTATTATCAGTTTTGGATGCAAGTTAATGGTTTGGCAGCGCCAACCAGATAGACAAAACGTAAACCTGCACCTTCAACTCCTCTTTTGGAGAGACACGTCTAAGCAACGTCCTGTCAGGATTATTTCAGCATCTGATGTGCCGCAGAGTATCAGGTCCCAGATCTTTCATAGATTTTTAAAGCCAAAAGGGACCATTCTGACTATCTAGACTGCCCTGCTGTATAGCACAAGCCAGAGAACCTCACTTGCTGATTTCTGTATCGTGAACTGGAGGATACCCTACCTGCCGCAGGAAATTCAGCAGGCGATCGCCAACATGACCTGGCCTTCCAGCTAAGCTCCAAGTCCTACAGCCCCAAATGTCATCACTGCCTGGTGGGTCATGATGACCTGACTACCACAGAGAGTGGCGAGGGGGAGGGCACCAGAGAGAACATAGGTAGAGCCCTGCAAATCTGCGGATATCTGCAGCCCATGTTTATGGATCGCACATGGATGTGGATCAAAATTTTATATCTAGAGCCCTGCAAATCTGTGGACATCCACAGACCATGTTTGTGGATCACGGATTGGATGCAGATCCAAATTTTGTATCCGTGCAGGGCTCTAAACATACGAGTACTTACAAAAGAGTGGTTTAGTATTTAGTTTATCATCACCTCCACCCAAAGTCTTTAGTCCCATTTACCCATAAATTCTCTTACCTTTCAAGCAAGGGCAAAGTTTTCTAGGGAGGCAGGCCCCAGCCTGTGCCCACCTCCTCCCAAACTCAGTACCTTTCCCCCTGCTTCTCCTCCTGCCCCTTTCTAGACCTGTTTTCTCTTGGCACGCCTTCAGCCTCCCAATCTTCTTAGCTGCTGCTGCATCTCCTCCTCCCACCCTGTCCCTCTGGAATGAGCTGGGTCTGGCTTATATAGCCCCCAGACCCCTCCTACTCCCAGCAGTTTCTGAGAGGAGTGGTTAATTGGAGTCAGCTGTGTGGGGTTCCCCCCCTCCCATGTGACAGTTCCTAGTTAAAACTGTCACAGGCATCAAGTCCATCACTTCTGTTTGAGCTACAGCAGGTCTATTAGAAAGATATCCAGCGACAGAGAAGCCATCGCCTGTCTAGGTAAAACCTTTCAGGTTCTGGACTGGGTAGAACAATTGCTAACGATCTACTTTGGAGCACAGTTTATCAACAACAAATGAAAGTTCTGCTGCCGGCTAAAGCAATAGCTCTTAATTTAAAATATTTTGAGATTAACAAAGAACCTACGATCTCAGATCATGCACGAGCACATGGGCTGGGGACAGTCTTTCTGCAAGATGAGTGCCCAGTCACATAGATATCTAAAGCACTGACTAAAACACCACAGACTGAAAAAGACAAGCAACATTTTTTGGTTGTGAGCACTTTCATGAATATGGCTACGAGCAGAAATCAGTTAAGTCAGTAGCTGTTGGAAGTTATATCACAGAAGCCCTTGCGCAAACATCGCCTAGACTTCAGAAGACGATGCCCCAAAAGTACTCATTAAGCACACTTCTTATAGCTGACATGCTTTCAAGAATCCCCCAAAATAGTGAAAGCCAGGAAGAGGCATTTGAAGTAAATATGACTCACACATGACCCAGTTCTGAAACAAAATCTGACAAGCTCAGACACAAAATACAGAATGATCCAGCCTTACAAAAGCTTGAATATAATTCTACAGAGATGGCTCCCCAGCCACTTCCACGCTTAAAAGCTGATTGGGACAACAGAGATGAAATTGCTGCATATGATGGTATTCTATAGAGGTTAGGGTGTTGGAATACGACAGCATTAGGTCATAAATGCTAAGCATATTCCAGCATGCTCATCTGGGTATTGAAAAGTGTAAGAACATGGCCTGAGAACACAGGCACAAATGCTAGCATTGAAGATAAGGTGTCCAACTCTGAAATTTGTGATAAACACAGGAAACAGATGGGGAAAGTACCACTGAAATTATGGGAGATTCCAGGTTGCCCTTGGCTCAAGGTTGATGCAGATCTAGAGTATCTGAATTAAACAGGAAAGATACTTTATTTTTTAACCACCGTGGTTGCACAACACCTTGAGTAACAATGTAACAGCATATGGTAAATTGCAATTTGAACAACACAGGATTCCCAAAGGACTAATAAGAGGTAATGGTCCGCTATTCACAAGTGGCTCATTTCAGCCATTCTCTTTGAGATAGAAGTTCAAATGCCCCACCCTGTTTACTAAGCTTACTGAATGGGTAAGGACAAATAGCAAAGAACTTACTAACAAAAAATCCCTGGTGGATTCAGGGATGAATATTTAGCATTGTTACAGTTTATCAGCATACCTCTGCGTGCTAGCATTAGACACCACACTTGAGAGATTTACAGGTAGAAGATCCATAACCTCAACACCTAGTAAGTTTTGAGGCCAGTACAATGAACTCTGAATTACACCTCTACCCCGATATAACGCGACCCGATATAACACGAATTAGGATATAAAGCGGTAAAGCAGTGCTCCGGGGAAGGGCGGGGCTGCGCACTCCGGCGGATCAAACCAAGTTCGATATAACATGGTTTCACCTATAATGCAGTACGATTTTTTGGCTCCCGAGGACAGCGTTATATCGAGGTAGAGGTGTAGTTACAAAAGAGCTACAAGCCAGGAAGCTAGAGCTGAAGAAACTACAGTCACCCACATTGCAAGTGGGAGAAAATAACAGATTCTAACCAAAAAGTGTCTGGTAACCTACTAAATAACAGCTACCCTATCCACACAGTCCTAGAGGGGGAACAGCAAACAGCTCAGCATAACCAAGTAAGAGCATAGATAGCTCTGTTTCTTGAGGACACCCACAGTGCTTGTGCATGGACAGACGTGACATACACCCACTCAGTCAGTGACAACACCAGGAGAATAAGCACAGGCTCCATGACTAAAGAGGCCATGTAAAAGCAACAAGAAGCGGCTTTGTGATCAGAAAGCCAGAGAGGATCAGAAATGGGGGTTACCGACAGAGTGCCAGTACTGTTAACTTCATCCTCCTGCAGCGTTGCCATTGCCAACTCGCACTTTTTTTTAATTCAAGTCTCACAATATTTGGGTCTTTTCATAAAGTCTGGATTTATGCGATTAGGAGGGAACCTCAGCTTTCCTTTTAAAATATAAAACACATTTCCTCATGGTTGTAGAGAAACGTTTAAAAATGTGAACCCTAACGGCTACAACACCAGCAAAAAAGAGAACCCAGAAGTTATTAGACCAGTTTTTCATCAGCACTTCTGTATGCCAGACATCCAGCCCCCATTGCCTCACCTGCCCTAGATGGAGGGCCAGCAGGGAACAGTATCGTAGGGCTGGCAGTGGGTGAAATCACAGCTCCTTCTCCCAGCAGGAGGCACTGTAGGGATTAATTAATTGCTATTATTATGGGTGTTGTGGTAAAACTTCAGAGCACCAGTCATGGACTACACTGTGCCAGGGGCTGTACAAACACAGAACAGCACAGGAGTAATGGCTGTGGGAAGCTCACAGCTCCTCCTCCTGACCTTTCTCAGTGGGAAGCAAGGTAGGGAATGGTGGAGGAGTAATGCCTGTAGGGGGGAGGTCTCAGCTACTCCAGCCCCAGCCTCCCCCAGCAGGAGGTGCTATGGAGCATTGTAGAGGTGGATAATATGCCTCAAGCTCCGGGAGGGAGTTTGGGTACAGGAGGGGGTGCAGGCTCTGGGCTGGGGGTGAGGGTGTTGGAGGGGGCGAGGGCTCTGGGAGGGAGTTTGGGTGTGGGAGGGGTGAGGGGTTGGGCTCTGGGCTGGGGTGCAGGAGAGGATGAGGGGTGCGGCACTTACCTTGGGTGGCTCTCAAAAGCAACCCGCACCCCCCTCTGGCAGCAGCTCCTAGGTGGGTGGGTGGGGGGGCGGTAGGGTGACCAGACAGCAAATGTGAAAAATTGGGACAGGGGTGGGGGTAATAGGATCCTATATAAGACAGACAAAAATTGGGACTGTCCCTATAAAATCAGGACATCTGGTCACCCTACAGGGTGGGAGGGTCTCCGCCTGCCGCCCCCGCAGCTCCCATTTGCTGCAGTTCCCAGCCAATAGGAGCTGCGGAGTCAGCACTTGGGGCAGGGGCAGCATACAGAAATACACCCCCCCCCCCCCCCAAGGCTGTAGGGCTGTTCTGGCCACTTCTGGGAGTGGTGTGGAGCAAGGGCAGGCAGGAAGCCACCTTAGCCCTGCTACACTACCGGTGGTGGCCGGGCCCTGGGTCCTTTTAAATTGCCCGGGGGCAGCAGGTGGGGCCGGGACATGCTTCAGGGGAGGCACGCTGGGGTGGCAGGCAGGGCTGGGGGAGAGACCCAGCCCCAAACATTGGTGGAGCCGGGCCCCCGGGCCCCAAATATTCCTGGAGCACGGGCACCACAGGCCCATATAACTTGCCGCCCCTGGGGCATGCGTCTCACTGTCTCTTTCCTGTAGTCGGTGTGAGTGAAAGTCAGCTGGCAGTGAGAGCAAATGTCTGCAGGCTGAGCTGGCTGCCTGAGCACTAGTCGGGAACAAATGCCCCAGAGGAGACAGGTAAGGGAGGGCAAAAAATCCAACCCACTGTCATTCACTAAAGGCCTTGGCTAGTCAAGAAGACTTCAGCAGGCTTTGCAGCTGGTGACCCAGGGGCAGGGAGGGTGGGTGGGTGAACATTTGTGTGTGGAAGAACCTGGGTCATGCTAGTAAAAACCATCTTGTTTCACTCCTTGACTCTTATCAAATGCCACTGAACATCAGCATTTGGGACATTTTGGCCAGTTCTAAGAGAAAGCCCTATAGAAATGTGAGGGCTCCTCAATAAAGGGAATGTGATGTTGTTTGGATCTAGGGGTTAACTCATTCCCAGCTGTTAACATTCAGAGGTCTTGGGCAACCTGCCTACCAGCATAGAGATGCTCCCTTAATATCCTGTGCCAGCCAGCTATACTGAGGGCAGCAGCCTGGAGGGGAAAGCTGCCTCTGTGGGGCAGCTGCATGTCCCTCATGCATGTTGGTGGGGCATGGGCAAGAAGGGCTGGGGCCTGGGCCACACCCCCAACATGCCAGCCTGCACAGCCACACCAGGATGCTGGGGGACCTTCCCTGCACCAGATATAGGGCTGGCACAGGGGATACCCCCTCATGCCCCACTGAAGCAGGGCAAAAGCAGGAGGCAGATTGTGACTCCAAATCAGCTGTGTGCTGCCCCCTAGATGGGGCTTGTGGTAAAGCTAATTTCCCCCTAACTGATTGAATAATTATTTTATAGCAAGCTGGCCTGTCGTGCTCATCAGGCTATTTTCTCCCCAGCTGTCTAGGAACAGTTGGATCCAGTCATTACTGTGTGGTTTAATCGCCTTTTAGATTTTAGCAAGTATGAAATTAATCACCACCCAGACACTAACTTCAGAGCATGACAAATGGCCTCACCTTGCTCCCCCATTCTCAGAGCTGATATGCTTACTCCCAGCTGAGATCCGTGGCTCAGGGCTATATCTGGAGCTCTGGTTTGTTGTCACCATGGGTGTGTTGCTGGAGAAAGGTGCTGGGTTGAGAGTGCTGGAGATTAAGGCTCAGATTGTCAAAGGATCGAAAAACCTGATTCCTGTGACTTTGAGCAGCTGAATCCCCAGGGCAGCTTTGGAAATCTCAGCCTAATGCCATCTCCTCACAGCCTGAGTACTGCTGGGGGAAGGGGTCCTGCAATTATCCTTCAGCCCACCCAGTGACCCAGTCTCATCCCTTCCCTGAAGGGTTCTTGCTAAGGTGAGAGGAAAGGGTCAGTCTACCGAGCCCATTCAACCCTTGGCTTCTCTGCTGAGGCTGCCAGCCTGGGGGCTCATTCATGCCATCTGTGAGGGTACTGTGTGCCCTCTGGGACACTCCCCCCTTGAGAACTGGACTGAGCTCATACCATAGAGGTCACCTGCAATGGTATGGGACCCACCTGTCACAAGTGCCTCCTTCTGGTCAAGTGTGTCTGCAGACAGTCCCAGTCCCAGCCCCCGTATCAGGCCAGCCCCCAGGGCTTCCTCCCTGGAGGCCATGGTTTCACCCTCTGGCTCTGTTCTAGCCCCAGTGCTCCAGCTGGGCTGCCTGACAATTCAGTCCCCTTCTGGGGGTTTACTGCTGTCCAATTATAGGCCCTTCCCTAATGGCCTCGGGGGGGGGGGGGGGGGAGAAAGAACCACAGCCCACCCTCTAGTCCAGGCTCCAGCCCGGGGACCCTAAGAACAGCAGCCATGTGCTGCCACGTCCCCCTTCAGTTCTCTAGGCCACTTACCCATAGCCCCAGCATTCACTAATGCCTTATCCTTAGTTCAGGGCTCTTCTAAGCTCAGGCTCAGCAGCCAGCCAGGAGCCCTTCCTCACTCCCTTTGTCCCTACTAGCACTGAGCTGTCCATTGGGCTGCAGTTCCCTTTAGCCAGACAGGAGCAACATCTGCCCATGCCCATGCCCATGCCCATGCCCATGCCCACGCCCATTAGCTCCAGCAAGGAACTGCCTGTCTCTGTTGTTGTCGCTGCAGTTCCTTTTTATAGGGCCCCCCTGGGCCCTTATTGGCTGCTCCCTGCAGTCTCTCTCATTGGATGCTTCCCTGCAACCACTCTAGGATGCTTGGAGGACTTCTCTTCTGCTCCTCTCTGGGACAGGTGTGGCAGGACCCTGAGGCCTCCAGCAGGAGGCCTCTGGGCCTAGTCCACCCCATCACATCACCCAAGAGCAACCAGGTGGTAAGAATGTCTGATCATGACAACCACCAATCATTTCTACTCCTGGCACTGATCTGTGTAGAATAATGAGAGAAGATTCTGTAGAGATACTCCCACCTCTGCCAGTGCCTTATACTCCTGACCTGCACCCCCTGCTCTTCCAGTCCTAGGTGCCCCACACACAGTTCTTCTGATGCCCTTCAATCCTGACATGCAGGCCCCCTGCTATCCCACAGAGCTCCCCGGGACTTCCCCACAGCTCTACGCCCCAGCACTTGTCGGTCATGACGGCATAGTTCAGACTGGTCCTACAGTGGGACATCTGATGTGAGAGCTGAGAACGAAGACATTCATTCCTGCCATGGCCAAGACTGCAGTAGCACTGGGCTCCCATGCCAGGTGCCCTTGGTGCCTGGGCCTAGCCTTGGCTTGACACAGCCAGCACTTTGAAAGGATTCATTTTAATAGGATCTCCTGCTCCCATCCCGGTTACCATGACAACAGCAAAGCATTGGGAAGGAGCTGAGGTTTGCTTTCCCCAGGCTGTCTGTCTGTCCTGGTCCTTCCAGGGCCTGCCTAGGCTCAGCCCATGGGCCGGTGGGCTGGATCCCACATCTGGGGAAGAGAGGGGACTGGCCAGCTGGCTGGCTTGCTCTGGGTCAGCTACCTTGGGACACCCTCAAGGTTTTTCCAACCAATGTTCCCCCGCGGGGAAAGATGAAGAGGAATCTCCTTCATGCTGACTGCAGCCTGGCCAGATAGGACCCCCTCCCCCCGTCCCAGGCTGTGGCCTCTGCCTGGGGGGCAATTTGGAGAGGCTCGGTCCTTCTTCTGGCCCAGTACCCAGTGACAGCAGGGTTGGATTTCAGCCTAAGAGGGTTTTTTTAGCTTCTGACAATCCACCATCTCCAGCCACAGAGGTTGCCCCCTCCAGCACATACCAGGAGCCCCCTGTTTTCACATCTGGGGACACATCTGCTGCTCCCAAACTGATAACACAGCCCTACCATCCCCCTGCCTCCCCCCACTCCATGTTTGGGTCTCAGTCCCTCTGCCAGGGAGGGGCTGTTCCCCACCTGTGCATAGCAGGGAGAGGCTGTGCAAGGATTAGTCAAACCTCCCCTACCCCCAACCATCCAAAATCACTTTGATGGAGGCCTGAGGCACTAGTCAGGAGGCATTATTTACCCTTTTTGATATCTTGGAGTGGGTGCAGAGTTTAAGGAGGCCTGAGAAGGGGAAACTGAGGCAGGATGCTGCAGAGCCACCCCAGGCCAGGAAGAGGCACTCTGGAGGCAGCAACCAAGCACAATCTCCCCTTCTCAGGGATCCTTAAACTCCCCACAGTCCAAGGAATTGAAAACAAGATTCTTGGGGGGGGGGGGGGGGGGGGGGGGCTAGTTTATTTAATCTGTCACATGGTTTCCAGGAGCCCTGTAGGGCCAAACCTTTTCCTCTTGACTAACAGAAATTCACAGCTCTCCTTCCAGGGCTTGGGACTCACCCTCTACTGGTTCCACCCAGGCTGGCAACAAAGTCTTTCAAAACCAGTCTCCATGGTGTCTCTCCCCTGCTTGCCCCAGGCAGCCTTCACCCCAGTCCCAAGAGCTTCCTCTGCCCCACCTGGGCAGGTGAGCTGTGTCACAGGTGGGGCTGGGCCCATCTCCCCTTAAAGGAGCCAGCCAGCCTGGAACAGGGGACAACAGTCCCATCAGGTTGGTGCTCACAGGATTCTAGGGTTTGGTGTATCTCTGGCATAACTAGACCGTTCACAGGCTGCTGTAATTTGTGGCAGCCTCCCAATGGCTGCCTGTAGGCAAATCTGGGGTCTGGAGATGCCTAGAATCCCAGCCCCCAGCCTGCCCCCTGCACTGGGACTTGCAAGGAGAATAGCAGGGTCACCAAAAATATGGGAGCACCAGTGATGCTAGTCAGCAGGGAGGATCTAGTTTGTGTGATAGCCACTAAATACATGGACACAGGGGATCTGGTGACCCTAGTCAAAGAAGGCATAATCTGGTACCTGGGGATGTGGTGTCCCCAGCCAAGATGTCTAGGGAAAAATTAACCCACCACTGAAGTGCAGCTGCTTCTGAAGTGGAACGTGGCAGCTGTTTAACAGTGCACAGTAACACAGAGGGTGGTTTAGGAGATGTGTGGGGACTCCTGTATTCAGGGGTGTATCTGGCTCAGCAGGATGCTGTGTTTCAGAGTGGAATGGGATGGGGCTCTAGGATTAACACTGCTGCTTTTGCACACACATGCAAAAAAAGTGCCCCGGGCTCTGTGCTGATCACAGGGGTTTGGGGCTTTGGAGCTATGTCCCTGCTGAAGGATATTACCACCAGTGGGCTTTGTCACAGGGCCCAGAGGGAAGAGCACCACCTACTGCATCACCAGTTCCACTTTCCTGTAGCGCATGTCTACACCACAGCGGAAAGCAAGCCTCCCGGTCTGGGCAGACACACTCTGTTACCCGCACAAAATTCTCTGTTACTCGCACACTCTAGGGGCACCCTCCTTTACCCAGTTCCTAGGGCTCAAGGTGTAACCCTCTTAATTTAGACACCCATTCTTACCCAATTCCTAGGGCTCAGGGCATACTCTTTGCAGGTCTGCAGGACCTTTTACCAGTGAAAGAGCCTTACACAGTAATATCCTTATCCTATATTTATTAACAATTACCAAGCAGAATACACATGCTAAGCATACAGCACTATGCTCACCAATCCTGATCAGGCAGGCAGACTTTCCCTGTTGGCCAGGCCAGTCTCGTCTGGGTTCTGGTTGTTGCACATCACGGTCATGCAGAGGATTCTTAGCAGTTCTGATCTTAGGTTGTGTCTTGGAGGTGAGTTCTACTTCTTCCAGGTCTTTCCTTCTTATTCTTCTTCTGTTCCTTCTGCTGGTCTCCTTCTTGGACCCCAGTTTATATAGTGAAACTTGAGTCCTGCTTAGCTATACCTTAACCAATCATTTTACTAAAATTTTACTAACCAATCCTAACATAGTGTAACAAAATTCTCTAACCAATCATACCCCACTACCTTAATTGATTTATGCCTAGCAAAATTAATTATGTAACAGACAGAAACAATCAAAGAACCAGACAGAGATCATACAGACAAACAATAGAGAAGTGGGGACCATAAAGATAAAACAATAATGAAATGAGGATTTCACAACCACAACTATTGATAAGTGATTTCTTGCCAGGCAGAATGCTATCAAACTAAGTTTTCTTTAACCATCTTAAGATCTGGTGATAGTGGGTACTATTAGGACGGGGTCTCCTTCTTAACAGCCTGATTGGTTTAATGTAATTTAGATGGAATGTGAGGATGTGACCTCCTGCTTCTTTGCTAATGTCTGCTGCTCTCTTAATATGGCTGCAGACAAAGGCCTTTTCCTTACATCTCGTGCTAGCAGGGTTCCAGCTAGTGCGCCAGAAATAGCTTTGTGGCTGTTGTGGCACCTGCAGAGGCTCTTGCCTAGCCACCCGACTCCTGAGTGGGGCCACACAGCTATTTTTAGTGTGATCGCATGAGCCCCACTACCACAAGTCTGTACTGCCTATCCAGTGAGGCCATGAGCAGGCCCAAACCTGCCTAGTATGGATGAGCTACCAGCTCAAGGAGGGGTGGCACAGGCTAGACAGGGGAGGGAGGAGCATTCAGCTCTGCCCACCTCCCATTTGTGGTTGATTTGCCTTACTGGTGACGTTAATATTGGCATGAGACCCTGGGCTGAGAGCTGGATGCTCTGTATAATCAGGTGTCCCTAATTAGACAGCACATTAGCGCACCCCGTCGAGCGGCGGCTCACTGCATATTGGAGGGCTTGGAGCAGCGCTCAGAGCTTATGTCCCAATTAGGGCTGAGTGGGGCTTTGATGTGTGTGAAGGGCCAGAGCCCAGGTGCAGAGAACAGAGGGGACAGCGTTTGCAATCCAAAGGGTGGAGAAGTATGTGAAGTGCCTGGGTTTGAGTGAGGAAGTGGTTCCAGTTAACCAGCAGCTGAGATGCAGGGGCAGCAGTGCGGGACTTGGGAATAGCTTTGGGGACTGGCTGGCACTGAGCCTGATTTGGAGCACATGCAAAAGCCAGGTAAGGAGAAAGGAGCTGAGCAGGTGGGGATGGCTTCCCGAGCTGAGACCTGAAGGGCTGTCCAAGGCAATCCAGGACTGGTGTAGGATTGAGGTGCATTGGCTTGCCCCCAGAGTGCCCAGTTCCCCCTGCTGGCCAGCCTGTAGCGCTGCAGAAGCAAATGATCCCAGCAGCCAAGAACCAGGTCTGAGGATCCTGACAGCATGCAGGTCTCACTGGTGCTGCCACACCCCTGGCGTGGTGGCACTATACACACCTGTGCTCCTCTGGCCATTCTCCCTCCCTGGGAAGTGGGGTTCCTGGTGCATGCTCAGCACGGCAGAACAGTGACTCCCCTGGCTGCTGCACCTCTAGGGCCACGTGAAGCTGGTCACAGACGCAGGGGTTGGGGGATACTGCCCCCATGACTAGGGGTACCCTGTGATTTGGCTCTCCTCTGCCACGTGAGGCAGTGGGCAGCAGACGCCTCCTGGGAGAGAAGCAGCAACTTTCTCCTGCCAGCACCGCCTGCTGGACTCTTCCTGCATCAGCCATTGGGGAGGGGAGTTCAGGGGGCCCCTGAGTGGAGGAGGGAAACAGCCTCCAGCCCCTGGCTCTGTGGTGGGGCCAGGCTGCAGCAAGGCACAGGCAGCTGCAAGCAACATGCATGTATGGGAGTGAACTGGGGGGCAAAGGCCCCCTTCCTCCTGCCCCAGTAATAACATTGTGCAGTGTTCAATTCTGAGCCCCCCCCATTGCTTCCAGTGGGGCTTCTGCTGCCCGCGGCTGGAGGCGGGAGGGGACTTGGAGCTCTTGCATCCAGAACCTGGACTGGGTTGGTGGCTCCGGTGGCGAGATGAACGTCTCCCTCTGTCCCTGAATCTGCCTGTGTGTGGGGCTGGTACAGGCCAGGGGAGGGCAGAAGAAGGTGGCTGTGATCTGAGCAGGACTGGAGATCCCACCATGCCTCTGCTTGCTGAGTCCTGAGTACAACGCCATAGGGCCGCTGCCGCTGTCACTGCCCATTGCCTCCCGGCCTGGCTTATGCAAACAGACGTCGTCATGCTCTTCCCCTCACCTCCCTGCCCTCGCTGCCCCCTCACGCCCCTCCTGCTACGCCCCAGCGCTTGTCGGTCATGGCGCTGTCAGGGCCCATCAGCTCAGCGGCAGATGGGTTGTCATGTCGGCATTGCCCTACTTTTCAGGGCTGATGCAAAGAGACAAGGTGAACAGAACTGCATACGTTGCGTTTCCACTTGCTCTGCGGATCACCCCAGAACGGGGAGGGGCAGGGATGCTGGCTTTCTCTGTGCCTCCCCCCACCCAGGGCATTACCTGGCCACACTGGGATCCACCCTCCCCGCACGCCCCCCATCAGTGCTGGCCCAGTCATGGCAGCTATTAGACGGCACAGAGGTCATGCTGAGAACATAGGATCAGCCACAGCAGATCAGATCAGGTTGCTGGGCCATCTGGTCCAGCCTCCTTTCTCCCCAGGACCTTCGCCCCATGCGATTCCAGGCCTGCTGAGGTGATGACCCCAATGCTTACGGGCCAAGTGCTGGGCTACGGGAGAACGGTGCTGGTAGTGCCCTGCACAGCCCAGCATGTGCCCAGGTGCCGTGCCGAGCAACTGCTCAGATGGCTCAAACACGGCAGATCTGAACAAGAACAGTCTCTGCTGGCTGGGAACCCTAGCAAGGAGATGAGCCAGGTGGGCAGGTACAGGGGCTCTAACTGCCAGGTGCACAGGGACTGGTACCTGTGCTATGGACCATGATCTCATGTACTGTGTCATTGGCTGTTCATGGTGCTGACATGCTGCCCCCCGCCCTTCCCCAGCCAGGCTCACCCTGACATCACTATGTGTCCCCATTCATGGCTGATGGGGCATGCCCAGGAAGGAGCCTTCACTCCCTGGAGGTGCATAGCATGCTGGGAGCCTGAACTGTGCCTATAGCATTGCAGACGCAGGCAGCTACAGAGGCATTTCAGACAGTAGCCGGCAGCCTAGGTGAATCTAGGGAGTGTGACGTCTAGGTTGAGGGCTGAGAGCCCCCGTCATTATATCTCTGCCTCTGTCACTACAGAGATCCACACGCATATCAGATCCTTTCTTGAACCTCAGCTGTTCTTTGCCTCAGTAATGCCATACAGCAGTGAGTTCCACAGCTCAATTCCACATTACAGAAACTCCTTTCCTTTTAGTCACTGTAAGCTTGTTGCCTTTTACCAGTCACTTTTCCACTTCTAACACTTGTATCACCACCCCCAGCTCTGCCAAGCACCTTAATACAGACCTGCGTGATCCCTTATTCCATTTCTATCCCCTGGTCTACAGATCTGCCAGAGCCCCTCATTCTGGCATGCAGCATCCCTGAGCAGGCACAGTCACGAACCAGGATGGGGCGGTCAGGCCTAGTGGTCAGAGCAGGACCCAGAGCCAGGCCACACCTGCTCCTGCTGGGCTGAGACCAGGAGGACTGTGTCAGAAGGTTTTTATGAAGAGCTGTCAATCAAACCAACCAAGTAAAGTGCAAGGGGAGGAGCTTATTTTCCCCAGAGCCCCTCCCATGCAGCTCCCCTGGCCGGGTGCAGAGCCGTGACAAACTCCACCAATGGGGCTGAATCCAGAAGCACTGGATGATGCTGTGGTTGCGTCTTCACAGCCGATTAACCCTTTGTGCAGGGCCCTTCCACCCGCCGTCTCAGCAAAACTCCCCGCCACACAGACCTGACAGCAACTGGGTCTATTGCCAGCTGTGCAGCTCCCATAACCCATGCCATGTATTTCAGAGCGCATTCAGCAACCCATCCATACACCAGGAACTAGCACGGATAGGTGGGGTGGGGGCACAGATCCTCCATTCCACCCTAGCCTCCTCCTCTTGCAGTCTCATGCCCTGGGCTCCCCTCCCAGCTTGTAAGACATGATTTGACTCTGGCCGTGCTCCCCAGCCATTCCCACCTGCCAAGCCAGGGCACTGAGCCCGGTTTCAGTGCTGGGACAATTATTCACCTGGACTGGAGTTTTCAGCAGGAAGGCTGTGGTGCATTGCAAATTCCATTAACGACTTCCAGCATCACTCACTCCTGAGAGCAAAAAGCACAAGCTCCCAGGAGCGGGAGGGAGCTGGGGGAGGTTTCTTTCAGCTAATCCGCTTTGCTCTCTTTGGGGTGGAATATCCAGGGCACGCTGGCGGATTGAAGCTGCCCAGGAAAGGCAGCAGAGCATCCGCTCTGCCACGTCCCCAGGGGCTTGTCTTTCTGACCTCCACTTTCCAAGCAGAGCAGGTTCCATTTGATCGGCTGTAAATGCAGCTTCGAGGGGGCTCCTGGTGCATGGAGCCCGCGGCATGGTGCACCCAGGATTGAATCTGTCAAAGGAGGCCCCTGCTTCCTGCCGGCTCAGAGATACAGATGAAGAATTTTTCTCTTATCCCCATCGGGATGGATGGGGAGGGGCAAAGCCTCCTCCCCCTTTCAGAGGGCAAAATCTGCCCCCCCTTCATATTGGCACTGATGCCTCATCCATGATACCATGGCACATGTCAGGGCAAGTGGGCTTTGACCTGATGAGGGGCCACACTGGGAAGGGCATAACATGGCACACATTGTGCCCATACCTTGGGCTCCATCTCGATCCCAGCAGCCAGCCTTGCTGCCCAGGGGTGTTTAGCCTGCACCTCTGTGTTCAGCCGTGGGTTGCTTTCGGGAATGTGGAGGGCTGCATTTGGACCAGACACTCCTGTCCTGAACTACAGCACCCTCTGCAATTCCGGTCCTGAGGCCCAAATAGCTCTGCCAAGGCCCCTCAATCCCAACCCACAGTCCATCCTGCTGCTCCAGCCCTGGGGCCTCCCCCAACAGTTCTGCCAATCCCCCATAAGCCTGACCCACAGCCCCCTGCTAGTCCAGTGCTCAGCCTCTCCAGGACACCCTTCAGAACACCAACGGTGCGGACCTGCTCACTGGGGCGTGGCTTTGGGATGATACTGAACATCCCCTGGGAACCAGGCGGAGACAAAACCATTCCATGTCCCTTGGGACAGACAGCAGGACATGACCCCTCTCTGGGGCGGAGGGTGGGGGGCTGTGCCCTCAGTCCCTGTGCTCTGGTGCAGCAGCTCAGGCCGGTGTGCTCAGATTAGGTATCACAGGCAACTCTGTAATTGCTGCTGCTGCTGCTTTTCCCCCCCTTGGGCAACGAAGGCAGGGTCTGTTTAACTCTCTCTGTGTCAAACAAACTGCGGCTCAGGCTTTTGGCTGCTCTTCCATTGCCTCGTGTGGCTCTCCTGGCTAGGAGCACAGCTTCCCTGCCCTAGCCCATTACACAGCATGTCACTCACCGCTAGGGCGCCCCCCAGGCCACTCTGGGGATTAGCTTTTTCCAGGGCCAGCGCCCCTTCTGCCGCTCGCTGCGTGTCCTGCTGCCTCTCTCTCACTCTCTGTGACTCCGGGTGCTCTCCCTTCATGGCTTGGCCCTCCGGCCAGGTCACTGTAGTCCTTTCCCCCTTCCAGGGTACCAAAGTCTTTCCGAGCAAATTGTCTCAGGGAGTCTTCTCATTCACTGCCTGGCCGGTGCCACTTCCCCAGTGACTAGTAGGGGAACCCAGCCCTGCCCTCTACTCCCAGTTCCAGCTCAGAGACCCTCTAATCAGCAGCCAGGGTTTGCACTATCTTAACCTGTTGCCATTTCCCTGAGCCTTTTCCTACACTTTCTCCCCTAGGTTTCCTCCCTTTCCTCTCTAATGTCAGAGAGTAGCTACAGGCTCCCACCCTGCAGCTCCCTTCTGCGGCCTGCATCCTGACTCTATTTTAGCCCTGCCTCCCTGTTCCTTCTCAGCCAGGCTCCATCATCAGTCAAGGGTTTCTTAGGCCACCTAATTCCCCTCAAGCTATGGTCTGTATGGCTAATTGGCCCCTTCTCGGCCTTACTAGCCCCTTCTAGGCTAGTGTGGGGGTGGACACCCCATCACATGTCCCATCCCTCAGTGGCAGAGGGTGGGGCCCAGGCATGGCCCAAGGGGGTCAGGTTGCAATGTTTCATGCTGGGAGATAGGGGTTTGGCAGACTACAGCCGAATTTGAAGATCGTGGGTGTGGCTCTGATGTAAAGGGAAGCACCACCCAATGGGCATGGCAGAGTGATGAGGCCTGGGGCTGGGAGAGGGAGAGGTAGAGCCGAGCAGGAGTCAGGGCCATTGGCAGGTGAGCTGCAGAGGGAGCCCTGGACTGGAATAGCAGCTGTGGAAGGCTGTGTGTTGGGACTGAGCGGCACCAGTAGAGCTGTGGGGGCACAGGGCTGGAATAGCCTTGGATGTGGGTCAGACCTGAGGGGCATGGGCAGAGTGGGGGGGGAAGAGCTCCTCCCACCATTGCCATGTGTCCCTGCACCCCTCCCCCATCCCCATGTGTCCCTGGACCTCTTCCCCCTGTCCCCATGTGCATAGGCTCAAGCACCCATGGGAAAAAAATAGGGGGTGCTCAGCACCCACAAACCACAGCTGTTCGGCATGACCCCGGGGCTGGCCACCAATCAGCTGTTCAGTGGCCATCAGGAGGCTCTCGGGGGAGGGCGGAGAGGAACCAGTGGTGGATGGGGAGGTCCTAGAGGAAGGGGCTGAAAGGAGTGAGCGAAGGGGGGGCAGGGGAGCCTGGGAGAGGGGACAGAACAGGGGTGGGAAGAGGCGGAGCGAGGCTGGAGCAGGTTCTCCAAGGAGGTGGGTTGTGGTTAGTTAGAAGAGATGTCTTCTCCCGCAGAAGAAACCCCAGCGCTGTCCCCAGGGCTGGATCGCAGCCAAACCGAAGACTTGAAATCACCTCCACAAAGAGGGTCCCAGCAGGAGCTGGGGATCAGGTTACAGGTGCTGCGTGTCAGCCAGGCCACCTGCCTAGCGAGCACAGGGCCCAGCTGCCTGTCACCGACGGGGGAGGAGCCCGGGTGTTAGTCACTCAGGGCAGGGCTATGCTTACAATGCTGCACCGGTGCAGCTGCGCCACTGTGGCCCTCTAGGGAAGATGCTACTCCTGAGCTTCTCCTGTCGGCGTAGCTAATCCAGCTTGGCAAGAGATGGTGACGGGAGATGCTCTCCTGGCGACATGGCACTGTCTGCACCGGGGTTAGGTAAGTACAACTGCATAGCTCAGAGTTGTGGATATTTCACCCCCGGAGCAACGTAGCTATTCCAGTTTAAGTTTGTAGTGGAGACCTGGCCTCGGCTTCTAGTCTCCAATGCTCCCATCTGCCAGGCTCTGGCACTGCCGCTCACCTGCCCGCCTTGGGCACTAGCTCTCTCCCTGTCCTGCCTAAGGAACTTGATTGCACAACTTGGCACCATTCCCAAACAAGCGGATAGAGGCCAAAAGCCAATGCAGGCTGACAGTGGAATGCGTTTGCTGGGGCTCAGCACTGCTCCTAGCAGTCAGGTCTCCACATGCAAGTCCCTGGGCAAGCAGCACTGACTGGCAGCCTCAGCAGAGAGACCCAGGCCTAACCAGACCACAGAGCCTGAACTCTCCATAGCCCCAGTGGGACAGTGTGGGGGAAGTCTCCATGGGTCATCCCTGGTCTGTTGCAGAGCAGAAACCTTTGGTCTCCAGCGCTGCCCACCTGGCACCTTTCACAGCTCTAAATTCACTCACAAGCCCATGCCCTCAGTATCTTGCTGCTGCTGCGATTTTCCCCATGGAGCTGAAACGCTCCCCAGTGCTGACCTGCATGGCTGTGTGTGGGTGACTGGGTGCTGTGTTGGGTTCGGTCACAGAGACCCCCTTGGGATTGTCACCTGATGTGCTGAAATTACCTCTGAACCCGTTTTCCCTGCCAGCTTGGGACTCCAGAACCCCGCCTTGTTGAACCAGACATGCTAGTCTGCTGCAACACAGACCCAGGTCTGGTCCATGCCCCCAAAGCTGCAGACTTTAACCAAAAACAGCTCAGCAGGTTACCTCTCCAGCACCCAGACACCCAGTTCCCAATGGGATCCAAACCCCAAATAAATCCGTTTTACTCTGTATAAAGGGTCCGCCCTCTGTAACACTGATAGAGAGATATGCACAGCTGTTTGTTCCCCCAGATATTAATCACTTACTCTGGGTTTATTAATAAACAAAAATGATTTTATTAAGTATAAAAAAGTAGGATTTAAGGTTTCAAGTAATAACAGAAAGAACAAAGTAAGTCATCAAGCAAAATAAAGCAAAAACACGCAAGTCTAAGAAACTGATTACAGGTAATATCTCACCCTTAGAGATGTTCCAATAAGCTTCTTTCACAGACTGGACTCCTTCCTAGTATGGGCCCAATCCTTTCCCCAGTACAGTCCTTGTTAGTTCCAGCAGACATCTCAGGTGGTAAGCAGGGGTTTTCTCATGACTGGCCCCTTTTTGTCCTGCTCCATCCCCTTTTATAGCTTTGGCACAAGGCGGGAATTTTTTGTCTCTCTGTGTCCCCACCCCTCCTTCTAAATGGAAAAGTACCAGATTTAAGATGGATTCCAGTACCAGGTGACATGGTCATATGTCACTGTAAGACCCCTAGTCTCCATTCCCCATGGGCTGGCCCACACAGTACACAGGAAAGTTTGCAAGTAAACAGAGCCATTTACAGTTCATTGATTCTGAAGCACTCTTAATGGCCTCCACTTAATATGTTTACATCAGTAATACAAGTTTATATCTTATTCTCCTAACTCCTGACACAGAAATAATACATGCAAACAAATAGGATGAACACACGCAGTAGATTATAAGCTTTGTAATGAAACCTTAACAAGAGACCTTTTGCATGAAGCATATTCCAGTTACATCATATTCACATTCATAAGCATATTTTCATAAAGCATATGGAGTACAATGTCACAGGGGCAACAGCCCTTCAGCAGCCAGCTGTGCCGTGAGGGCAGCATCAAGGGGGAGGGGGATGGTCTCACAGCCGCTGAAGACTCCTCCATACAGCAGCCCCACAGTACCCCGCACACACACACTCTGAGCCACTCAGAAGGACGCTTCCTTTCTGTTCCTACCAGGGCCTGTGGCTTGGCTGAGCTCCTTCTCCTTCCCTGTTCCTGTATGTAACTGCCTGCCATTAAATGTCACCTGAAAGGTCACCTGCTAGAGGCGTATAAATAGAGTGCATACCATGGTAATAGAGCAACTAGCCTTTAAAGAGAGGGCTGCGGGCCAGAGCCAAAGCCCGTTCAGAGCCACGTTTCCCTGGGTGGTGCGGAGCTGCTTGGCCTGGCAGACACCTGTTTCCCTGTCCCCCCCATGTGGGCTCTTTCCTGGGAGCGGGTCGCTCAGCTGGTGCAGTTATGCTAGGCCAGTCGCTTTCACACCGAGGGTCCTGATCTAGCACCATGCTGCTAGGGTTGGGTTCCCGATGCACCAGGGTCGCTAGGCTCTGTGACTCCCCGACCTGTGGGGCAGAGCCCCTGCCCAGCCCATTAGGATGGGGGCAGCTCTGGGAACAGGGAGAGGGGGGTGGGCAGGGGCTGAGCTAGCAGACGGAGCTGCTCTGTGGATCTGCCTGGCTAGCCAAGGTGCTGCTGAAGATCAGCTGCCTCACCACACTCTGGCCCCCAGCGCCCTCTCCTACAGCACGCCTGGGAGTGCTCCTGTACCTGCTGACTGCCTGGGGCTTGGGTGTGCTTCCCACCCTGGGCTCTGCAGCACGTCTGTGGCTGTGCGGCTGGTTGGGTGCCTGGTGGAGGAGCGAACCCTGGGGAGACCAGGAGCAGGACCATACACCAAGCAGGAGCATTTGCTTGTGGGGCCAGCCCCACTTTCCACTCTTTGGCCCACCCGCAATAGTGTGTGTGTGTGTGTGTGTGTGACAACACCAGGGTGGGGAGCAAGGGGATGCTAATTTCAGTCTGGAACCTGCCTCTTCGCAGGTTTGCTTTTCTTTATGGGGCTGGGCCAATGTCAACCCCACTACTCAAACAGGGTCTCCAGCAGCTGGTGTTTAGTGGGGGAGAACACTATGGGATCAGGCCGGCTGCCCACACCAACAAAAGCACATCTGTCCCGCTCGGATGATGTCCAGGGCGGCTAGTGCAGATTGAATTCAGGGCTTGTGCATTCCCACATGTGATCCCTGCATGTGTGAGCTTGGCGCACGTTGCTGGTGCAGGCATCACAGGACACAGCGGATGCTTCCAGGAAGAGCTTTGGGGCATCGCGGCAAGTGAGCAAACTTTGTGAATTGCTCCACAAGTAGCATCGCCCTCTGCTGGCCATGGAGAGAACTGGGACAGACCAGAGATGGTGTGAGCCTGGGGCACATGGTGGCAGACAAGGAGAAAGAGAACTTCATCAGAGGGTGGGGCATGAGCGCCTGGGGAACTGTCAGCACAAGGTGAGGATAAAACTATGGGAAGCTAAGCCAAGGACTCTCCCCGTCCCCATCCCGAGCAAGGGGGCCCTTCCTCTGGGATGCCCATTACACATGGACTGGCCTGTGCCTCAGTTTCCCCCACTGTTCCTTGGGAAGGTGATTCTGACCTGCCTCCTGGGGGTTGGGAGGATGACTCTATTGATGTATGGTGAAAGGGGTGATTCATAAGCACAGAGGCAGCCTCTTCGCCAGTATAGCAGGGCCCTGGCCAACTCAGAGGCTGGAAAATAAGCCACGTACATGCCTTGGAGCCCATTCTCCTGCACACTGGGCTCCCAGCACCACCTGGGGCTGAACTTGCCACCCCTCCCAATGCATACCACAGCCAAGCTGAGGTGCTCCCCTGCCCCAACCTCTGCAGGCTCCGGGGGCTGACCTGGGCTGTGGCATGCAATTGTCCTGCCAGAGGGTCTCCCCCCATGCCTTGGGCACCGCTGGCAGGGAAGCTCAGCTTCCCTTCCCAGTGCCCAGACCTGGGACACTTAGGGCTGTGCTGGCAGGTTGCCAGGGGCCTGTGGGTGAAGTGAAGCGGCTGCTAACACCCACCAGTGCAGTGTTTGCTGGGAAGGGGCAGATGAGCAGCTCATCCTGGTAGTCTGATTGCACCTGCAGCTGCTCAACTTTATCCTCCCCCTAGTTCCAGGGAGAAGGTGGCTGAGGTCTGTCAGCATTGTGGTCAGCTCCTTCTGGACAGTGGACACCTGATAACCCGATGAAAGCTTCATTCCACAGGGGGCTGCCAATCCAGCATCACTCCCTGCACTAGACCACTCACAAGAGGCAGACAGAGGAGGCTGCACCCGGCATGTGCCACCTAGATACCCACGGTGCTCTGCTCCCTGCCCCTGTGCTGAGTGTTAGCATTTAGGCTGCCCTGCCTCCCCCAGTGCTGCAGCTGCAGCCGTTGGCTGGGTGTGTGGCATCCCCTCTACGCAGAGACGCCAGGAGCGAGCGCCAATCAGGCCACTTCCCCACAGAACAGGGAAAATATTTTGATCCTCTGTGATGTGATAAAAGGCACATCAGGGAGTGGCGGAATTAGCATAAGCTGTATTTATGTCACCCAGGGCTGGCATTAGCCTGCTGCAGCGGCATAAAGTCACCCCAGGTGCTGACATCTCTCCTAGCACCTCGGCCTTGATTGCAACAGCGCTGGCACCCTGCCATGGACACCTAGGGCTCAGCCATGCCTTAGATAGGGTGGGGTAGATCTGGTGGCAGGGAACCCCAATCCAAGCCCTTCCAAATATTGGGGGGCTCAGAGGCTAATCCCCAGCTCTGGCTCCACTCCAGTGATCCTGCATTCGGGTCAGATCCAATCCCAGAGAGGGCTGTTTGGCAGGCCCTGCTCAGATGTGGCCCAAGGCAATGTTGGCTGATCTGGGGAGGTTCCCCCATTGGGGGCAGAGGGGAGTTGGGCTGCATCATGTCTGATCCTGAGCCTCAGCCTGCAGTTTTAACCTAGCATTGATCTGGATCTGAACCCAGGGGGCCAGTCCTGCTCTCAGGCCTTGGCTTCAGTCGGAGCAGAATCCAGGCCCCGCCTCCCCCCTGCCCTCCTCAGCAATACCAATATCAGCATTTGATTCACCCCACCGCTGAATTGGCCTGGAATTGGACTTTCCCCTTCAGTCCTAATGACCAAGAGAGAGAGAGGCTCCACTCCTGCCTCATTCCCCAGGGATCTCACGGCCCCATTCAGTGGGGCGTTGCAGCCCCTTCCCTGTGGGGTCTTGCAGCCCCATTCTGTGGGGTCTCGCAACCCCAGTCCGTGGGGTCTCACAACCCCGTTCCGTGGGGTCGTGCAGTGAGCAGGGCCTGTGGCTCCTGATCCTGCTGGTCCAGCACAGAGCAGTTAGCTGCCCCTTGGATCAGGGCAGCAGCAGGGGCCTCTGGCACTCAGCAAAGGGGATGGCCAGCTCTGGCTTCCTCTCCCCCAGCCCACTGTGCCTGTGCAGCTGTTTGCATAGAGGGGGCTAAGCTTCACTTGTTTCCACTAGCGAGCAGGCCCGTAGCCTGGCCCTGCTGCCCTTTCCAGCCAGGCAGCTCCTAGGTTTCAGCCCAGCAGACCACACTGGGAGGAGGCCATCTCACACGCAAGCTCAGAGAGCTCCAAGCCCCGATGGGCAGGGGGATCTGAAAGCACCCTGACCGCCTGCCTGCCAGCCCACCCACCCCAATCCAATCCTTGGGCATTTGGCTCCCAAAGACAAAGCCTCTCTGAAGACCACAGAGGCCCAGGAAGGATCCCAGATGGTACAGTGATGGGTGTAGATTATATATGAGGGAAGGAAGCAGAAATCCAGGGTGCCAGAGAAAACAGCCTGGATTGGCATCCTCCCAATTTCTAATGGAGAGATATTGCACACGGGTCCTGCATGCCAGTGACCTTAAATGACAACCTCCACTGGCCCCATGCTCTGCTGGAGCGGATGTGGGCATGGCAGTCCCCATACCACACAACTAAACAGCAGAGTGAAGAAGACCCTTTTGCCAGATGGAAGGATCAAAACCCAAGCTCCTCTGTCCGAGGGGAGAGCCCTTCCCAGCAGCAGAGAACATCACTCATGGCAGCTGTCCTCAACAGGTGCCCAGAGACACATCACAGGGTTAGGGGCTGCCAATGCAAATCTGACAACAAAGAGGCAGCAAATGCATAGGCGCTGACTCCGTGGGTGCTCCAGGGCTGGACATGCTTGACATGAATACATGCGTTGTAAGTTGGCAACCAAAGCAAGAACTTAAGGTCAAGAACTATTAGAATTATTTGTGCAAAAACAATCATATTATGTTCTGGAAAAAATATGGAAAATGAGCAGAAAAAGAAACAACACCAGCTCAACTGATATAAAATTGTATAAAAATTGGAGGAAATGGCACGCCTTGGATCATGGCGGCCCGCCCAGGATTGTCTCTTTGGAATTGTGTGGGTAGAAGGCCTAGTAAACAAAGGCAAAGAACCGATAACGCGACGGAATGGACTAGAAATGGTTGCCTATGATTTCTGCAAATCAGAGTTGTTTATTGATCCAGAGCCCCGTGTGGATATAGATGTGGTTTTCACCGGCTCCCTGCATCTTATGATCGGAAAGAATCTCAACTGGCCATTGGGACCATTCTGACTTTTGGACTCTGGTATAGTATGTTTGGGGTGTGAATGCGGAGTGAGTAAGGTTTGTTTTGTAATCAATAAAGAGCATCTAGAGTATTATATACCAACATTGTGTCCGGTATCTGCCTGCTCCCCATCCCATAGAAAAACCTCTATTGCGGGTCTAACCGAGCTGGGAGGGAGGGGGAGGAACGGGGCTGGGGCATGCTTGGGGGAAGGGGCAGGAAGAGGCACTGAGGGGGCAGAGCAGGGGCGGGAAGAGGCGGGGCGGGGTTGGGGGCTTGGAGGAAGGGGTGGAGTTGGGGGTCGAGCACCCCCTGGGTAGAGAGAAAGTCAGCGCTTATGAGCAAATGGCAATGCAAGAAACACTAGGCATGGGACAAATGGCAGCTGAAATCTGACAGCCCTGTGTGCCAGCGGCTGCTAGGGTTCACCTAATGCTCTGTTTACAACAGACAAGGACAAACTGATTTAAATGTGTCCTATGCCATATGCAGCTCAGACATGGACCTTCGGCTACAATGATTCTGCACCACTTTATTACTCAATGAAGGCACGTGACTGGGCCTTGGGAGACCTGGGCCCTGCTACAGGTGCCATGTGTGAGGCTGTCAATGTGCCTTCATCTCTCCGGGCCTCGGTTCTCTATCTGCACAGCTGGGACATTAACACTCTCTCTGTCTATTTAGACTGCAGGATCTTCAGGCTAGGGACTGTTAGTATGGCTATGTCTACTCTACAAACTTTGGATGTTACCGTAGTTAGTATATCACTTGTGCGCGGGCATACTCGGATCCTTGTGTGGGTGCTGCATGTACTCACCAGGAGAGCTTATCTCGATGCCCAGTGCCGTGCGCCATGTGTAGGTATCCCAATGTGCAATCTGTTACTGTCCAGTGCACTGTCTTTTGGGAAGTTTTGGTGATACACGGCGGGGGAAAAATGAGTCACACTGCGGTGACTGGGAGCAAGGGGTCAACTTCCCAGTGTGCAACTGTCTCCATCCCATAATGTTATCTGTATCCCATAATTTTCACGCCTTTTTTTCAAAATCCCACAAACTGGCACGGCCCACCTCACCGTCCGCCATTTCTGACAGAAGCATGGAGCCTGCACAGCCCTGCACTATTGTCACAAACGTTGCAGCACAGGATGTCTGATGCTCAGTTATTTGCAGAGCCTCAAGAAAAACCGAATCAGCAGGGAACATGACCAGTTCTTGGAGGACAGACTGCTGTGGGACATAGCGAGAATCAATTCAAGGTTGTTGGTGGGATTCATGGAGTAGCCACAGATTGTGGAGTGCCGCTTCTGGGCATCAGAAAAGAGCACTGATGGGTGGGCTCCTGTTGTAATGCAAGTTTGGGATGATGAACCGCAGCTGCAGAACTTTCAGATGCGCAAGGCCACATTCCTGGATCTGTGTGTCGAGCTTGCCCCAGCCATCCAATGTAGGAGCAGCAAACTGAGAGCTGCACTGACAGTGGAGAAGTGAGTGGCAATCGCACTGTGGAAACTTGTAATGCCAGATTGCTACTGGTCAGTGGGAAATCATGTTGGAGCTGTGAGGGCTGTTGTCATGGAATTATACAGGGCCATTAATCGCCCCGGCTACACATGACTGTGACGCTTGGTGAGTCGGCAATGTGCAGGACATAGTAGATGGATTTGCAGCAATGAGGTTCCTGAACGGTGGTGGAGCAATAGATGGCACATGTATCCCTATTTTGGCACCAGAGCACCTTACTACAGAGTACATCAACAGAAAGGGCTACTTCTCTATGGTTATGCAAGCGCTGGTGGATCCCCGGGGATGCTTCACCAACATCAATTTGGGCTGGCCAGCGAAGGTGCATGAATCTCCCATCTTTAAGAACACAGGGCTGTTCAGAAAGCTACAAGCAGGGACTTTCTTTCCTAACCAGCAGATTACCACTGGCAATGTTGAAAGACCAGCAGTGATCCTGGGGGATCCAGCCTACCCCTTGCTCAAGAAGCCATACACTGACCCCCTTGACAGTATCAAGGAAAGAGTCACCTACCTGCTCAGCAGTTGCAGAATAACAGTTGAATGTACTTTTAGTAGACTGAAGGGACGGTGGCGCTGTTTACTCACAAGATTGGATCTCAGTGAGAAAAAACATCCCAGTGTTACAGCTGTCTGCTGTGTCCTGCATACTATCTGGGAAGCAAAGTGGGGAAAATTGATGCCAGGGTGAAGGGCGGAGGTGGAGCAGCTGTTTGTTGAATTTGAACAGTCAGACACACAAGTTATCAGCAGTGCTCAATGTGGAGCTATACAGCTCATGCAGGCTTTGAAAGAGCACTTTAACAGTGAGCTACAGTAATGTGTTGTGGTGTGGTGTGCTCTACCTGGCCCTGCAGTTTGGGGCCTGTTAGGAACAGTGTGGTGCTTGCTGTACATTTATGAATATCACTGTGAATGTACCTATTAATTTTGCAGTGCTTACTATGCATTTATAATTATTACACTATTTGTCACCGATCCTAGGAGTTGTGTCACACTATACTGTAAAAAGTAACTGGTTGCTTTCAGAACTGCTAGGCACTCTGCAGCTTATGTTGTGAACTAATAAAGATGAATTATGTTCCAAATAATAGAATTGTATTCTATAATAAAATCAGTGGAAAGAAAAATCCTTGCAATTTAAAAGCAAATACATTAAAAACTTAATAAATTAATAGAACAGTACTTGTGAAGGGGAAAAAACTTTCATGTCCATTTTAGCTACACATATGCCAATTGTGGTTTTTACAGGTCAGTGTCAGACATGCCAAACCCATGAAAAAAACACAGAAATTGGGCTTGTTTTTGGCTTAATTGGCTTTTGAGTTGCTTGTTGGCTAGCTTTTGGCTTGTAGCTTGTTGTAGGTTCTTGCTTCATTTTTTGATCGGCTCCTGGCATGCAGGGGCAAGGTGGGGAGAGAGTCAGGGGTGCACAGCGGGCCCACCACAGTTCCAGACTACATGACGGAGGGATCTAGTCACATAGAGTGTTGGGGTTTTTAGGAATTGGCTTCTTTTGGCTTTGTTTTGAAATGGGATTAGCTTGATTTTTGGCTTATTGTGAAAGTCAGAGTGCTTATTTACCGCGTGAAAGTTGGCAACTGTGGTCAGTGTATGTGAAGCTGTGATTGCCTTTAATGTCCCCTCCTATGGAGTGGCAGGGGTAGGGATGTGGCCCCTGATGCTGTGTGGAATGTTGAGGGAGGTGTAGGAAGGTCCCACAATGGAGTTCTCCATGGATTGTAGAGGGAAGTGAACCTGGAATTGTTGAATCTGTAGGTCCACAAGAGTCTGCAGCATTTGTGTTTACTGCCAGAGATGCCCCATTATGGCCTGGTGCAGCTTCGTCTCCTTGTCCTGCTGGGACTCCTGGGCCATTCTACTCTCCGCTCTTTCCTTCTCCAGGCTGTCTGCAATATTCACCCTCCAGGCCCAGTGCTCATGGTCTGATGCAGCACTGGCTTGCAGGACCTCATTTAACATGTCACCTTGAATCCTATTCTTTGTCCTCTTTATCTGGCTCGGGCGTTCTGCAGATGTGGAGGGGGAACCCCTCAGGGCCACAATGGCAGTAGCTACAGATAAAACACACAGAGGTACCATTGTTGGTACAGTCACCTCAAAATGGAAAGTGACACTTCAAATTCAGAACACCCTCTGTGACATACCAGGTACAAGCCAAACTGATGAATGGCTGCGTCACCCCTTCCCTGAAACCTTGTGTGCTTTACAATGCCTTGCTGAAGTAGCTCCCACCAGGTTGCTCACAAACAGCCTCCAGCAGGTAAGTCACACTCTGCGTGTCTTTGTGTAGCTACAGCCTGCCAGCCACACTTGGATTACACTATGGCTCTCACCAGCTTTGGCTAAACTGCAGGGTGACCCCAACATACACCAAGCCTTAAATTTCCCCCCAGAAATGTATGTCCTGTACTGCCCAGCCCTCTTCTGGACAATACAAGTTACATGAAGTCCGTTATTTCTTTAATAGAAATAAAATGCACACTGTTTCAAATAGTTATTCAGACACTTCAATTTAAGCACACCGGATTAGATAAAACAATAAAACAAGTTTATTAACTACACAGAGATAGATTTTAAGTGAGTGCAAGTTATGAGGCATAACAATCAGAAATGGTTACAAGAAAAATAAGGATAAAGCACTATTGGTGCCTAACTTCACAAACCATGTTAAATTCAAAGGAAAGTTCTCACCCCAGGCTTTCAGCAGTCTTACTGACCAAACTTTTTAGGTCAGGACCCCTTCCCTAGTCCAATGGCTGCTTCCTTTGTCCCTTCAGATGCAGTGAATCGAAAATGGGAGTGGATGGTCCCTGGGAGTGTTTGTCCCTCCTTTTTATAGTTTCAGTTCCCCTCTTGAAAAACATTTCCAGCTGGGCACCAGGAGACAAAAAGTCTATGTGGAAGGATGTTCCCTGCTGTTTTTCCTCACCTGTTGGGGCTTCCTTTGTTTCCCTTCCTGCTTGATGACTCTGTTTACTGCTTAAATGCAAATGAAGCAGAGCCCATATTCCTGTTTGACAACTTCTTTTTGGAACATGTGTTAACAACACCACACAGAAGAATCTTATAACTTCACATACAATGTTGCCACTCATATTTTACCAGGACAATAATGACCAGCAAATTATGAGTTTTCAAATGATATCTTCCAAGAGATACTTTGTACAAAGGTTATTACAATAGATTATTGCTCCCCTAAAGTTTTAAAGAGACATGCTTCTTGACATGTCTGGAGTGCTTGCACACGGTGCCAGTCACAGGCCCAGCCATGGTGAGTTGGCCTGCCAGGGTGAGGGAAATGAGGAGGAAATTGCTCAGTTGCATGATGAATGTGGGCCAATGGCACTGAACAGTGGCATTGTGTTCCACAGGCGGGGTTAGTTGATAACTCACTCCTGAGGGTAACAAAGGCAGAGAGCACAGCTGCTGCTGGCGTCCCAAATCCACCCGGGCCTGTATGCTGCTAGCCTGGGTACTGCAATGGCACCTGCTGAAGTTATTGCTGACTGGTGTGGGAAAGCGTCCTACCACGGAGGAGGAAATAAGGCAGCCATCCCTAGAAACCTTCAGGAGAGAACTGCAGAGAACCTCCAGGAACGTTTCATTGAGATCTCTCAGGAGGATTCAAGGGACATCCCTGTGCACATAAACAAACTGCTCCACATGGCCACCCCGCCTAACTGTGCAGGGCAATGAAAAACAGATAACAGCTCTACCTTGCTTTGCTGTACCACTACCTCTTCTAGTACGAGTACATGAATGAAACGTCAACAGCTGTATCCTGCTAAGTTGGGGGCGCCATCACTGTATGGGAAATACATTTACACACTTACTCAAGGTTCCTTCCCCTACTCGACTGCTGGGACTGACTGGACTGTGGTGGAATCTCGAACAGGTCCTGGCTTGCAGCCTCACTGGAGCCCCCTGGTCACATGTCCCTCGTCCCCTTCCTCTTCCTCCTCCACGTCCTCCTCTTCCTTGCTGTTCCTGCCAGGGACCTGTGACTTGGACTCCTCAGAGGTATCCATGGTGGTGTGTGGGGTCATGGTGGGGTCTCAGCCAAGTACAGCATGCTGTTCTTTGTAAAAGTGGCAGGTGTGCGACTTAGCACTGGATTCACTGTTGGCCTCCCTGGACTTCTGATATGTCTGCAGCAGTTCCTTTGCTTTCACGTGGCTCTGCTGCTGGTCCCTGTCGTCTCCCCTCTCCTGTATCCCCCATGCAATCTGCTCATAGATGTCCATGTTTCTACAGCTGGTCTGTAGCTGTGCTTGCACAGCCTCTGCTCCCCATAGGCCCAGGAGATCCAATATCTCCTGTCTACTCCAGGCTGGAGCACATCTGGAGCAGGTAGCTGGCATAGTCAGCTGGGCAGTTTCACACAACAATGGAAAGCAGCTAGATGTGCTTGCCAAGATGGACAACCAGGAAAAGGCATTTCAAACATTTGCGGGGCTTTAAAAGGGAGGGCGGGACTTTTGGTCTCAGGGAGCAATGGGCAGTGGAGTTCACAACTGTGACCAGAGTGGTCAGTGTGGGGCATTGTGGGCCAGCTACTGGAGGATGGTTAGGACTGACATAGTTTACAGTCATGCTGTGTCGACCTCAGTACCTCGATCATGGCTCAGTGCCACTCAGGGCAGTGGTGTTACTGCGTTGACATAACAGGGCGCTTACATTGATGGGAGACACGCACGAGGTCTACACAAGGTGGCTTACGTCACCCTAACTTTGTAGCACAGACCAGGCCTATGTGTCTGCACAGCACCAAGCACGATGGGGCCCTGATCTCAATTGTGCCCTTTATGTGCTACTGTGCCGTAAATGAGGCTGTTAACCTGACTTCAGCAAACACAACACCTGCCTATATACTCGTATAACGAAGCTATGCTGCAAGTCTCTTTGAATAGCTGATTGTACCTAGATTGTAATGTGCTTTCAACCGGGACAAAACAATATAGTGTCACTCACTGTAAAACCATATATAATACTGCAGTACCCGAAGAAATAGGGCCTCTACCCATCGGTTCAGTTCCCAGCTCTCCCACTGGCTGGGAAACTGTGGGCAAGTTACTCCCTGTGCCTCAGTTTCCCTACCCGTAAGATGGGGCTAATGACACTGACCTCCTTTGTGAAGCCCTTGGAGTTCTACAGATGGAAAGCACTAGGTCAGGGGGTCTCACAACAAATTGTTTGGTGGCCTCAGAGTGCAGCCACCAACTCTTTCTGGTGGCCGCTCTCACACTTTTTTCTAAAATACTTAATTAACTTTAGGAAAACAGTAAATATGCACATAGACACGTCCAAATCAGTGTCATTTATTGATGTAGGGTTTTTTTGCAGACTCAGTAATAAAAATAATGTACAGTTGTCTCTATTCTTTACTGGACCTAAACAGAATAGAAACAATTAAGGTACTTTGCATGTTCTTGTCTTTTTTTTCTTCTCTTTTTGCTGTTGTTTCTTTTGCTTTTTGGCTGCCTCTTTTTTTTTTCTTAGATTTACTAGCTAGTAAGTCTGTTACTGTGAAAAGTGATATGTCAGTGTTTACCACTTTCCACAGCAGCAGACTTGTTAGCTAGCTGGGAGACAGTGAAAAGTGATATTAACATACAAATATCACTTTTCACAACAGACTTACTCAGCCCTGTCAAGCTGGAAGACAAATTAAGCCCTGGGTGGGGAGGTGGGGAGGAAGGCAGTGGGGCCAGGGCGATGGGTATGGGTGTGGGTGTGTGTGTGTTCCCAAGGACTGGAGCCCTGCAGCAATGCGACAGGGGCCGGAGGACGTAGTGGGGGCCAGGAGTGATGGGGGGGGGTTAGCCCGGGGCTGGCACCTGCTGTCGCATGGCTGGGGCCCGAAGCCCCATGACTGGGGGCCGGAGCCCACCGCTGCACGGCTGGAGCCTGCAGCCTGCCACCCCAGGGCTAAAGCCCAAGCCCCACTGCCCCCGGGAAGGTGGGAAACTCAAACCGGCTGCTTACTCCTCTGGCATTTGTGGCTCCAGAGGCGGGCAGGTCCCAATCCCCGCTAGTGGCCCTGGGGAGGGTCAACTGTTTTGCCCCCCCGCCTCCCTTCACTGCCCAGGAGCTCTGGCCACACGAAAAGCCCCTGGTGGTCACATGTGGCCACAGTGGCCGCATTTGAGAAATGCTGCATTAGATAAGAGCTAGGTGTTATCATTATTGTTAATTACCTTTCCCCATATATCTACTTCTCTTTGTATGTGTGTATTGCCCTAGGCACCTGCTGTGCCATCAGACACAGGAAAAGGCCACTTCAGCCTAAAACAACATTTATTTATGACTAAGGGAAACCCCAAGGAAGATCAGCATCATCAACCCCCAAAAATCTTGGGACTGGCTTAAAAATCACTCTGGCTATGCCAGGCCACATGTCAGCAGCTGTGCCCATGTGCTGGCAGCTATGCCCACTTGCCGGCAGCCGTGCCCGTGTGCAGGCCCTGCAAAGCGGGCCTTGACGTTCCTCACTGATGACCCCCACTCCACCCTTCAGAGGTGATTTTCCCTTCTGCAAAGCCGAGGCAGTGGCTGGCTTACTCCCGTGGGGTAAACTCCAGCCTGCCGAGGTGCATTACAGAGGCGCCATGCATGTCGCAGGGTGAGGATGGCTGCTCCCTTCTCTTCCAGGCCATGTGGGCTCATGGCCCGAGTTCTGCTTCGTGTCTGGGGTTTGAAAGAGCTCCAGACTGCAAAGCAAGTCTCATCCCAAATGCCCTGTTTCTAGTGTTGAAACAAGGCCAAGCCATCACTTTGCAGCAATTTCAGCATGAAGGCAAAACCAGCCCAGCCTCGCCCTGAAGGCTTCCGAACCTCAGTGGGGCTTTTGGTGAGCCAGGCACTAGTCTCCAGAAACCTGGGAGGCAGCAGGTGTCACTCTGCGCTGCTGTGAATGTCCCTGCAGCCCCATAGCTGGGCCTCCGGCTTCTCATTAGTCTGCCCTCTGTGATGCAGGGAAGGAGTGGAGGTTAAGAAGGGGAGGCCCGCAGGCTCAGACCCAGGCGCAGCTCCTACAGCCATCTGTCTGGGCCAGTCTCTGACAGAGCTGAGAACTCCTGGGACAAAGGCACAAGCGAACCTTGTGGTGCCACACAGGCAGGTTCTGCCTCCAGGGGATCTGAGGGTTCCTTCTCAGGCAAAGATCTACAGGAGCTGCTGACACCCGGAGATGACTCCATGGAGGTACTTTGTCAGGGCGAGGAGTCCTGACCACCTTGTCCTCCTTCTCGGTCACCCGAGAACCTCAGTGTCAGACAGAAACCGAGAACCTCAGTGTCAGACAGAAACCAAGACCAAGGTGACTATGAACTTAGCCCTGGACAGATATGAGTGAAGCCAGTCCCTGACTAGCCCAACACAAACACTGACGTGGCAGGCGTGACGCTCCCCAGGGTTGTAAGGCCCCTCACTACTACCTGTCCCTAGTGTACATAAGAACATGAGAACGGCCATACTGGGTCAGACCAAAGGTCCATCTAGTCCAGTATCCTGTCTTCTGACAGTAGCCAATGCCAGGTGCTTCAGAGGGAATGAACAGAACAAGTAATCATTGAGTGGTCCATCTCCTGTCATCCAATCCCAGCTTCTGGCAGTCAGAGGCTTAGGAACACTCAGAGCATGGGGTTGCATCCCTGACCAATTTGGCTAATGGCCATTGATGGACTGGTCCTCCAGGAACAATCTCTGTGAAACAGCTTTGTTAACGCGGGCCGGAGTTCAGCTTCCTGAAACCAGCAGCCTGTGGCCACGCATGCCCTGCCTTCCCGGCCTCCACAGACCTGGTGCTCTCTATGCAGGCTAGTGCTTGGCACATGCCAACCCCTGAGTCCCCTTAGTTCGCTTGTGGCGTCCACAGACATGAGCAGGCTAGCTGCCCATAAGGGAGCAGTATACGTACACTGCTTGACGGGTCCAACTCAGGATGAGGCCCTTTATAACATCACAGCGCTGAGATATATCTAGAGTGAAACAATCATTTGTTTATCATGGAAGATTAAGATTTAAGAGCTGCCGAGTAAGGGAGATGGAAACCTAAATAGTTAGATATAAAACAAAAGGTTTAACACGCTTCTTAGGGCAGGTCTACACTACCCGCCTGAATCGGCGGGTAGAAATCGATCGATCCCCGAGTCGACGCTTCTACTCCACCAGCGGAGGTAGGAGTAAGCGCCATCGACGGGGGAGCCGCGGAGGTCGATTTGCCGCCGTCCTCACAGCGGGGTAAGTCGGCTCCGATACGTCGAATTCAGCTCAGCTACGCTATTTGCGTAGCTGAATTTGCGTATCTTAAATCGACCCCCCCCCCCACGTAGTGAGGACGTAGCCTTAGAGTCTAAACTTAACTTTAACAGGCAAAAATCTTTGTCTAAAGCAGTTTCTCACCTAAAGCAACTTCCCAGTGTCTCCACCAACATGGCTGGGATCCACCGTCCATGAATGCGAAAAGTGCTGCTCTTTTTGCTTTCTCAGTGAAGGATCAACTAGCTGTCCTTTTGCCTGCCTCTTATTCTCAAAGACCATCGCTTTTGTCCCTGCATCAGGATCACCCCCGTGGCTCCTGCCCTGGGCTGCTGACTCCAAGTTGTCTTTCAATGCAGACCAAGCTTCCATCGCGTTGGCTTACAAAGCGCAACCTACACATGAACCTAGGCAGACAGGTGAATCGCCATCCCATTGTCTGGCAAAGCCTGTTTGACAGCCCAGCCTGGGACACAGACACTAAGACGTATTTTCAGTACCTACACATAGGTCCTTAAATACCTTCCAGACCTACATCTCGCAAGGATTGTGAGGATCAGGATGATGTAAGCTTTCTTTGGAGACATAGCATGAAGGTGATGTGTTAGGTACAGTGAGTTTGTCAGGCCTGAGAGGAGTTGCTGTTACAGAGAAGTGAACCCTTTGCCAGTTCTTAGGGTGACCGAGGGTCCCACATTTGCTTAGGTCATTGGAAAGAGAGTTGCTGGGGGACAGCTGGGCATGAGGGCTTTTATACCCGTGGCTCTAGAACAGCGGGGCAACAGAGGGTGCACGTAGTCCCTGCTGGCTCTGTAGTGGCAGGGCATGTGATCTGCCAGTGGGGCTCTGCAGAAGTAATGGCATGGAGGAGAACAGATAGCTTGTCTGATTCTCCTGCTATCCCTGTCTCCGGCTGTGTGATTAATGCCATCAGCGGGTACTTGCGACTCATACTTCTGAAATGACGACATGCTGCCTATCGTCAACCCTGCCAGAGCACCCGCTGCTGGTGGGAAAATCAGAGCTCAATTCATGAGTTACTGGCGTCAGTCAAATGCATTGGGCATCAGGTAAAGTGTTACAAAACTGATCAGGGAGCCGCTATCTTTGATCTGTCTAGAGCCCAGGTTGCTGGAGGTCAAAGCGCTAAGGAGCTGAATTAAATCTGCAGGATGAGATACCCAGGGGGTCATCTGCTCAGTTCTTCTCCTGGGCTGCGAGTCTCTGGTGTTGACATTGAGGGCTGGATACTCAGCTGGTCTAAACTGATGTAGCTCCATTGACTTCAGCGTGGGCTGAGAATCAAGTTAACTCTGTGTGTGTGTGTACATGCCTCTGGTGTGTCCATATGTGTGTGTATATAAACATGTGTATGCATGTGTATACGCCCATAGATTTGTGTGCGCCTGCATGTGTGTGTATAAACTTAAATCCCACCAGCCCAGCATTCATTCCACCTCACACTCTAGAAACTCTCTACAGATCTTACTTGTACCCACTTGTGCTGGGTCTGTTATTTCTCCAGGCTGTTTGTATTAGTAAAAAAAAAAAAAAAAAATCCTTCTATCTATAAAAGCAAACTCAGACCCAGCTTTCATGTGGCTGTCAGGCAGAATATTTGCAATCCTGTCTGAACAGGGCTAAAATCTCCTTCTTCATAAAGTACAGGATGTCTGCTGGAAAGGGGCCTGTTTTGTCGGCTTTCCAGCTGGCTTTCCGTTGGGTCCTGTCCATTTCTGGATTCCCAGAACCCAGGCAATGGGAAATGGTGTCCCTCTGTGAGGCTGCACGGAGACTTTCGAACTCAGAGGCAGAGGTGGCAGTTCAAAACATTCTGCTTTGAAAGGACTATACACAGTAGATGCCACTTAATAGCAATCCTGATATTAACTAACTTCTGGTTAATAGCAACATTTTGCCCCAAACCATTCCCGTCCCATTGACTTTATCGTTAATGGGGTTTGGATATTGGCCATAGTATGCTGCTAACTGAGGCCTGTTTTTTTTGGAAGAAAAGCCTGGCTGCAGGCAGGGAAGGAAGCCCAGGGATGAGCCTTCTCTAGCTGTAGCCCTGCAAATCTGCCTGCACCCAGGGACTGCACAGGAGCTGGGTAGGGCAGGGCAGCAGTGGGGAGAGGCTGCAGCCCAGGTGCCAGGACTTTTGACAGGGGATGCTGGGGGCCCATGGAGCTGCACGGTACCTCTTGCCACAGCTGCCCTGCCCACCAGGAGAGGGGCTTTGCAGCTCCACAGCAACCCGCTCCCCTGCCCAGCACCTCCCCTCCCCTGGGCATCTGGGCTGCTGCCCCCTTCCCACTGCTGCCCTGCCCATAGCCAGCTTTGCAGGGCTGCAGCCAAGGGGAGGCATGTCCCAGAGCTCCCTCTCCCGGAGGCAGCCCTGCCCCACAAACCTGCCTTCTGCTCACTGACAATGCCAGTCAATGGCAAATTTTGCTGGCAACTGAGGGGCTGCTAATAAGCGGAATCTAGTATATTGCTCAGTATAATGCATGGGGAAGAGGCTCATACCAGCCCTCCTTTGTGCTTCATCTGCAGCTCTCCAGGCCTAGTAAGGGCAGGCACTAGCCACCTGGCACTGCCCCGTGAGGCAGGGAAGTATCATTACCCCATTTTACAGCTCTGCACACCAAGGTACCAAGGAGTTGTGATATCTTGCCAAAGACCACGCCAGAGCTGGGACTAGAACCCAGGAGTCCTGGCTCCCAGCCCCCTGCTCTAACAGGACTGACAGTTATCCCATCAAATGGAGCGCAAGATCCAGAAAAACCCCAGCAAATGTTGCGTGAGGGGCAGGGGCGGAAGAAACTGTCTGTAAACATGCAGTTAAAGACTGTCCTGTGCTTCGTGCACCCAAGGGGGCTGTATTAAGGTAGCACAGGCAACCTTAACTTGGGCATTTCCTAACTTCGGCGTGCTTGACTTTGTAATTGTAATACTCTTTTCTTTTAACGTAGTTTTGTGTGTGTGTTTATATATGAAGGACACACAAACAATGTTCACTGGGTTTCTATTGGTGCGGGAGCTGCATTTTATAAGGGGGAGTCACGGTCAAATTGTTTTCTGCATCCCCATTTTAATTATACAATGGGGCCAGTTTGATGGGAGATAAACTCTTTTTTCAGGTGTTCTCAGAGACATGTTAAAAATGTATGGTTTCTCTATAGCTCAGCACGGTCCCAGCCCCTTGGCTTGCGGCTCCGCTCGATGCACTGGAGGGAATGCTGCTGTCTCACCGTCTGTGGCCCGGCTGGCCGTGGGGAGCAGTAGAAATCTGGTGAGGGAAGTTGCCCCCTTGGGAGATCTCCAGATGGGGGATGTTTGGCTCTTTCAGCTCAGCCTCCCGTCTCCTGGACGTGTGGGATCTGGACTCCCAGCTCCTTGGGCATTTGCCGGGGGGCTCACTCTAGCATGACAAGGACAGATGCCGAGGTGAGCCATTCCTTCCTGCAACGGATCAGCTGTGAGCTCATCAGCGGGCCAGTCGACCCCTCTCCCAGGAGAGGGAAGCGTGTAACAGCACTGGGGGTGGGGGTCGGCGTGGGGAATGGCAAAGATTGATTCTCTCCATCTCTCCCGAGCAGGGAAGGGGGATGGATGGATTTGGCTGGCTCCCAGAAGCCAATGGGGCAGAACCGTCTTACCTCATCCGAGCTGAGTGGCTCTGCTTCGCGGCTGTGACACTTTCAATCATCCCCATCCATCACTAGGCCGGGACCAGCAGCTTTTCATCACTATGACAATTAGCGGCAGGCTGACAGTGTCAGTAAATCACTGCTGGGGGGCTCACTCTTCTCTGGCTCTCCCAGCACAGCCCAAACATTACAGGGGAAGGGATCATGGGGCAGCATTAGCCCTGGCAGAGCGATAAGAGGCTCCGTTTGTGCAGAGACAGATGTCGCTTTGTGGCTGGCCTGGGCAGGAGACAGCCTCCCATGACGGCTCTCTTCAGCTGCCTTGCTGGAGGCAGGTGCCCATGCAGAGGGCTAGTCGGGCCAAAGGCGTGCTGAGCTGGCTGGGGAATCGGGCGAGATTTCACTGGGCTAGGTCGAGGGAGTTCACAGCACATGGGTTCACAATGCGAGTTGCTCGTCAGTCAAGGATGATATTTATAGCACAAGAGACCCAGCCATGTTCTCCCTCCGGCACAACAGCCTGCCTGCTCTGGAACAGGGGGAGAGGTGTAGGAATGGGGCAGTAGGGTGCCCCTGTCCTGGCTTGCCTGGGATGGTCCCTTCTCTTAGGTAGGTGTCCTGGGAAACCCGTAAGTCTTCCTGGGACATTGAAAGTCCCAGGTTTTGCCAGTCACCCCCGCTGGCTTTAGCCCACAGTGGCTGTAGCGAGGGGACCCACAGGGCAGCAACACCTGTACCAGGAGGGCTCTGGCTCCAGTGTCGGGAAGCCACAGGGAAGGGGTGGCTCCAGAGCAGCAAGTGGCACAGGGGGGCAGCAGCGCCCAGTCAGCACCTGCAGGTACCTGCTGCAGGGGTCACTGCTGGGTGGGAGCAGGGTGTCCTGCTCGGCGAGGTCAGTGCCCGGGGCAGCCCTGGGAGCAGGAGCCCACTGGGGTTGGTGCCCTCTCCTGGGGGTGGGATGGGGAGATGGATGGCCTGTTTTTTTGTACTTCAGAGCTGGCAACCCCAGAAGCCATCGGAAAAGCAGGAGTGGCAGCACCAGAATAACTGGGGGTGGGGGTGAATCAGGACTGAGGGGCATGGGCAGGAATAGACTAGGAAGGGATTGAGTGGGTCAGAGTTAAGTGGTGTCAGTGGGGCCATGAGGATCAGGGCTTGGGGGGAGGTCAGTGAGGGTGCCTGGGTCAGGGCTGGGGGTCGGTGGGGACACGTGGGTCAGGGCCAGGACGGGTGGTGGCGGAGGGGGGGAGGTCGACAGGGCTGTACAGGACAGCTTCCCCAGCCCTCTCACTTGTAGCCATGTTTTATTCCTCCCTCACTTTTCAGAGCATTACAATTCACAAGGGTTTGTAATGGTGTCTAGTAGTTGGGGCCTGGCTGGGATTGGCTCCCCTGGCACCTGGACTCAGGAGAGTCCCAGCAGAGTAGAGAAGCTGCCCTCAGACCAAAGGGCGCAGACGGAGCTGCAGCCAATGCAGGAGTGTACGAGGTGGAACAGGTGCCCGGTGGAGAACAGGACCCGCTCCAAGCCGGAATCTGTTCCATTTCAGTGTATGAAATACTGGCCGTTGCACAAAGCAGCTGCACCCCCAGATCAAACAGCTGCTGCAGGTCTGATGCAATGAGGTTACCCAGCCCATTAGCCGGATTTGCCCTTTACAGAACGGGAGATAATTCTGTTAGTGGTGGAAACAGCTGCTGCTTCACGTTTTGGGAATGTACCAAATTAACCTGTGGTAACTTTTCCATCTCAGCTACTGGGATGGGGGCAAAGCTCCCAGAGTGTAAGCGGAGGCTGGCTGCTCCCCTCCCCTCTGCCTCCATTCTTGGTTTCTATTATCCGTAGGTGCCAAGCTGGCAGAAGTGCCAGCCTGACAGCCCTGGACTCCGCTGGCCATGCACAGAGGAGGCACAGCATTGGCACCAGGCATGCAGGCTTCACCCCCACACCCCAGAGGCTAGACTGGTGGGAGAGCTCTGGCTCTAGGCTCTGTTTGGGACTAGGCTCTCCGATGAGAAGGATGCTGACAAGGATGCTCCTCCATGCCTCTTGTCTAGCAGGAACCGGACACAGACGCCCCAGCTCCGGTCACACAGGGCGTCCTCGCCTCCGAGGCAGCAGACTCCCTGGTGTGGTCCAGGCTCAGAAGAATGGCCCAGCCCCCCACAGGCCACTCACATGAATAGATTCATAGGCCAGAAGGGACCGCTGTGATCATCTATTCTAGTCTGACCTCCTGCGGAACCTGGGCTGCCCCGCCCCCGGCGCTAGAGCCCGGCTGCCTGAGAGGTCCCTCCAGTGAGCAGCAGCCACGGTGCAGGGGACCAGCTGGCTGCTGTGCAGGACAGAGCGAGCGATGGCATGCAACACATGAGGCTCTTAGTGCTCCCCTGGCAGCCATTACACATCTCTGCCACCGAGTGCTCCCTGCAGCGCCGGCTCTCGCTTGCTCCTGGCAGCGCCGAGTGAGAGGTGATTAGTTGTCATTATTGCTACGGAGCAGCATTTGGAACACAGGGCAGATTGGGCCGGTGGCTATTCCAGGTCAACAGCTTCAGTCGGCTTTTCTTCCCTGCCACGTTGTCAGCAACAGAGGCTGGAAGCTCTGCGGGATCCATGCAATGGGGCAGCTCCCTGATCACAGCCCAGGGCTGGAGGGCCCCAAGCTAGTTCAGGTTCCCTGCCCAGTCAGACCTTTTGCAGCCTCCACATAGAAAGTGCCACGGGGGTGGTTCCTGTAGTGTGGGCACCTGCCCTGAAGCCAAACTGACTTCACACCTCCAGCTAGGCTGGCTTAGCACTGCTGGACTGGACTGAAAGGCTCCCTGGCTCCCCACCGAGCCCCGGAGCTGTCCCGTCTCCAAACAGCTAGCTCTGTATTCTGTGCTAATGGGGGGTGGGCTTGTTTCCCAGCTAAGTGATGGGGGAGGGGTGGGCTGTTAGCAAACCCAGCCGTGGTTCTCGGTGCTGGACATCCCCATGTGGAACATGTCCATGAAGATGGAGCAACTTCAATCCCACCCCTCCAGTCCCTGGCCTTCCTGCCTGTCTCCACCACAGCCAGCAGCCACAGTGTTCCCGGACTCCGAGCTTCTGGTTCTGCATAGAGGGACCCAGGGCTGAAGCTGGGCTCGGGCTCTCTGAGCTGGTCACAGAGGCAGAGTTTTTAGCTCTGGGAAATAGGAGCAAGACACGTGCTCTGGTGGGCTGGTCTAGGAGCTGTGAAGGGGCCCCTCCCTGGCTGAGGAGCATCCCTGGGGCATGTGAGGTGGAGGAAGGAACCTTGTTAAAGAGAGAGGAAAGTGCTTAGTGTTTATAGCAATGCCAGCCCTAAGGTTCCCTCATGCAGCAGCAGGCTGCCTGGGCAGCCAGTATCTGGGGAATGAGGTACCCCTGCAGCGGCCCTTGCTCACTCCTCATCAGAGCAAAACCAAAGGGTTTTCCCAAGCAGCTCACAGTTACTTTGATAGATGCACTCCAGCCCCAATGAACTGCTCCCATTGTTATTTCTGAGTATTAGAGAACAATGCCGAACAGCCCCCGGAGAGCGGGGAGCTGAAGAGCTTAGGAGGAGCTCAGCCTGGAGGGCTCATGGATGGATCAGGAACCTGGCCAGAGGGACGAAAGAGGAGATGGAAACTATTCCCCACTTGCTATGCTGCTGCCTCTGGGACATCTGGGTGCAACGTAGGTACCTGGAGAGTCATTGTGCCTGACTGGGAATTCAGCAGGACACCATGGGGGTGAGCGCGGGTGGAAGGGGCACACATGCATAGAAGCTGACTTCTTCTGGTGCCTCTGCCCCCGCCCCCGCCCTGACTCCACCCCTGCCCCACCCCCATTCCAACCCCTTCCCCAAAGTCCCCGCCCCAACTCCGCCCCCTCCCTGCCTCTCTTCCAACTCCTTCTCCCAAATCCCCACCCCCGGCCCCACCTCTTCCCCACCTCCTCCCCTGAGCACGCCACATGCCCGCTCCTCCCCACTCCCTCCCCAAGTTTGTTACAGCTGTTTGGCGGAAGCAAGCACTGGGAGGTAGGCAGAGGAGCGGGGACGCAGCACGCTCAGGGGAGGAGGCAGAGGCGGAGGAGGAGGTGAGCTGGGGTAGGGGGGGCGAGGCGGGGAGCTGCCGGTGAGTGTAGAGCACCCACTAATTTTCTCCGTGGGTGCTCCAGCCCCGGAGCTTATGCACACATGGACTCACATTCCCCTTAGGAGAGCCTGTGGGGAAAGGAACTGGGGGGAGAATTCAAGTGAAAAATAGAGTCTCTACACTCAGCCCCACCTCCCTCGGCTACGACAGAGTGTGTGTGGGGGGTCTCTTCTGCCTCTGACACAGAACGTAAGCCTCCACTCAGCATGTACCCATACACCTGGGAACAAAGTATGCAGGCTGTACTTACAGGTGGGGGACTCTCTCCTGGGGGTCATAGTGGATAGTCAGCTGAACACGAGCTCCCAGTGCTACGCTGTGGCCAAAAGGGCTAATGCCATCCTTGGGTGCATTAACGGGTAGGGCTGACTTTAGGCCCATTCCCCCGAATCGGGCCCCGCGCCTAAGAGGGCCCCGCACCCTAAAGAAGAGCGCCTAACTTAGGCGCCTTTTTAATTTTTACTCACGCAGCGGCACTGCGGGTCTTCAGCGGCACTTTGGCGGCGGGTCCTTCACTTGCTCCGGGTCTTCGGCGGCATTTCAGCGGCAGGTCCTTCAGTGCCACCGAAGATTCGAAGCGAGTGAAGGACCCACCGCCGAAGTGCCACCGAAGACCCGGAGTGCCGCGGGGTGAGTCATCCCTGCTGGGGCCCTGTCGAAACTATTCAAATCGGGCCCCGCACTTCCTAAAGCCGGCCCTGTTAACGGGAGATCTCAAGGAGGAGCAGAGAGGTTGTTTCACTTCTGTATTTGGCACTGGTGCGACCACTGCTGGAATCCCATGTCCAGTTCTGGAGCCCACAGTTCAAGAAGGATGTTGATAAATTAGAGAGGGGTCAGAGAAGAGCCATGAGAATGATTAAAGGATTAGAAAACCTGCTCATATAAACTCCAGGAGCTCAGTCTAGTTATCTTAACAAAGAGAAGTTAAGGGGTCACTATAACAGTCTACAAGTACCTACATGGGGAACAAATATTTAATAATGGGCTCTTCAATCTAGCAGAGGAAGGTCTAACCTGATCCAGTAGCTGGAAGTTGAAGCCAGACAAATTCAGACTGGAAATAAGGAGTAAGTTTTTAGCAGTGAGAGTAATTGACCATTGGAACAATTTACCGAGGGTTGTGGTTGATTCTCCATCACTGGCAATTTTGAAACCCAGATTGGATTTTTTTTTTAACAGACCTGCTCTAGGAATTATTTGGGGGCAGTTCTCTGGCCTGTGTTACACAGAAGATCAGACTATATGATCACAATGGTCCCTTCCTGCCTTGGAATCTATGAAAAAGCAAGTCAAATGTTTCTGAGAAGCCCAAATGCAGTCAGATCTCCAGCTGGTGTGTATCAGCGTCACCTCACTTGAGTCAGCAGACCAGATTGGGCTGATGTAATAATAGTGCTTTTCATCCATAGATCTCCAAGCACCTTACAAGGGAAGTCAGGATTGTTACCTCCAATTTACAGATGAGGAAACTGAGGCATAGATGCACATCAACGATGCGATTTTCCCAGGGTCATGTAGTAGGCCAGTGGGTGAGCCAGGAACAGGACTCCCAAATCCCACTCCAGTTCTCTGTCCACTGGGCCACACTGCCTCCCTGCCAATTCACACCAGCTGAGGATCTGACCCATCATTTGGAAAGACTTGCACATATTTAAAGCCCATGAGTTTTGCCCATCCATAGTGAAAAGCTAACAAGGCAAGGACCCTCTCCTGGCCCAGCTTCACCCAGAGTGACATACACTTCATTTAACAGGGCCAGGCCCAGAAAAGGCCTTACCGTGCCATGGCCCAGCAAGAAGGCTCCGTACTTCCCGATGGGCAAGCTCATCACAGGAGCCTTGTCTCCATCAATTCCTACGTGTTGCCACCAGTTCTCTGGCTGTGCCAGAGTTACCGTGAGCCAGCTTGAGACGCTGCTAGCAACAGGCTCCTGTCTGACCTAGTTACAGTCCTTCAAAGAGCTTCCAACACATAGCGCTGTTACTTCTGACCTGAACAAGTATAATTACCCACCTCTGAGTCATCACAGCCCTGTTTGATCAATGCTCACAGATGCTCATAATCTCCCTTTGCAGTTTCCTAGCTCCTTTCAGCTAAGGACCACTGAGTACTGATTAGCCTCACAACCCCCGTGACAGAGATCTGCGTTATGAGCTCCATTTTCCAGAGGAAACTGAGGCACAGAGAGGGGCCATCACTTGCTCCAGGGATCACAGTGAGTCAGTGGCAGAGCTGGGAGTAGAACCAAGGAGTCCTGATTCCCAGACACCCAGCTTCCAAGAGCAGCAACAACCTTTATGCTGAGCAATACAGCCCAAGAGCAGAGGTGAAAGTAAGCCGGTACGGTCCAGTACGGCGTACTGACAAGAGCCGGTATGCCATGCTGGACCGAACTGGCTTCCCCAGGCTGGCAATTTAAAGGGCCTGGGGCTCCCGGTAGCGTCCGGAGTCCCAGGCCCTTTAAATTGCCACCAGAGCCCCGCTGCCAGAGCCCCTGGGTGGCGAAGGCGGCGATTTAAAGGGCCCTTTAAATCACTGCCGGAGCCCCTGGCTGCCACCGCTATGCCAGGGGCTCCGGCTGCAGGGCTCGGGCGGCGATTTAAAGGGTCTGGGGCTCTAAAGGCCCCGTCTCTTCCGGTTGAGGCCACATCTCTTCCGGTTGAGGCCACGCCCCCTGCTCAGGACTCTGGCGTACCGGTACGCCCTTTAAGTTACTTTCACCCCTGCTTCCACTGTAGCATACCAAGAGTTAATTTTGAGGTTGCTGCTGCTCTGACCCCTGTCTGGGCAGTGTATAGCTGGGTTCTCCAAGCAGAGGTAGAACATTCATTCCCACATCACACCATGCCCCCAGTTGTATTGCAGGGATGCCCCAGAGGAAGCCAAATGTTGGCACCCGTACAGCTGGCAAGCTCTGTTACAATCAATAGGCCAGATCCTCTGCAGGTGTCAATGGGCTCTGGCCATCTATCTCTCATTAGCATGCGCTTGGCAGTGCCCCGAGAGACACGATCTCCTTTTTGCGAGGGTGCCAGCCCCATGAGGGTGTTGCTTTCTCAGCCCTGCCGGTGGCTGAATGAGGACTTGAATATCCAGGGCTGGCCTACGTCAGACATAGCCCCGCATAACCTCCCTGATCACAGACTCCTCCTCTCTCCTCCTGCCCCAACCAAGACTATTAGCAGCTTTGCAAGCTACAGGCAAAAATAATCCACCCTCGTGCTTCAGGGCCAAACCTGCTGGCTAATGGCCAGCAGGAGCAGAGACAAGCCGCTGCAGCTGCACTACAGGGGGCAGGGGAAGTGGGACCCAGCCATGGTTACCCTCATGTCCCAGACCCAAGTGAGGAGGGCACTACGCAGCTTCCCCCCAGCCAGGGGAGCTCGGGAACTGCTGGGAGAATCCACCCACAGACTTGGCCTGGGATACCCCCCTCCTTCCTTCCTTCCCAGCCCAAGCCTCTGTCTGCAGCGTGGTTAGATTATAAGCACTCGGTCTGTATGTGCGGTGTCATGCACAATGGAGCCCCTAATAATGGCAATGCTGGACCTAGGGAGGGTCCCCCATTCGCCTGTATTGCCCTATGGGCCAGTTTGGTTTCCACCTGCCTTGGAAGCACCAGGCAGTGACCAGCCTGGTTCAGAAAGCCCCCTGTTCCTACTGCATGAGCCTAGCTCAGACTGTCCCTTCCCTCATGGCTGCATTCATGCTGCTCACTCACTGGGAACAGGCTGTTCAGAGCCAGAGGCAAAGGCAGCTGCAGGAAGCGGAATGAATGGGACAGAAATGCAGCTGCCACATGCTCAGCACTCAGCAAACACTGGGCCTCAGCAGTCCCCTATCTGAGTCTCAGCCATCACAGCACAAAGCTTCTGCCCAGATTGTCCAGCCGGGTCTGGCATCGCTTCGGACATTCCCTCTGCACAACGCTGCATCTGAGAGACCTTCGGTACCACAGCGCCCAGTGGTGGGAACACAGAATTCACCAGCTGGCACAACGAAGCTGGGGCCGGGGAACATACGCATGCGAACCTGTAAACACCTGTGAACCTGTGCATGCATCTGGAAAAGGCATGTGCCATCCCCATGTACCCCCTTGTGGCCAGGTGTGGTACTGTAGGTGGGCTCCACCTTAATTTCCCCCAGTGGGGCATCCATAAATTCACTTTAAAGAATCTGGGCAAGGGGAAGCCAAGCACAAACTAACAAAATTAGCATGGGCCCTGGAGGAAGGTCTCTGAGAATAAGCAGCTGTAACAGCAGCTCATAAAGCCCTTACCCCAGAGCTCCCTAACTTAAAGTCTGCAGAACAAAGGGTGTGAGACTGGTCAGGCTGCTCTCCTGGAGCCAGAGAAAGTAAAGCAAGGCCCAGGCTACCCACTGCAGCCTATATGGCTCCTAATTCCCCTCTTCCTTGCTCCGCTTCCTGTGCCTGTTTAAATAGCCCCGGGGGGGAAAGGGGGGAGTTCCTTTATTACACCCAGAGTGGCTGACTTGGCCGTAGATGCCAGCCGTTCCTCTAGAGGATGGTATTCTCCTTTACAAACACTCCTTAACACTGTCTTTGGCTGGGGATCATTGCATTGCATATCATAAAGATTCCCACCTGGCCTCTAACCAAGGACCATCCACCGTGAGCTCCTCCCCCCGTTCCCTCATTAATCCCCATAACATCTCGCCTTTGTAATGCTTTCGATGTAATACCTTGATGCTCCAGATGCCTTAGTGGATACAACTATCCCTGGAGATCCAGCAGCGATTCCAGTTTGTGAACAGGTGAATGTGTTACCAAGCCCTGGTGGGGAAGACAAATGCAGTCTGAGATCCTAGGAGCTTTGGGCCAGGGAAAGACCAACTGATAAAAATGACGATGACCTTTGAAATTACATCCTAGCCCTGCCTGCCTTCTACCCCATGTCTCTCGACCCCTGGCTTCTCCAGAAACAACTCTACGTATCTTGAGCTAAAGACTCAGGACCTGAGCTTCAGGACCAGACTCTGGCAGCCAGCACCACCTCAAGGGAGGGTGGAAGGGCTACAAAGGAGGCTGAAGTCCCGTTTGCAGCTCCCTGGTCCTTGGGCCGTTGGATCCAAGGAGTAATTCAGAGCAGCCTCGGGGCTGAATTGGACTTACTCATCTGCCCGAGCAGGGCAGAACCACCACAGGGCACCGCCATCACAGCTGGGAAAATTGGCAGCTGAGCTGAGCACTGGTCAGGCCCGATGCCTCGCTGTGCATTTGGGGAGAGGCTTGGGTTGTCAGTCTGCCAACTTTCCTAACCAATTGCTTCACTAAAAACTGAATGAACAGGATGGGTCTGAATTAAAGGACCCAGGACCTGTGTGCATGGGCCCATGGGGCAGCCTCTTCTGTCAGTTATCGTACCTGAAGCATCAGTGGTGTGGTACAAGACACGGAGATATTTCCTACCCCAAGGAATTTATAGATGATGATCAGACCAGACCACACTCAGCGTCCTATGTGCTACATGTTCGATAAACAGGGGCCTAAGGAGTTAACACAAAAGACCAAAGTATTTTTACCCCTTCCTTTCCATTGAAATAGGCTCTAAATACGAAGAGTAAAATAATCCTAAATTCTGATTAGCTCTGTTTTTCCCAGCAAGGGAGGAGGCAAAAGAGGATGGGAATTTAATATCATTCGGCATAATTTTTAATCTAAATTCCATTTCTTTTCTTTCTGTAGGAAGCAAACAATCTAGGGGTTTTTGTGCTCAATTTCTTGCTTTCATAATCTAAATGAATTGTTTGCAAGTAGAAGCCAGCTGCAAAACTGACAATCCCTGATCAAATCTGCCTCCGCCCTAGTTCTCACAATCATTAATTGGCTCCTTGGCTCTGGCTAGCTAATCCCAATTGCCTCGTGGATAAGACGGTGTAAACTGCAACTCAGTTACAACAGAGATCTGACAGAGGGGCAATGGAAAGGTATTTGTAGGCTTTTACAACTGAACAGAATAAAATGGTGTTCCTTTCTGCTGGCTTTCCAACAGGATGTCCGTTGTGCTGGCGATAAACGGCTGGGGGTTGTTATTTATGGAATCCTGGCATTTTGTAAATATCAGAGGGTGACTTCCTTCCCCTGCTCCATGCAGGGTGTGCTACTTTTCTCTGCAGTTAGAAATTAATTAGCAGGGTTCTTTTTTAATCTAAGATATCTGTATGGATATGGTCCCATTCCCTTAGTATATGAGCGCCTCACAATCTTTAGTGTATTTATCCTCAACCCCCTGTGAGGTAGGGAAGTGCTGTTATCATTATTGTGCAAAGGGGAAACTGAGGCACAAAGGCCCAGCCCCAGAAAGGTATTTAGGCTCCTAACTTCCATTGAAATAATGGGCTACCTGAAATCAATGGGATTTAGGGGCATAAATACCTTTGAGGATCTGAGCACAAGTGAGGCTGCGTCGCCTTACACAGCTGACCAGGGGCCCCTTTGATTTGTCACAGTGGAGCTGTGCCCCTGTCTGCCCCTGCCCCTCCCCTCCCCACCCACTGTGATTGGAGTCGAAGTCGGCTCTGCCAGTTTTATGCCACTGGAGAGTCTCACCCTACCCCACCCCTGGCTCTTGCTCTCTTTGCCACTGTTTAGCATGGAGGCGGGGGGCCTGCAGTGTAGGGCATGCATCTGCTATGCCCATTCCCACCATAGCCCCGATCTCTGCGAGACCCTTGAGCAGCATAGACACGCCAGCAGGCAGCCATGAAGTATGCTCACTGAGAACAGCAATATTAAAACAATAGGCTGGCAATGCAAACACAATGGGCCACGGCTGGGACCCAGGGCTGGTGCTCAGGAGGGAATCCCTAGTGGGATCTCTAAGTAATGCTTGGGCTGGGGGATTACACAACTGTTAGCCAGGCAGAGAGATGCTGAGGGGCTCTGTGCTGACCGCTCGGGCGGACGAGCTCTGCAGTGGGAGGGCTGCCTAGGAGTCTGCCTGCTGCAGCAGCTGCTTTAGCTGCTATGTCTTATTCATAAGATTCAGTCTGTCGCAGGAGAAGCACCTCTGGTTTCTTTTTATAATACCGAGTTAAATGGCAGCCCCTGCAGGGAACCAGCACAGCAGCTTGCAGCGGGACGAGCTGGAGAGTCCAGAGAGAGGGGGCCACACTGCAAAGCAAGAGCAGGAAAGAGGATAGTCCAGCGAGGGTGGGAGAGCTGGAAACACAAACAGGAGCTGCCATGGCACGTGATTCATCAAGTGTTTCCTTCCACCCAGGCACGGATGTTCCAGAGTGTTCTCTGTCCCTCCACCCAGGCCCAACTGTTCCAGAGTGTTCTCTGCCCCTCCAC
>NW_020665046.1:1820665-1826452 GCF_002925995.2 Terrapene triunguis | reverse complement strand
TGTTCCAGAGGGTTCTCTGCCCCTCCACCCAAGCACAGATGTTCTAGAGCATTCCCCACCTCCTGTCTAGGTCCTGACCTTCCAGAGCCTTCCCTGCTCTTCTGTGCAGGTGCAGTTGTTTCAGGACGCTCTCTGTCCCTCCACAGATGTTCCTGAGTGTTCTCTGCCAAATCCCAGACATTCCCAGAGAGTTCTCTGCCCTTTCTCCCTAGGCGCTGTCTGCAGCTTCCTCCATAACGGTGCCCATTGACCCTGGCGAGTCCATATTGCAATCATTAGGGCTCAGCCTCATCAGACATGGCCCGGTGGCTGCTTCACATCTCTTACCCTTGAGGGGATCCTGGTACTGAGGGGGATATTGTTGAGTGTTTGTCTCTCTCTCTCACACACACACACCCATACCCCACCCTTCAGGCCCTTGCTTTATTGTAAACTGCTTTTTAGCCCAGATCTCTCCTTTTTTCAATCACATTCCCCGAGTGCCCTGGGTGCATCCCCTTAATTGTCATTTGCTTCAAAGCTGTACGGGGCTTAGGAGCATGTCAGAGATGGGCCTGTAGCACAGGAAACCTACTTATCGGTTGCAGGAACAGACAAGGTTTTCCAAGGGAATTGGCAGTCCAGATTCTACCTCCTTTCCATGGCATATAGCTCTAGTACACTGTACCCTCCAGTCAATACACGCTCTGCTACAGGCCTCTTGGACCTTACCTCTAAGCTACATTCCACATCATTATAAAAATCCAAATACCATCCTGCTCAGGATAGCAGCTTTGTCTAGTGGTTAGAATAGTGGGCTAGAAAGCTATGTCCTAGTTCTGACACTGAATTGCTGGGTGACTTCCCTTTTCCATGCCTCAGTTTTCCTAGTTGGAAAATGAGAATAATAATTATGGTCAGTGCTTGAAGGTGACATGCAGAGGAGGGGAAATTGGGGCCATGTCATTTTTTTGTTTGTTTCTTTATGGTTTATAAAGAAGGCCTGAGAAAGTTTGAAGTTTAAAAAATATGTAAGAAAGAGGGGGATTTTGCCAGCGTTTCTCCTTAGAAATATCAAGAATATCCAGTCATCTTCCCTTTGGTTTTGTTGGGAGACTTCCTGGATGATTCAGAGATGGGGTCTGGGAGGTCGACGTAGCTGAAACTGTGTTGAATCCTTAACAAAGAGCACTAGGGTTTGAGGTCAGTGGGAGTGAACAAGACCCAAAGAGCTTTCAGCGGACAAGTACAAACTGTTTCACCTTCTCAGCAAATCAGCTTTCATTTCCTTGGTTTTATGATGTCACAAACCTACCCATTCCCTAGTCACCCACAGAATGTCCGGGGGACAGAAGATCTGAATTTCTAATGTAAAATACAAACCAAGAGAATAATTGGACAGCCTTTCTGTAAACACAGTAAAGAACCAAAGAAAGCCACAAGCCCAATTGTTTTGCCTTCTGCAGGTCACCACAACAAATAACACACCAAGTAATGAAAAGACTATCTCGCCTCTCACGGTTATGGGGGCACTGCTCTGAGATTCCCAGAAGAGAGTTGTTATCAACGTGCAATGTGTTATTCAGATATTTACTGTAGACACTTGGTTCCCCAGGAGAGGACCGGAAGGAGGGCAAAGTGTACGTTAATTTCAGATGCCAGCAGGCTACTTCGGGAGAAACAGCGAGATGAACAGTGTGTGTTGATCTGTGAACTAGATGAGTGAGCCAGCCAGGGGGCAGATAATACACCCACCCCATTCTCCACAGCTGGAGACCAGGATTCACTCATTTTTCCTTTTATACAGTACCACTCTTAAGGCTCCATGATGTAGGTGCCAACCCTCTGGCCATGCAGAAGTAGAAGAGAGTCTGCCATGCCACTTGTTAAACTGTCATACATTTCAAGGCCAGGGAAGTCCATTATGGTCACTTTAGCCTGAACTGCAAAACAGGGGCTGTAGAATTTCTCCTAGTGGTTCCTGCATCTAGCCCATGACTTCTGGCAGAGGTAATGCTGCTGAGTGGGTATTGCATTTACCCCCGTAACTCGTGGAAACATGACTGAATATGGCACTCTGACGGCTTGCTTCCTGTGACTGCTACATGGTATTTATGTGTCATTTTTATAATGTTAGATAAATACTTTGAGGTAATAAAGAAGCAAAGATAAATAGCCAGATGTATTCCACATTCTACTGGCTAACTGAAGCCAACTGTATGGAGGGAGAGGTGAACCTAAGGACACATCTTCCAACAAAGATGCACAAGGTCTTAAGGGCAGAACAATCTGCCTTTGCACCTGATTATTAGAATAGGTCGACACCCAGACTCAAACTCAGGTTCAAGCCCAAGCCCCCATTCCATCCACATAGAAATTAGTCTGATGCAGGCCAACTTCTCTTGACTCAGGGCCATTGATGCTGCTAGTGGGTGGATCAGAGCCCAAGCACTTTGTAGTGTGGACGCAGCTCAAGTCTGGGTCTCGGGGCTGGAGAATCTGACACTATCCCACAATCCCCTGGGGCTGTGCTTTCCAGCCCTTCAATTCCAAAACTTGCCACTCAGTACCCAGGAACTGGAAGCAGCCTCCTCATACAAAAACAGGTGCTCGGTATTTAACTCTTCATTTCCACACGGAGTACTCAACTGGAATAGCAAACACAGTCAACGCTAATGTGTATTAGCTATGACCAGCAGTAAGATGCATAAGTAAGTAAGCATCAAGCACACTGCTAGCTGGCCACAGGAACACAGCTGGATTCTGGTTAACCTCTGGGGAAGGGCGAGCAAGACGTTTGACTTCAGCAAGAGCACAAGGAATGATCATGTGTATGGAATAATATCTGAATGGCTGGCAGTGTTGGGGATTGACTGGACAGCAGATCAATGCAGAGAGCGGATCAAGCAGCTGAAGACAGACTACTGCAAAGTCAAGGATGCTAATGGCACCTCTGGGAACTCCCGTCTTCCCACCTCTTTTGTGAGGAATTTGACTGGGTAATGAGAACTTCACCAAGCACTGAGTCCCCTGTGGTGTTTGATCCTCTGCTGAGCAAGCATGGGGACCTTATAATCCCCTATCACAGGAATCACCGGAGGAGAGAGCCAGCTGCCAGATGAAGGGCAAGAAGTGACCCTAGAGCTGAGGCTGGTAACTGAAGAGGCTATGCCACCAGAGCAGCCACAGGACATCCTGGGTCTACACTCAGAGGACCTTTTGGGGGATGGCTCTGGGAAGCAGCCCACTGCAGAACCAGCATCAGGACAAATGCTGGAGCTGGAAAGTTTCTGCCGCCCTGCTTCTTTTTATTAATATATGCATGGGAGGGATTTCTGGCTTACGGGCCTATGAAGTTATTAATACACCCTGGGATTTTTGTGTGCTGTTCAGGGTGGATCCCCTGCCAATAGATCAACAGCGCAAGCCAACAGGCATGATCAAAGGGCATTGCCAGTCACTATGAGCCAGATCACACACCAGTGAATTCAATGGGAGTTTTACCATGGACTTCAGTGGGAGCAGGAGCAGGGCCTATGTACCTTGCTTTGCTTGCAGACCAATTGTCCACATACAGCCAGAATCTGGCGTCCTTGCTAGATAGCTGCAGGGAGTGCAGTAAAACCTTACCCTCAGAAATACAACTTGCACTAAATCCCAGCAAATAACTGTCCTCCTTTTATGTGCCATGATGCTGTGAGTTAGCACACCGGAATTGTCCTTGCTGTGTCCACAACAGGAGATTTAACCAGGTGTGTTTGTGTGCATGTGTATAAATCTCAGGTTGACAAAGGAACACGAGGTCTCTTGGGCTGAGAAGAGAACATCTGGCAAGATTCTTCCCAAGAGGGGCTTGGGCTTGGCCAGCTGGCCCCCAGGAGACTGAGGGCCTTTGCAGAGGATGCAGGTGATAATGCAAAGAACTCATTGAAAGGACCAAGATAGTAAATGGCGAAGGAAGAGGAAACATGCTTTAGATCACAGGCTATTGGTAAAGTAGAATGAATGGCAGGGGACTGTGTATTGGGAGCTGGAACAGAGAGAGATGTTAGTGTGAGGGCTGGAACAGAGGCAAGCAGACATTAAGCTATAGGACTTTTAAACCTGCTTAATCAATAGCTTTATCCTGGCTAGCGGGGTTTTGTAGAGCACTCAGCCTGCTCCCGTTTTATTTACTGTGGTTCTCTCTCCATTCTCTAGCTCCTGTGTCAAATATACCGACCGTGATTTATCCTCATTGCAATCGGTGAACGTTATTGAGGACAATCAATGGCAGGGCGTTCCTGAGAGAAGGGAAACAGAGCCCAGGTGAGTGGGGCTGGAAGTACCTGCCTGAGCTCTTGGTTAAAGACAGCTGAGGATAGCAACTGATCATACTCCTCTTGGTCTAATTCTCATTGATTTCAATGGGAGCAGGACTGCATCGTAACCCTTACCCCAAGTGACTAACATGACCCTATGGGAATCTTCAGACATTCAGAGTAATTATTAGAGGGCCTCAAATGATTAATTTTGCTGCAATATAAGGCTGATTCCTCCCTATTCTTGCCACAGCCCATCTCCCCTGCCTGCAGCTGACCTTCGACCCAGACAGGAAAGCAGCAGGCCCTTCCACAAGGGACAAGCTGGTGATTAGCAAAAACGGAGTCTTCTCCCAGTTTCCTTTGGGGAGAAGAAGATGGGTCCCACGTACCTGTTCAAATGGCTCCCGGGGAACAGACAGAATGACAAGCACAGAGAAAGTTCTACTCTTTGCATGTGCTCTGCCTCCAAAGTGTTCTCCAGATGGAGGAATGCTCTGTAATTTGCTTTGTGCAGCACAGACAAGTTCCCTTTCAAATCATACCCCTCGAAACCACGGCTCCAGTGTTGACTGATTATTTCTCTGATCACCCCCTACTTCAACTTAGTGATGCAAATACCACACTCTGGGCTTGACATTTTAATAACAAATGGTTACAAGGCTGTTCTACCAGTGGAGTCCCGAGGGCGTGCTGATACCCCTGACGGGATTTGCAGTTGGGCTGGTCAGGAGAACAGAAAATCCTGGCTAGGAATCCTGGGTTTCGATGTGGTAGAAGCTGTCGGATGTCAAGGAGTCAAAAAGGCAACAGAGGAGCTCTTCAGCCTGGGGAGAAAAGAAAGCGGGGTGGGGCAGGCTAGCTTTTACTGTCTGTGTACCAGGTAATAAGTGTATCTGAGGCTGAATCCATCCTGATGCAGAGGTGTGGATTAGCCCAGCAGAAGGGAAACACCCTCCAGTTATTATTATGACATGGACACTTTCAGGGCTCATGTTTTCAATAAAAGAGAAACAAAAATGACATGCACAAGGTGCTGAGTGGGAAATCATCTAAATACATCCCCATGGCTCCTCCTCCCACCCCTTCCTTCCAACCCCAACCTGGCTCTCCTGGTCTGGCTGGCTGCCGTGTGGGTTTGTTCCTAATGCTTCCCAAAGGAATGGAGAGGGACAGGTTGGGGGCAAACAATGCAGTCAGGTCACTGACACCAGACAAGACCTGGGGGACAAGGCCCTGCTCACCTGTATGGAGACTGGGACAGAGGGAGCCTCTCACAACCCCAGTCTCTTTGCTTGCTAGTATTTTTTCCCTTCTATTCCATGTCTGATATAGAGTTTTTCTGATGCAGCTGAAGGGAGGGAGAAGCTAGACGGCCATCTTGGCTGCCGGCTAGCAGCAGGAAAACTCCCAGGGGGGTCGGGAGCCAGGCAGAGTTGGGGGATTAGAGCTGCCACTCAGAGGAGCAGGGCCGGCTCCAGGCACCAGGCACCCAAGCTGGTGCTTG
>NW_020665046.1:1801721-1820265 GCF_002925995.2 Terrapene triunguis | reverse complement strand
GGGGGGGGGGGCGGCCGGAGGCTTTTTTGCCTGGGGCGGCAAAAAAGCCAGAGCCGGCCCTGCAGAGGAGGCAGGTTTGCACATTCACTGTACAGTTATTGACATCTGTATAGTGCCCAAGCAAAGCTTCGCACTCTGACTGGCTAACAGCTGCTAGATCAGGGGGCAATGGGGCTCTTACCTGGCATACAGCTAGTAGGAAATAACTGTCCGCGGTTATGCAAATCAGATGGCCAAAACCAATCAGAGTGCACAGAAGTGCATAACCGAGGTATAGGTCATCCCAGCCCGACAATTCAGTGCTTTGTTAAACAGAAAAGGCAGCAGAATCCTATAGGGAAATAGCAGGAAGCTGGGCATGCTCTCCCCACATATTCGAGTGAGTCTCATAAAACAAAGCAGCCACCACTCTTTTTTTGGAGCAGTGCAGTACAGCTGCCTGGTCTTGGTATACGATCTTAAAGGGTAACCTAATGATTCATAGTGCCTTACACAGAAGGCCCATCCACGACACTAGAGAGAATTCTTTCCCGGGTGTCTGGCTGGTGGCTCTTGCCTGCATGCTCAGGGTCTAACTGATCACCCTAGGTGGGGTTTGGAAGGACATCACCAGATCAGACTGGCAGAGACCCTGGGGTTTTTTCACCTTCCTCTGCAGTGTGGGACATTGGTCACTTGCTGGTTTGAACTAGAGTAAATGGTGGATTCTCTGTAACTCGAAGTCTTGAGGACTTCAGTAACTCAGCCAGAGGTTATGGGCGTATTACAGGAGTGGTGGGCAAGGTTTTGTGGCCTGCACTATGCAGGAGGACAGACTGGATGATCATGATGGTCCCTTCTGTCAGTGCCAGGTTTACAATGGCGCCAGTGGCGCCATGGACCAGGGTCCACGCTCAGAAGGGGCCCGGCCTGCTCCGCTTGTACTGCACCCTGAGATCCTGGCAGCCTGCTGCCGCCCCCCCTGCCCATCACTTCCTCCTCTCTGCCCCCTGGCCAGACCCCAGTGCACCTCCGGCTCCAGACAGTCTCTGCTTTCCACCACGTGTGGGGGCCTGCCTGTCTCCCTGGAGCTGAGCCACATGGGACTGGTGCAGAAGCCTGGCCAATCTCGGCCAATTGGGGGGGGCAGTGTGGGGGGTTTGGCTAGGCCCTTCCAGGCAAGTGGGTCCCGAGGGAGCCCACATTGTGCCACTTCCGAGGGGCCGGAGTGATTCCCCGCCCTGGGACCAGCCCTGGCTGCGCTGCCAGCTCAGCCCGGCAGACACAGTCACCTCCCAGCAGGACCGGTGAGCAGGGCCACCCAGAGGATTCAGGGGGCCTGGGGCAAAGCCATTTTGGGGGCTCCTTCCATAAAAAAAAAGTTGCAATACTATAGAATAGTATATTCTCGTGGGGGCCCCTGTGGGGCCCGGGGCAAATTGCCCCACTTGCCCCCCCCCTCTGGGCGGCCCTGCCAGTGAATGCGGCCGGAAGGCAGGATGTGGGGGAGTGGGTCTCTGAGAGGTCTGGGGGGGGTGCTGGGCTGTGAGGGGGTGGGGAAGATCTGTGTGTTGGGGCACTAGGGAGTGGGGGTTCTGTGTGGGGTGCTGGGCAGTTGTGGTGGGACTGTGGGCAGGGGGGCACTGGGCAGGGGTGGTGTTGTGCAGGGCACCGTGCATTTGTGGAGGGGTGTCGGGGGCGGCGCTGGGCATAGTGGGTCTGGGGGAGGCTCTGGCCATAGGGATTTGGGGCGGGGGGTGTTGCAGAGGTGCTGACTTTCTGATTTCCCCGGCGGTGCTTGACCCTGCTCTGCCCCAAGCCCTGCCCCCACTCCACCCTTTCCCCCAAGGTCCCATCCTGCCCCACCTCTTCCCGCCCCCGCTCCACCCCTGCGTCACCTCTTCCTGCTCCATTCCAACCTTCCCCTGAGCGCCCCCCACAACTTCGCTTTGCTTCTTCCTGCCCCTGCTCCTCTCCCTCCCCCCCAGCGCCTCCTGCCCACCGCTGAACAGCTCATCAGCGGCAGGTGGGATGCGCTGGGGGGGAGGGAGGAGCTGATTGGCGGGGCTGACTGTGGGTGCTCAGCACACACTATTTTTTTTCTGGGGGTGCTCTGTGGGGTGTCAGCGCCTATGGGGTGTTGGGCATGGGGGCTGCGTGGTATGGGCCTGCCCCCAAGGGGAAGGGGCATTGCTGGCAGCATGTAAATAGAGCCCTCGCACTGTGCTGGGCAGAGCTGGGCTGCCCCTGCCATGCCATGCCCCATTGCCCCTGGCTGGCCCCTCGCTCTAGGGACTGACCTCCCCACGCCATGCTCCATTGCCTCCATGGGGGCCCACACATATGTTTGATGCTGGGCCCACAAAAGGTTAATCCAGCCCTGCCTCCTGGCCTTTAAGTCTATGAGACATGAGCTAAACTGGCAATCCCTTTTCAGTACTGTCCATGGCTTAGTTCCACTATTGAAGGCTGCAGCTCTGCTCACGTGATCTGCTGCTGCAAATCTTAGCTCCTCTTATTTAGCCCTTTGCCTGACATCATATTGTTTCTCATTAGCTCTGGCCTGGGAGGCCTGGCTGGCACTTCGTAAATTCATTAGCAAGGGACCAGAGGGTCAAACATGGTTCCCAGGGACATCCTTTGAGGCAGTTTAAACTAATTTTTCTAGGAGTTTGCTCCTCGGGTTTTGCTCGGTCATTTCTAAAGCTACCTGAGTAAAAGACCCCTTGACAATGGGAGACATATTTCCCACTGTGCACCCCTATCCATCATGAAGGGGGCACTGTTTTCTGCACTGATTGCAAAATGCCGCATTTCCTCTTCTCAGGGCAAAGCTGAAGGCCTCATCGGTAAATTCCAGCAGGTCTGCTCCTGCTCCCACTGGAATCAATGGGAGTCTTATCCTTGCCTTCAGTGGAAATGAGATTGGGCCCAATATGCTGAATGGTGGAGAGGCTGGGTTGGACACATGTATAGCAATGGAACTTGTCCCGGCACAGAAAGCATCCCAAGCCCCTTCATCATGGGCTCATCGCCCATTTATTGGCACAAGACAGAAGAGATTTTATGTCAGACAACGACAACCAACATCGTTTCCCAAGCAAATCAGAGGGCATCCCAAAAACCAGTGGGCAGCCCAGAACTGTTGTCCTGGCACATTACATGGCAACAGTCGAGCACTATTGGCAGCAGCAGGTATTATGGTGTCATACACTCGTAGCTGGCTTCTAACGACGGGCTACCTAAGAGCTGGGGTTTGCAGACCTTCCCAGGCTTTGTATCGTACTCTCAGTGCAGCATCAGGGGACCTGCACTGCCTGTCAGGGGCAACATGGAACACCCGGTGCTGGACACTACAGCTTTACAGCGCTGATTGTGGGAGCTCCCACCTTGGCAAGAACACAGACCCAGGGGCGCCATCCCAGCTGTATCTTCTGAGGCTTAACCCTTAGGATGCTGGTGCTGAATGTTGATTTTGGGGAAAATCTGCCATCTGTTGTCAGCTCCAATGAGAGCTATGCCATGTGCCAACCCATCTGACACTCTCCCTTGCTTTCCCACATGGGCTGATTTGCTGGCTACCATTTCTCATGAGATCCAAGCTCTTTATACCCCTAACCCTCCTTGTTCAGCCAGCACCCTGCCTCCAAAGCTCTTGTCTGGTTTGGAGCTGTTTGACACAATCTCTCCCTGTTTGCAATGCGCTGTTGAGAAAACAGCCAGCCAGCCCATCGTTTAAAGGGGTAATGAGCTCACTTCCCTTCCCCCACCTGGATCAGAGCGAGGGCTTCTAGAATTTTAATGCCGAGTGGACAATTTTCTATCAAAACTATTTTTCGATGGAAAATTAGGCTTTCAACCAAATGAAACTTTTCACAAAAAGTATTCAATTTATGTGAAAAAATGTGCTATTTTGCCCAAAGGACAAAATATTTCTATTCCAAATGGCAGCGCGGTACCTCATGGGAATTGTAGTTTGGGAGCCGTATGCTCCCATTCTCTTCCATGGGCTGAGATCTCTGGCCAGACTACATCTCCCTTGATGCACCACTGCCAGGGACTCCCATGATGCACCTCTCCTTCCCTCATCAAGAGAAAGTTTAATTTTTGTTCAAATTTTCCACCAAAAATAAAAGCTGTTTTCTGACCAGCTCTACTTAATCTACAGCCAGCAGAACAAAATGGAAAGAAAAATGGCTATTTATGTGGACCAGGGCCTCCTCCACTTGCCTGTTTCTCCGTCTGGGGATACAGAAAATGCTGCATGCAGTCCAGCACAGCCTGCTTCTGCCAGTGGCCACTGGAGAGAGAGAAAAAACAGCAAGGGAGAAGCAAGTGTTACTCTGCTGTCTAAGCTCTCAGAGCCTGCAAATGACCTAGCCGAGGGGAGGGGTATGTTCTTTGCCAGCAGCTCAGGCCATGTGCATCTGTTGCTGAACTTTTTTTACACAGATAAATCCGGGGTTTTACAAAGCTTTGTATAAATGGATTGGGGCTCTTAAAATATAATCCCTCAGACAAACAGTAATGATCAGTGATGTAACAGAGTCTCTGGGGCAGTGGGGGCAAAAGAGAAGCCCTCCGGCCCTGGGTATTTATCTCTGGTGGAAAGCAAAGATCTCACACAGGGAAATTCTAAATGACTTAGTTTTAGTTTTTTCCCCAAATACCCAGGCCCTCTGGAGCCACTCTCAGAACCAAGAGGCCTCCACTAGTCCTCGCTCCTCCCACTCTCAAGCCCATCAAAGCCCGAATCAGCCAGAGGACAACGACTAGAGGTGCTGGGTAAGAGTTTCAAAAGCACCTTGATTTAAGAGACTATGTCCCAGTGAAAATCAGTGAGGCTCCCTAAGTCACTTGGGTGATTCCCAGTTCCCACAACTAGGTACTGAGCTTGGGTGACAACCTCTGACCCCCTTCATAGTTGGCCAATGTTTCCAAATGGCCTACCAATGTATTTTGAAAGATCTGATAGTTTTCCAGCATTCTTGTGTGTCGGTTCAATAAGAGCAGTATCCTGATGGTGTTATCCAAGGGGATGCTGCACAGCAGTGAGTTGGCCTGTTGTGCTGCATGATGACCCTCATGCATGGGCTCTGCCAAGTTCTTGGCACAGCAGAGCCATCAGAAGAAGCCAGGTGCATATAACTGCACATCACATTGCAAAATATCAGCCTGTAGTGTTGAGAAACTCTGCCTCCTGGGTCCAATGGGTTAATTGGTCTGATGATAATTCTGTTCCACTAATCAGTCCCCATGGGGGGTTCTGTTTGTTTTAGCACATTTATTCCTCTACCAGGCATTTGTGGTGATTTATTGAACAGGTTGATTTTTTATTTCACTCTCTAGTGTTTGTTTGCAATCAGTTTTCCATGGTAAATGCAGAATCTACACAGATTTTCTCCTAGGAAGTTTATTGATTCAGCAGGTTTATTCTCTAAGCAAGACTTTATTTTGGAGAACTCCCTGTGTCTTTGCAAAATAAAATCTCAAAGCCATCCTTACCGCGTCCTTGAGAGACCCCATCACCTGGTTGGGGTGTTTAGGATGTGTGACTTCAGAAATTAAAAGCTCTCTAACATGCTGACGCATACGACCCCCCAATATAAATAATGACAAATGCGTGGCCTTTGCGAGGTACCTACCCTTAGGAGAGGCTAAACTGGAAATGAATTACAGAGAAGACAACCCAGCCCCATGTTCAGCTCAGGAGCTCTCTGGCATGTGGCTGATGTGGTGTTGTCCTTGCTTACCTGTCCAGCAGGGAGTCAAAGCAAATAATGGCATTGTCTCGCTGTGCTGCTACCACCAGACATGCCCCATCCAACAGGGAATGCTGCAAGGGAGGGAAGAACACCAGACTGGTACTGAGACCCACTTAAGTAACTCTGAGATCGGCTGCTGACAGCACAAGGAACAGCTTGTGCGCTGCGTGGGGGGATGAAAGAGATGGGGCAGCATGCTCTTTGAAATGCCTGCTCCACCAGAGTTCAGTTGTTATTCATTACATTTTTCCTAGTCATTTCCCTCCGGGCGAGAGGAAAACTGAGGTCTTGAAAAGAAAGTGTGGCCTCAAGTGTGTTACTCAGACTGCACTAGCAGGGGGAGAGTGACTGCTGTAATGACTCCCTTTGGCTCAGCACGATCAGACCTGTATGGAAATATACCAGCCCTGTCTAACTCTGTTTGAAAACATTCCTCTCTGATTGGGGAAAACGATTTCTGGACTACACTTACTGGTGCTGCTTGGCTTCCATTATACTACCCACCCTTTTGTCCTTCCTATAATAGCTGGGGATCTTCCCTGGTGCATGAGGGACTGGTATCCTTGGGATAACCAAAGGGGAATTGCTCTTCTACACAGACGTACTTTAAAGGGATAGTGTCAGTTTAAAAATCACACTTTGAAAATATCTTACCTGCTCTTGCTACAGTAACAACAAAGATCCCTGAAGCTTAAAGGTCAGAGGCAAAAATATTTGTCTGTATTTTCTCAGCTGGGTGACTGTGTGCATTTGACAGTCCTTTGTTTATAGCCACTTCCAGGAAAATCATTTCCCCCCACTGTTTGCTTTGTACATCTGACAGCACTTTCTTGTATAGTCGCTTCTCTGCTTCACCCTAGCCGGCTCCCTCTGTCTTTCACGCAGCAGCCAGGGAGGGGGTCAGATCCTCAGCTGGCATAAACAGGCATAGCTCCATGGACTTCAACAGCAAGCCTCACATGCGTAAGTTAAGCACGTGCTTAAGTGCTTTGTTAGAGGAGGGCTCGAGTTCTCAGCCCTTTGCAGTATCGAGCTCCGAATAGCTGTGTGTGAACACACTGGACTATCCTGGAGATTACTATTGGGTACCTCAGCACCAGAAAGCTAGTGACAATCTGGAGGGAGTTCAGAGATGAGCAACTAAAATGATTTGGGGTCTGGTTTCTGAGTAAAACCTATGAAACAGTTAAATATGCTTAGATTGGCTAAGTGAAAACTAGGCGGTGGGGGATAAAATCCCCTCCCAAAAAGTCAAGAGTGTAATCACTAAGAAGACAGAGGGATTAGTTAGCATAGCAAAAGGGGGATAGGGATTAATGGGGTGAAATTAACAACAGGGAAATAGAGGCTGTATATATCAGGGAAAACGTCCACCCTGAACCGGTGGCATAGACTCCCAAGAGAAATTGGGGATGCCCCTGTATTTATAACTATCCTGGAATCAAGACTAGCAAGTGTAATAAGGAACTATTATGCACTGACAGGGGGATGTACTCGAAGGCCTAACAGGGATTTGCCATCTCAGGAGTCACAACTAAGTGAAATTAAGAACTGTATAGACTAGCAAATGGCTCTTCTTGTTTGGGGGGCAGAGGGAAGAGTAGCTCCATTGTTCCATACCATTGTCGAAACGTTGCACCTCTCAGTGCTCAGTGTCTCAGAGATGAGGTGAGCCTGTGATTTGTCCAGCACTGTGAGCCGTACCCCTGTCACTGTGAAATCTCTGCCAATCAGTTGGTCAAGCAGTCCAAGGTAAGGCGGGCGCTCTGAACCCCGAAGGATTATCCCAGGAAGTATCAGGCAAGTGGTTTGGCAGAGTGTATCAAGCAATGACAGGTCTGATGGGAAAAGATCAAAACACAACAGATGGTTAATATTTTTTGTTAAAAAAAAAAAACCCTCTAAACATCCTCCCCCAAACAAAATAGATAACACAAGGATCAGAGATTCATGCGATGTTATGTTGTTTAGTTGCTTGCAGATGTGATTGCTCATCCCAAGCTGCTGAACTGGTGTGTGTGTGTGTGTGGTGTGTAGATAGACAGTAGTAATGACCTCATTTTCAGAGACATCAGACCAGGACAGCGCTTGATTTACTACATGAGATACTATTCCATTTAATTTCTTCCAGGCAAAGAAATCTGTTAATCCATCTGGTTTTATAATCCAAACATGTAATTCTGATCAGCAGCTGTAAAGTTTGGTGTGTTTCATATTTTCCCTATGATAAATCTGTTTGTTTGTATAGGGAAAAGCTTTGTGGATTTGATGAATAGGAGCCAAAGGGACAGGTTTCTGTGTGTGCAATAGAGCCCTCTAGTGTCCAAGATGATCTATAAAGTACTCCTGTTCTTTTTGTGGATACAGACTAACACGACTGCTACTCTGAAACCTATAAAGTGGATGTGGCATCTGACTTACTAGAAGCACTTACTCTAAGTGCCTGATGGTTTAGTGGCCACATGTCCTTGCCTTCTCAGGACAGTCCCACTCTGGAGACTGTCTCAGAAGCTGACGTATGGGTGTACTGTGTCAGTCCAGTATATTTCATTACTCTTCACTCTACTTAGACACCCTCAAAGTAAAGGTGTGACATTTACGAAACAGTACCCAGGAGCTAGCAGGACAGATTCCAGGATTTGATGTCAAGACTAGGAAACAAAGTGCTGCATGCAGCTTGCAAAGTATTCCCCCGTCTCCTCAGGGAGGTGTTTTACTTGCAATAACTCTTTTAAATCAAGAAACAGATCAACACTTTGGGACCTGTGCTATAACCTGGCCCTTTCCTACTGTGCAACTACTCCGAAAAAGGTTCTGCATGATGGGAAAGGGCTAGAAACTACTGTCAGGAAAGGCCTGGACTGGAGAGATAGTGATGGCCTCCTCTCACGCAGCCTTGTCTGATACGCCTTCGCATTTCCCATCTGCCTGAGCTGAAATGTTAGATGGAAAATAGTCACTGATTGAACTATCCCTAGGTGGGAAGGTCAGCAAGCAGCCAGCAGATAGCGGTGCATGGGGCCATCAGTTCACCTAGCGTGCTCCCCCTTATGCACAGAGTTACCAATACCTTATTCCTGCAGTTCCTTGAGAACAATCTGGCATAAGTAGAAGTGACCTGTGGGAGTGAGTAAGGTTAAGGGCTAGGTCTAATCCTCCACACTGAGGGATAGTTAAAACCCATGCCTCTGTGCAGCCTGTCCCTTACTTATTAATGTGCAAGGCAGTAAAATGGGCATGGCTGAGAAGATGTGGCCTTAAGTGTGCTCATCATGCTAATGAGGCACATAGGCCCTGATCCAAAGCCCATTGAAGTCCATGGAAAAGGCCTGGCGTTCAAGGGGTTAACAGGCCTGAACTACTTTTGAGTAGTTCTTTCCAGCTCCGAACTGTCTCTGCTTTCTGAAAGGACATCAATACCGACTTTGGCTGCCACCAGATGGTTTGTTTTGCTGGCCAACTAATCAATAGCAGTTTGAGGCCTATAATGAGCAAGCTGTACATTTCCTTACCTAGACTATGCTGCTGCTCGGAGCCAAGGAAATTGAGTTGCCTTCTTGTTTCATGTTTTACAATCCTGCGCCGCTTGCTGATTTCCGGTCTGACTATCGGGTCACATTTCATGTTACAAATCTGCAGGAGGGAAGGGGGAAAGGCATGTCATGTGATTGGTTTCCCACAGTATTCTTGCCAGCAAGTTAAAAAAGTATGGATTAGATGAATGGACTATTAGGTGGATAGAAAGCTGGCTAGATCGTTGGGCTCAACGGGTAGTGATCAATGGCTCGATGTCTAGCTGGCAGCCGGTATCAAGCGGAGTGCCCCAGGGGTCTGTCCTGGGGCCGGTTTTGTTCAACATCTTCATTAATGATCTGGATGATGGGATGGATTGCACCCTCAGCAAGTTTGTGGATGACACTAAGCTGGGGGGAGAGGTAGATATGCTGAAGGGTAGGGATAGGGTCCAGAGTGACCTAAACAAATTGGAGGATTGGGCCAAAAGAAATCTGATGAGTTTCAACAAGGACAAGTGCAAAGTCCTGCACTTAGGATGGAAGAATCCCATGCACTGCTAGAGGCTGGGGACTGATTAGCTAAGCGGCAGTTCTGCAGAAAAGGCCCTGGGGATTACAGTGGACGAGAAGCTGGATATGAGTCAACAGTGTGTCCTTGCTGCCAAGAAGGCTAACGGCATATTGGGCTGCATTAGTAGGAGCATTGCCAGCAGATCGAGGGAAGTGATTATTCCCCTCTATTCAGCACTTGTGAGCCCATATCTGGAGTATTGTGTCCAGTTATGGCCCCCCACTACAGAAAGGATGTAGACAAATTGGAGAGAGTCCAGCGGAGGGCAACAAAAATGATTAGGGGGCTGGGGCACATGACTTATGAGGCGAGGCTAAGGGAACTGGTCTTATTTAGTCTGCAGAAGAGTGAGGGGGGATTTGATAGCAGCCTTCAACTACCTGAAGGGCGGTTCCAAAGAGGATGGAGCTAAGCTGTTCTAGGTGGTGGCAGATGACAGAATAAGGAACAATGGTCTCAAGTTGCAGTGGGGGAGGTCTAGGTTGGCTATTAGGAAACACTATTTCACTAGGAGGGTGGTGAAGCACTGGAATGGGTTACCTCGGGAGATGGTGGAATCTCCATCCTTAGAGGTTTTTAAGGCCCGGCTTGACAAAGCCCTGGCTGGGTTGATTAGTTGGGGTTGGTCCTGCTTTGAGCAGGGGGTTGGACTAGATGACCTCCTGAGGTCTCTTCCAACCCTCATCTTCTGCGATTCTGTAATCAGGAGGGGTGAAGCTTTGTAAACAGTGATTCAGTCAAGCTGTGAAGTGTTTTGTCAGGATGTTGCATACACCTGTAATTGCCAGCCTAGGAAAGGCCCTGTCATGTAGTCAGGAGCTGAAGGAACGCTCTGCATGCATTACCCCTTCTTTGTGGTTAATTCAGGATGGTGCCCTGTTATTTTTTTTAAGATCCTACATCTAAAGTCCCTGCCCAGGCCAGACTCTCTAATCTCTAAGAATCAACCCACATATTCATGTCAAAGGCTCCTCTTCCTCTGGCATAATTGTAGCATTTCTAGCTCCCCAACTCTTTGGATGAGAGGATCATACTGGAAAATAAAATCAGAATAGCTACCAGGAAAGTAAAGGCTTCTCATTTCATTTTAGCTACAGGCAGCCTAAGTAGTTTTTCACTGGTGGATTAAGTTCCTGACAGCTTAAACCATCTAACCCTTGCAGTGATGGTACATATGACAGGTACAGGGCCCCATTGTTTAAGATGGTGCCATTATAGGAATAGCTTGCCTGGAGATATGTTGTATGTCCTAGGGATTGGTGCAATCCTTTTGCAGCTACAAGCAAAGAAAGGGTCCATCTAACACAGTCATTAAGCACTGGATTCTCCCTTCCTCCAACTTGCCTTTTCCTGCCTCTCAACTTTATGACACTGGCTAATTCCCAGGTGTGCATCACCTACAGGACTGATCTGGGGTTTGTGTGGGGCCCCCAGGATGGGGATGAGGGAGGGTTTGTGGTCATTGAGAGGCAGGTCATGTTAGGACTTTCATGAGGAGCTAATCTGGACTTTCCTAACCAATCCACTCTCTTGATGTGACCTACCTGCCCCCAAGGCTGTGTCTGTGTGGCTCTTTCTGTCAGGCTGGGAAAGGGCAGGGCACAGGCAGGAAGTGGGAAGAGCCAGCATGAAGGCATAATGGGGATTTGGGGACAGTGGGGAAGCAGCAGGAGCTCCTGCTAGAAGAGGGGAGGGGTTGCTGATAAGTCTCTTTGTTCCCCATCACAGATTCATAGATTCCAAGGACAGAAGGAACCATTGTGATCATCCAGTCTGGCCTCCTTGTCTAGCCTATCCCTCAGTAGCGGACACTAACAATGAGTTGTCTGTAATGTTTTCAGGACAGATGCGTTTGGGAGGAAGTGTTTTTTATGAAAGTGAAGGCCTAGCAGCTAGTCCCAGTCCACTGCACAAGTCTACCATTACACCTCCTCCTGGCCAGCAGCCCTTTGTGATCCTCTACTTCTCAGCCCGAGCCCCCTCACAGCTCTGCCAGCACACCTCACTCCTGACTTGCAGCCCCCTGGCTATTGCAGCCCTAAGATCTCACACAGCTGTGCCCGTGCACCTCAGTTTGGGCCCCAGCCCCCAGTGCTATTCTAGTGCAGGGCTTCCCACAGAGCTATTTCAGAGGCTGAAACTCTTCTGAGCAGAGACTGCAGATGATTGCAGACCGCATGGTGGATCTGCAACTTGGAGTTGCAGCTAGCAAGAGATATTAAGAGTAACAAGAAGGGTTTCTTCAGGTATGTTAGCAACAAGAAGAAAGTCAAGGAAAGTGTGGGCCCCTTACTGAATGAGGGACGCAACCTAGTGACAGAGGATGTGGAAAAAGCTAATGTACTCAATGCTTTTTTTGCCTCTGTCTTCACGAACAAGGTCAGCTCCCAGACTACTGCACTGGGGAGCACAGCATGGGGCGGAGGTGACCAGCCCTCTGTGGAGAAAGAAGTGGCTCAGGCCTATTTAGAAAAGCTGGACGAGCACAAGTCGTTAGGGCCGGATGCGCTGCATCCAAGGGTGCTAAAGAAGTTGGCGGATGTGATTGCAGAGCCATTGGCCATTATCTTTGAAAACTCATGGCGATTGGGGGAGGTCCCGGATGACTGGAAAAAGGCTAATGTAGTGCCCATCTTTAAAAAAGGGAAGGAGGAGGATCCGGGGAACTACAGGCCAGTCAACCTCACCTCAGTCCCTGGAAAAATCATGGAGCAGGTCCTCAAGGAATCAATTCTGAAGTACTTAGGGGAGAGGAAAGTGATCAGGAATAGTCAGCATGGATTCACCAAGGGCAAGTCATGTCTGACTAACCTAATTGCCTTCTATGACAAAATAACTGGCTCTGTGGATGAGGGGAAAGCAGTGGACATGTTATTCCTTGACTTTAGCAAAGCTTTTGATACGGTCTCCCACAGTATTCTTGCCAGCAAGTTAAAGAAGTATGGATTGGATGAATGGACTATAAGATGGATAGAAAGCTGGCTAGATCATCGGGCTCAACGGCTAGTGAGCAATGGCTCCATGTCTAGTTGGCAGCCGGTATCAAGCGGAGTGCCCCAAGGGTCAGTCCTGGGGCCGGTTTTGTTCAATATCTTCATTAATGATCTGGAGGATGGCGTGGACTGCACCCTCAGCAAGTTTGCAGATGACACTAAACTGGGAGGGGTGGTAGATACACTGGAGGGTAGGGATAGCATACAGAGGGACCTAGACAAATTAGAGGATTGGCCAAAAGAAAACTGATGCGGTTCAACAAGGACAAGTGCAGAGTCCTGTACTTAGGATGGAAGAATCCAATGCACATCTACAGACTAGGGACCGAATGGCTAGGAAGCAGTTCTGCAGAAAAGGACCTAGGGGTTACAGTGGACGAGAAGCTGGATATGAGTCAACAGTGTGCCCTTATTGCCAAGAAGGCTAACGGCATTTTGGGCTGTATAAGTAGGGGCATTGCAAGCAGATCGAGGGACATGATTGTTCCCCTTTATTCGACTCTTCTGGAGTACTGTGTCCAGTTTTGGGCCCCACACTACAAGAAGGATGAGGAAAATTGGAAAGAGTCCAGTGGAGGGCAACAAAAATGATTAGGGGGCTGGAGCACATGACTTATGAGGCGAGGCTGAGGGAACTGGGATTGTTTAGTCTGCAGAAGAGAAGAATGAGGGGGGATGTGATAGCTGCTTTCAACTACCTGAAAGGGGGTTCCAAAGAGGATGGATCTAGACTGTTCTCAGTGGTACCAGATGACAGAACAAGGAGTAATGGTCTCAAGTTGCAGTGGGGGAGGTTTAGGTTGGATATTAGGAAAAACTTTTTCACTAGGAGGGTGGTGAAGCACTGGAATGGGTTACCTAGGGAGGTGGTGGAATCTCGTTCCTTAGAAGTTTTTAAGGTCAGGCCCTGGCTGGGATGATTTAGTTGGGGATTGGTTCTGCTTTGAGGAGGGGGTTGTACTAGATGACCTCCTGAGGTCTCTTCCAACCCTGATAGTCTATGATTCTATGACCAGAGCGCTTGTGTTTGCTCAGTGTAATTGGCCTCAAATCCAGTTTAGAAAAGCCAGTCAGATACTCTGGGTCAGATTATGTTAGCACTCTACGGCAGGAATCATGGAATCGGAGGACTGGAAGGGACCTCAAGAGGTCATCTAGTCCAGTCCCCTGCACTCATGACAGGACTAAGTATTATCTAGACCATCCCCGACAGGTGTTTGTCTAACCTGCTCTTAAAAATCTCCAATGATGGAGATTCCACAACCTCCCTAGGCAATTTATTCCAGTGCTTAACCACCCTGACAGTTAGGGAGTTTTTCCTAATGTCCAACCAAAACCTCCCTTGTTGCAATTTAAGCCCATTGCTCCTTGTGCTATCCTCAGAGATTAAGGAGAACATTTTTTCTCCCTCATCCTTGTAACCTTTTAAGTATTTGAAAACTGGTACCATGTCCCCCCTCAGTCTTCTCTTCTCCAGACTAAACAAACCCAGTTATTTAGATCTTTCCTCATAAGTCATATTTTCTAGACCTTTAATCATTTTTGTTGTTCTCCTCTGGGCTTTCTCCAATTTGTCCACATCTTTCCTGAAATGTGGCGCCGAGAACTGGACAAAATACTCATTGAGGTCTAACCAGTGCAGAGTAGAGCGGAAGAATTACTTCTTGTGTCTTGCTTACTGTTAATACATCCCAGAATGAGGTTTGCTTTTTTTGCAACAGTGTTACATTATTGACTCATATTTAGCTTGTGATCCAGTATGACCCCCAGATCCCTTTCTGCAGTACTCATTTCCCAGGCAGTCATTTCCCATTTTGTATGTGTGCAACTGATTGTTCCTTCCTAAGTGGAGTACTTTGCATTTGTCCTTATTGAATTTCATCCTATTTACTTCAGACCAGTTCTCCAGTTTGTCCAAATCATTTTGAATTTTAATCCTATCCTCCAAAGCACTTGCAACCCCACCCAGTTTGGTATCGTCCACAAACTTTACAAGTGTACTCTTTATGCCATTATCTAAATCATTGATGAAGATATTGAACCGAACCGGACCCAGGACCGAACCCTGCAGGACCCCACTTGTTATGCCCTTCCAGCTTCCCTGTGAACCACTGATAACTCCTCTCTGGGAACAGTTTTCCAACCAGTTATGCATCTACCTTATAGCAACTCCATCTAGGTTGTATTTCTCTCGTATGTTTTTGAGAAGGTCATGTGAGACAGTATCAAAAGCCTTACTAAAGTCAATGCTTAGGGTAGACGGAAAAGGAACCCATAGACAGGGGTGCCAGAACAGGGGGAGCCAGGAGACCATGGTCCCCCCCCACTTTTTACTGGCTATAAGGGTGAGTGACGGGGGAAGGGGCGGAGAGGAGCAAGCGGGGGGTGGGGTCTTGGGGGGAAGGGGCAGTGCGAGGGCGGAGCCTCGGGGAAATGGGTGGCACGAGGGCGGGAGCTCAAAGGGAAGGGGCGGCCCAAGGGCAGGAGCGAGGGCTCGGGGAGGAAGGAGCAGTGCGAGGGCGGGAGCTCAAGGGGAAGGGGCAGCGCAAGGGAGGGAGTGAGGGCTCGGGGAGAAAGGAGGGGTGCGAGGATGGTTCCTTGGGGGGAAGGGGCAGCACGAGGGCGGGAGCTCAAGGGTAAGGGGCAGCACAAGGGTGGGAGTCAGGGCTCGGGGGGGAGGGGGCGGTTGGGGGGGAGGGGGCGGGGGGGGGGGGGGGGCGGAAGGGGGAGGGCAGCGCAAGGGTGGGAGTGAGGGCTCAGGGAGGAAGGAGCGGTGCGAGGGCAGGAGCTCAAGGGGAAAAGGCGGCACAAGGGCAGGAGCGAGGGCTTGGGGGAAAGGAGTGGTGTGAGGGCAGGGCCTCGGGGAAAGGGGCAGCACGAGGGTGGGAGCTTGGGAGGAATGGGCAGTGCAAGGGCGGGAGCTTAGGGGGAAGGGGCGGTGCAAGGGCAAGGGACGGGCGCAGGGGGAAGGGGCAGCACAGGGGGGCAGGGACACGGTTCAGGTGCCTATGGCCACCCCACTCTTAGTGCACTTCCACTGCTCCTGCCCATAGGGAACATAAAGAGGAAGAGGCTCAGAGTCCTGGGGTAATAGGGCCACAATTATTGCTCTGATATAGGAGGACATTCTTCAGGCCAGGGCAGAATCCTACCTCTTCTTCCTTTAGCACCCGCCAATCGGCACAGCACAGCCCTTCTGGAAAAAACAACTTCGTATCTCGGACAGCAGCGTGATAGGATCTGGAGCCTGACAGACAGACACAAGGAGAGGATTCTATCAGGCCAGGAATTAAACGTTCTTTAGGCTCACACTCATCTACCTGCAAGATTGATGGCGTGCAACTTACTGAAGTAATTGCTTTAAAGGGCAGCTGTTATATACAGTCACAGCAAACATTTAAAACCATTATATTTACATTTGCTTCATTGTCTTCTTGGTATTTTGATTTTGCTCTATTATTTCTCAGCTTGTTCTTCATACAAAACAAGACTCCTTTCATTTCCTAGCAGGGTAATAACGGGAATCATTGGAGGTAGTCAGTGAAACAGTTCACACTGCGGTGACAATCCACTACCACGGCTCCCATGCTGTCTAGAAGATCACATCAGTCAGGTGTTATTGGATGGGAGGGAGCTACTAATGATCTCAGTAACACTGGTGGTGATAGTTTACAGTAGCATAACTGAGAACAGAATTTGGCCCTTTGTTTCCCTTTAAATATCAGCCGCTCCCAGAAGGAATGAGTGTCATAGGTGTCGCCATCACAAGCACCACTACAACAGTTAGTTACTGGGAACATAGCTGAGATAGTCACTCTGTTATTGCTTTAGTGGCTCAGAATTTTCATCAATAGGCACAGCTCAGACATGAGGCAAGATGTGTTGTTTAATCATGCCCCACTATACACCTCTGATGATATCAGGATTTTGGAGAGTGGGACAATATGCAGGGGGGGGACATAAGAGGATGAGGATGGACTTTTGGTTAAAGCACAAGACTGGGAGGCAGGAGGTTTGGGTCCCAATCCTAGATGTACTTGTGGCACCTTAGAGACTAACAAATTTATTTGAGCATTATTTGAGATTCAAACATTGAATCGGGACTGGGAATGGCTGAGCCATTACAAACATTGAATCTATCTCCCCTTGTAAGTATTCTCACACTTCTTATCAAACTGTCTCTACTAGGCTATCTTGATTATCACTTCAAAAGTTTTTTTCTCTTACTTAATTGGCCTCTCAGAATTGGTAAGACAACTCCCACCTTTTCATGCTCTCTGTATGTGTATATATATCTCCTCAATATATGTTCCATTCTATGCATCCGAAGAAGTGGGCTGTAGCCCACGAAAGCTTATGCTCAAATAAATTTGTTAGTCTCTAAGGTGCCACAAGTACTCCTGTTCTTTTTGCAGATACAGACTAACACGGCTGCTACTCTGAATCCTAGATGTGACACTAACTGACTTGTGATGTGCTGGGAAAGTCATTTAACCACCACATGCCTCAGTTTCCCCTTCTGCAAAATAGGGATAATGAGATTTTCGTACAGCACAGGAGCATTGTGAGGCTGTATTTACACTGCTTGGAAGACACTAGAGAAAGAAACGTTATTCCCCTGGACTGGAATTCAAGCAGATTGTCGATGTGTCAGGGCAGCCCCATGCTCCTGGGATGCAACAGTTCACTGCACCAAAGCCTGCTACCCTCTGGAGAGTGCTCACCATTACAGGCTGCACACACTCAAAATATGAATATTAATTTGTGGTACAATAGCTCCCGGAGACGTCAGTCAGTACAGACATAACGTGAGAGACAGCCCTGGCCCCAGCAGTTTATAATAGAATGATCACTGGTGCATAAATCACGCTGCCAGCTGCAGAGCCCTTAGGCCAGATTCGCCATTGCCCTACACCTTGTGAAAGTCATTTAAACCTCTGCAGAGTGAGTGTAAAATGCTCCCAAACCAGAGCAGGAGACTTTTCCAGCCCCTTTGCACAAGTGTAAATGATCACACAAGATGCAGGGCCACAGGGTATCAGACACCCAGGACCTTGGTGTGGAAAAAGAAGGTCCAGAAAAGAAGGAAGCGGTACAGGCTGGTCTACTGCTAGTATTAAAAACTGCATGGCTCAGTTTGGTGCTATCAGCAGAATTCTAGCCGTGTTTTGCTTGATTTTTCTTGACTACGCTAGGGACTGCTGCTATGGGAGGAAACCCACACAATTAGTGTCCGCTCCAGTTCAGTAAGAAGACATCTGGCAGGGAGACAGAAATTTGCCTTTGTCTGGAGCAAACATAAGGGCACTTGGTGTTTTTTCACATGGCAAAGAAATCTTCTTGGGTAATCCCCTCTTGATCACTGATCGGTCCATGCTGAATGCTGCTCTTCCTGCTCAGTGTGTCTTCAAGTGCTTTTTCCTTGCTTGGAGTAGAGGCGTGATGAACTGATGAATGCCCCATTTCCAAAGATAGACTGCTTCTTGGCACAGCAGGCTGGACCCTGCCCTGCCTTGACAAATTACAGAGTACACTGTTAACAGCTGTATTGCCTTCCCTGGAACATGTGGAAGGAAGCTGTTGAGTGCCAGCCGAATTACTCTCAGCTCTCCAGTACACTGATATGTAATCTGGTTTCTGCATGCAGGGGTACACCGATTGTGGGTGTCAACTAGCCCAGCTATGTGATGGAGGCAATGGATGGGACTAGTGACTCTAAGG
>NW_020665046.1:1704292-1796721 GCF_002925995.2 Terrapene triunguis | reverse complement strand
CCCCCACGCGCCCAGCCGCCGAAACAAAAACAACCCACCCCACCCCCACCCAACTGACCCCCCCCAAAAAACCCTGAGCGCCCCCCACCACCCCAAGATTGGCCACCCCTTACCAGGTGCCGCCCCAAGCACGTGCTTGATCGGCTGGTGCCTGGAGCCGGCCCTGTCTGGAAGCCCCTGGTTCAATCCAACATGGCAACTTTCACAAACACATACATACATAGATAGGTCTAGTGGTGTTTTAAGATAAATCCTTTGGAAGAACCAAAACAAAACCCATTTTCCCCGAGGACGTTATAATATTCCACTGTGGCATATGTGGTGCATGACCGCACACATCCCCGCTTTCAGGGAATATGGATAGGGAGAGAAGGAGTTCATTCATGGTTGGTAAGGAACACAATTTGCTACAATGCAGCTTAGACATCATTCTCAACCCTTGTAAATATCTGGAGAAAACTCCCTGTCCAACTAATAGTGAGCATTCCCCAGGGGAAATAACAAAACAGGCACTGATGATCCAACATGACAGATTATGCCATGGCCTTTGACTGTGTCATAGTGGGATGTTGGTGTTGATAAGCAAGTTACCTAAGAGTCTTGATGCATCTAACCATAGGTGCCAACTCCATGGGTGCTCCGGGGCTGGAGCACCCATGGGGAAAAATTAGCGGGTGCTCCGCACCCACTGGCAGCCAAGCTCCCACAGCGCACTGCGTCCCTGCTCCTCCTCCTCCCTCCCAGCACTTCCCGCCCCCCTGCAACCTAACAGCTGTTTGGCGGCACTTAAGACTTTCCGGGAGGGAGGGGGAGGAGCGAGGATGTGGCGCTCTCAGGGGAGGAGGTGGAGAAGAGGCAGGACAGGGGCAGGGACTTGGGGGAGGGGGGTGGAATGGGGGTGGGAAGTGGGCAGGCGGGGTGGGGTGGGGACTTTGGGGAAGGGGTGGGAATGGGGGGTGGGGCAAGGGCGGTGCAGGGGCAGGAAGAGGTGGTGCAGGGGCGGGGCCAGGGGGATTCAGGTCCCCACCGGGCAGAGGGGAAGTCGGCGCCTATGCATCTAACGACATATTTTTCTCATGAAATTAGGTAAAGTTGACAAACAAGTCACTGGAATCAAAGATCATTCACATGGTATTATTGCCTTTGGAAAATGTATACAAAAACTTCACAGGGCTGTGCTGTGCTAAAAAAGTGCTGTCGAGCGCTAGTGGAAGAATTTTAACAACACAGAATATATTTCAATTTTTCAAATCAAGAATTTCACAGTGCATTTCAATTTTTTCAAAAATGTGTTTCTGTTTCATCGAGTGAAACAGACTCGTTTTTCACTTTCTGGAAATGTTTAATAGACATATTTTTATCAAGAATATTATCCAGACCATTGCCTAAATTATCAACATTTGTCACTGGCAAATTAAAAATGCTGATAACCATTTCAATACATGTTTCAAACACGTTTGATAAAAATGCCGATAAACATTTCAATTAAAATGTCACAAAAGATATTTGGGAAAAGACTTTTTTTTTTAGGACAACAGAATTTTACAAACTTTTTCATATAATAAAGGTAATTTCTCAGTCAAAAAACATCCGATCTGAAAACTTTTTATCAGTGCTAGTGCTATTATTTTAAAGTACGGTTCCATTATGAAAAAAAAAACAACAGTACAAATGCCAGTGCAGGGGATCTAGATTTATTATCTTGCAATGGCTCCCTAGCAAATGTGTTTCATTTTCAGGTGATGTTTCTAACTGCTGATCTTGAAAACCTCACGCTGGGACCAGATAATCAAGCTGGCTTCTTTCCTTCTGGTGCACCGCCACCGGTAGTAAAGGTTCTATAGGCCAAACAGTGCCCTCATTTACTCCCATGAAACCTCACTGTCTTCAGTGACAGCCTTGTGTAGCTGATTGAAATGTAGTAAACAACTGTGTTGAGGCATGAGAAAGATCAGAATCCAGCTGTGTGTTGGCTCTGCAGGCCTGGCAGGACTAAAAAGCAGCAAAACCTTTACTCCCATCCCCCAAAGTCTGAATAGAGGATTCGGAATAGCTACACAAGGAATAGATCTAATGAGTGAAGAGGTACAATTTGTGCATACTGTAGTCATTTGAGTGCAGAGCCACACCCATTGGGTTGGGGCTAAAATCTGAAGGAGAACTTCAGCTCTGTTGATTTGGCCTTCATGTTCATTTTTAGATTAACATTACTAATGAACCTGAATCTACAGCTAAAAGTACTATTGTAACTAATGTGATTAGAAAACCACAGCAAACATTTGTATCATGTGCCATGGGCCAACAGCTACTAAGAATGAAAGGTTACTCACCTGTCCAGTAACTGGAATTCCTCAAGATGGAGGCTGCATGAGAGAATGTGCACACCCATTTAGTCAGCAGTGCCCACGGGTCTGTGCCTGCACCCTTACAGCTCTTCGTGCTTCAGTACAAGGGCCTGCCACTGCTCCATTTCCTTCTCAACCTCAAAGCCCAGCAGGACTCCGAAGCTGAGGGGAAAGGAGAGCAGGTGGTGGAGTGGACAATACATCTCGAAGAACTCCAGTCACTGTAGAAGGTAAGTAACCTCTCTTCTTTGAGTTACTGTCCCTATGGGTGCTCCACATCAGGGAATTTATGAGTAGCACCTCAGCACAGAGGAGGGTGCTGAGCAGGTGATTCAGTACAGGCTGGAAAACAGCTTCACTGAAGCCTTTCATTAGGTCTTGAAAAGCCTTGAAATAATCTGTGTAGGATGGCAGAGGGGGCAGAGCTGCCTTGTCTGGACAGGAGGAGGAGGGTGGTGTCTTCTCCTCTACCCTTAAATCCTGTTTCTCCAGACTCTTCTTGAGGAAGAGAGTCCTGAAGTGCCGATGGCTATTCATCTTTGCAGGTCATTTTGCATGAGGGCACCTTGTAGAGCTGGTCATCATAAGGAGTTCAAGGGGTCCAAAAGGCCCACCGAGGGGAGGCATAAAGGAAAGGAGTGGGACCCAGGGATTCTCCTATCAAAGGTGATGGGTCATATGTTGACTGGTTACAGGGGTCTTAAAGGAGGAGTCTGGAATTGGAAAGGGATGGAATCCTAAATGGAGGCTGAGTCCAAGGAAGTGTCCTCTTCTGTCTCCAGTGGAGAAGCTAAAGGCACCACTACTCATGCTCGGATGGGTACAGGGGACCGAGGAGAGACCGGCAGTCATGCTGGAACTGACAGATAAATCTTCGTATGAGTATGGGATAGCTGGAGGGTATGCCGGTTCTAGTGGGCACTGGTGGGAACCCCCCCGCATACTCTTCAACAGAGGGGATTAGGGCTCTTCCATAACCCAGAGATCCTCATGAGAGAGGAACCTGTATGGTACCAGAGACGATACAGATGGTTGGTCTGTATGCTTTTGATAGCTATGGGTAGAGGGAAATGGTACCAGGTGGGGTGAAGACAACTTTTTTTGAAGAGTCCTTGCCCTTTCAGGTGTCCTTCAATTTGGAGGAATCTGATCCGATGAAGCTGCACATGGGGTTGCTTGCTGGAAGGCTTCACGGCAAGCAGCTTAGTAGTAGAAGACTTTCTTGGTGGTGCCAGCATCTTGGTACCATGACAGCCTTGGCAGTACTCGCACTGGGACATGAGGTGTCCTTGCTCCCTGGTCTTAGTGGTGACTTTTCCCTCCTCTTGGTCTCTCTTAGGGGAGTAGGGTCTCTTACACTTAGAAGACTTCTGGGTGACCAAAGCTGCCCTATGGTCTCTGCTTGCCAGAGCTGAGGAAGCCACTGGAGTACTGTGAGTGACTGAGGCTGATGTATGGAGGATGGGGAGTCAAGATACTGCTGGTCTCAACACATCTTACACTTGGTTGGGATGTGAGACCCTCCAATGCAGCGGAGGCAGCTGGAGTGCCCATTACTGAGGGGAAGAGACCTGTGGCAAGTCTGGCAGAACTGGAATCCCAGATTATTGGGCATAACCTACCCATAAAGGCCACAGACTGGCAGGAGCCAAGAGCAGAAAGACCCTGATCACAAAGAAAAAGGGAAAGGGCAATTCCCCCCTCCCAAAAGCACAAGACTGCTATAAAGCATACTATAAAGATAAGATAAAATAAAATAAAAAAATAAACCAGCTGTGTCAGCTAGCTAGTGGACATTGCAAAATCCATCTCAAACCAGAGTGGCTGGAAGGAACTAGTGGGGTGGTGGGTCAACCCCTTCCTATATGGCCTCATACCAGTGCCCGAGGAGGCATGGGACGCAGGCACGGAGCTGCAGGCACTGCTGACAAAACTCTTTGATCAAGAGTGCACAGGTGTGCGCACCACCTCTGGTGGAGCATTCATGGGGCTGTAACTCAAAGAAGCTGTTCTATGTTAGTATTTAAGATTACAAAGTCAGAATAGTGATCATGTTGCTGTAGATATTAGTTGGCATGTGTGTAACCAATACCTTAGAAAAAGGAAGGACACACTAGTGGCTGTCATGTTACTGGGAAAAAACGCCAAAATCTGATCTGCCTTCAAATAGTATGTATATGTCAGAATAACCTAATGTCACCTAAGGGCTTAATCCAAAACCCATAGGAGTCCTTCAGTGACTTCTGTGCACTTTGGATCAGATCCCAAATGAGAAGGAGATGGGAGACCATGGACAGAACTTTTAGAAGGGTTCAGCACTTGCAGTCAGGACCAGCTTTTCAAATGCTCAGCTCCCATTTAGTCACCAAAATTCATGGCCAGATTTTCAAAAGAGCTCAGCACATTGGCTGCACATGCTTCCCTAGGATCTGCGGGGCGCTCGGCAATTGAAACATTTGGCCCTTTACTGGGGCCAGACTTACAAAGGTGCCCAGCTCCCATGCAGGCATTTAAAGAGGGCCAGAGCTGCAAAATAGCTCAGCAGGCAGCAGCTCCCATTGTGACACTTAGCCAGATTTTCAGAAGAGTCCAGCACCCAAAATGTGCTTTTGAAAATCTACCCCTTTAATTGGGTGCCTAACTGGGAGCTGAGCTCTTGTGAAAGTCTGGCCCCAACAGTGGGTGCTGAGCCCTTGGAGATCTGACCCTGGGATCTTGTGAAAAGCTGACCTCGTGGCTGAAAGACTCTCCGACATTCTCTATGAATGGGAATCAGAACCTTGAACAGTATACAGTACTTCCTGCTCCCCACTGCTACAGCCAGTCTATTATCTCCACTTTCTCACCTGCTGAAATAATAAAACCCGCTTTTTCCCCATGAACAAACAAACAATACTCTGTAATTTTTAAACTCATTAGTCATCGGCTCTTTAAGGGAACTAAATCAATGCTCAGCAGCTGCTCTGGAGAGCTGGAAAAATACAAGAATAAGTCAAGAAGTTCAGATGAAACAACAGCTCTCTAAAGCTTCCCACCCCCTCCATCTCTGAGAGACACTGGATCTTTTTAAATAGCTGTCCAAATACGTGTATGTTTCTGGTGGTCAAAGAAAAATCACCCCCTCTTTATTTTTTTAATCTTATGATACACTCAAATTGTGTACAGCTCTCACCACCCACTCCCAATAACCCCGCATCTCCCTTAATGGTTACCTGCAAGGAGTTTTTTGTAAAAGATGGGTTTGTGTCTTTTTTGCCTTTGTTGCGATGCAGAAATAAAGGCTAAGAGTGTTCTTTATTTTCTTTAAAGAAAAGTCCCCTCCCCCTCCCACTTGTTTGTTACTTTAGAACAGGGGTAGACAATACGCAGACCACGGGCCAGACACTTTTGAACAGTCAGCAAAGTCTTTTAATTTACTTATTATTATCATGATTGTTATTAATTTACTTATTATTATCATCATGATTGTTATTATTTTTGTATTATTTTCTCTGGAGTCTGGACCTTGACTATACCTTGACAAAAAATAATTGATTTCCCCTGCTTTAGAATATAGCAACAGGGCAATCTGCTGCAATATCTCGGACAAACCTGATTGAATTAAGTTCAATCTTCCTGAATTAAGTTTAAGTATTTTAGGAGATCATTGTATTAAAAATGAAAATGTTTCTGTGTTATTGTGGGATTGGACGCAACGCCTGTGGGGGGAGACATGGCGGATGTAAACCCTGGAGGGGGTAATGAGCCCCAAAGCAAATGATTTTCCAGACAAGAATGAACTTTTAAAGTTATGTGGGTTTCTCAAAATCTATAGGGGGAGGTGTATGCAAATCTACCCTCTTTGGTTATGCAAGAACTCAACCTTTTGAAGCTTTGCCCTGAGGGTGGGACCTTTGTCTGCTGATCATCTGTTACACAGGGACAGATCAGAGGCCCAAACTGTATAAAGGAGAGACTCATAGATGCAAGGGTGTGCTTGTTCTGAGCCATGGTGGTTATGGACACATAGTCACAGAAAAAAAACTTTGGTGGGGTTTGAAGGACTGACTCCTGCCAGAGCTGTTGGAGTTGGAGTGATCTCTGGTAAGCTTATTAGCATGTGTGTAGGTTGTTTTATGGTTTTTAATATGTTTTCCCTATAATGCTTTAACCTTGAGAATAAATGTGCTTGTTTAGAAAGAGCTGTGTGGTACCTTATAACTGTGGCCAAGTACATTGTTTATAGCCTCTTGAGGAGAAAGCAAAGCAGGCCTGCTTAGGCAGTCTGACTTGTTGGGGAATTCACAGGGTAGGCAGGGAACTGTGCAGCATGGAAACACCCCAGTCAGGAGTGAGTGAGACACATGTCTCCATCCAAGAGAGGGACAGCCAGGGAGCTGGAAGCCTGAGTGTGGGTGCCCTGGGTGGACCACAGAGGGGAAATACAGGTGCAGTTGCCCTGAACAGTAACAAATCTCACCTCCAGATTTTTCTGTTTTTTTGCTGGAAGTCTCTCTTGGAAGTCTCAGAGGACAAGTATTGTGAGCTCTCTCACCTTAATGGAAGGGGCAAGAGTGTTGGATCTTTAACAAAGACTTCATCTATCCAAAATGTTATTAGACAGTGATGTTAAATAGATGTTAATGAAACCAATAAAATCCAAAGATTTTTAAAATAAAAATCCCTTCAGGTCTCAGTTGCTCAACTTTTACTCTCTTGGCTCTTGTTATGTCATCATTTCACTAGCTCTCCCGTCAGCACACAGTCTTCCAGGCCAGAGAGAATCTGAAATTCTAATGTTAAAAAAAAAAAGCAAAAAAATAAATTCTCTCTTAACTGAAAAAACAGTTCAGGCCTCTTTATTATCAAGCGAAAAAGGACACAAGCCCAATTTTGTTTTACTTGCAGGTCATTTTTAAAGACTCTAGAACCTCAACAGTTGAGCTTTGATTGGAAATGTAATAGGACTCATTATGAATTAGGAAGTTTACTTAATAACTGATTCAGTTCACGGGAGGTTTCCTCCTAAATGGCATATGCATGTCGCCCAAATGCTCAGAATTTTTCTTTCAGAGAAACCTGGTCTGTTTCTTTGTGCCATGTGATATAGCTCTCTTTCTATCTGACACCCAGTGCAGATTTAATTATTTTGTGGAGTCCACCTGTGACAACCATAGAGGAATCCTGGACTGGAGTTTTTGCTTTAACAGGAATGGATTCTATCAGCACAGTCTGCAGCTGGACTGTTTTAAGTGCTAGTGCAGTGGTAGATCTGTCTGTTTTTTAACAAACCTGTTTAGCTGCAGATGAGAGGAGTCCTAAGACAATGTCTGGTTTCAGGCTTATGTGTTTCATCCCAACAAGGCTGAATTTTTCTAGGTCTAGTTTTCGGAGGATTCTAGCAAGGCTACGAGCCCAGACACCAGGTTTGATCAGCAACACAGTACAAAGAAGCTGGGCTCCTGTAACAAAAAAGCATTACAGTGAAATCAAAGATGTTAGGTACTCACTCTCAGTAATTTTAAAGGCAAACAACGTAACCGTTTGTCAGCTAGGACAGGCATCTAAAGAACAAGGACTTTTAACAGCAGCTGGCATGTAGTCCACAGGACTCTACTGACAGAACCAAACAAGTACAGAATAAAGATGTGGGTATGGTTTAATATTTTAGTTTTAAAATATATCCAGACCAGCCCAAGGCCAGAAGGGTGATTTTATCCGATACCTGAATATCTGTGAGCACTACCTACAGTTCCAAACATTTTATACTACAAGTTTGTAGATCCAGAATCAATTCATATAAGATCTTCATGTGGGGTGCTATTTTTGCATATGTTAAACATGATAATCGAATCCCCTTTTCCATGTAATATAAGATCAGAACCAAGCCAAAGTTACCGCAGGGTATATGATGCAATCCTTATGGCAACCACTGAATCCTTATAATTCTTTATTTAGATCCCATAGGTTTCTGTTTCCCTACTAGGACTATGCTATTTAGAAGGGCACTGTCAAATAGCTTAGGTCTAAAGGCTCAGATTCTTAAGGGTACTTAGGCACACAACTGCCACTGATTTTGGTGGGAGTTAGATGTCTAAATATCACTGAGGATCTAGGGTGACCAGATGTCCCGATTTTATAGGGACAGTCCTGATTTTTGGGTCTTTTTCTTATATAGGATCCTATTAGCCCCAACCCCCGTCCTGATTTTTCACACTTGCTGTCTGGTCACCCTATGAGGATCTGAGCCAAAATCACTTTGCGTGTGACCCAACTTCCCTCTGCTGAGCTGAGAACTGAGCTCAGCATCACTGTGCATATGCCTGAGAGCCACAAAATGAAACTGACTAGAAATGGAAAGTGAAACGGATCAGGCTAGCTTCATTGTCCTCACTGGGTGAAATGCATAAAGCAAACAAACTGCGCAAATGTTGACATTTAAATAACTGCCATCAGTCTCCGTAATTGAAAGCACCATATTATTAGCAGCACAGTTATGATTTTTATCCTGATAACATCTTTTTAAGACTTGTTGGCAAAATGTAATGTCAGAAACAGTGAACTGGGACCCGTCAGCTCCTGGTGCCTAACCATGTCAGCTAGCATAAAGCATGTAATAATAAGTATTGCAGGCTGCTAATACTGTTACCATTATTATCTGTTTATGTACATCAGATGTCACTTTATGTTTTCTATGCACCATGTTACTGATTATACAGATGTCAATGCAATGAAGCATCAGTGATACTACATATAATTTGATGCATGGAGTTATTTTCAAATGGCAAGAGACATGTTATTGATTCATGACACAGAGCAATTTGGAGCCAGATAAAAAATAACAACATGCCCCCCATTCTGTATATGTCTCAGTGAGATAAATTAACCCATTTTCTTCTGGGAGCTCTTACATTATAGGATCTCATATTTTCCATACAAAATCCTTGAACAGAAAGGTAAATGCCATAGCAACAGCTTGCTATGCAGAGGCAAACCTCCCTGCTACCCACAACTACTGGTGTATAGAATGGCAATCTAAATTACATATTGTTACATAAGTAGTCATTGTCCTCAAGATGTTTTACTCACCATCTGCTGTGTTTCGGGCAAACATTCCTATTCTTTCTGGTATGTGGTTAACTATATGTGCTGCATATTTATACATATGTATATAAATTATCCACACCTGAAGGTATGCACATGTTCTTACCTTCAGATAAGCCTGCGAAACTGACATCTTCAGATTCCCCTAAGAGCCGTACATTGTCCCAGATTCAATCAGTTAACTGCCCTCATATCAATGGGAACTCGCCAGGCTGATCATGTGTTTGTAACCTGTCCTTTAAATCGGCTTCTGTACCCAATGACTGGAAGTTAGCTAATGTAACACCAATATTTAAAAAGGGCTCTAGAGGTGATCCCGGCAATTACAGACCAGTAAGTCTAACGTCGGTACCGGGCAAATTAGTCGAAACAATAGTTAAGAATAAAATTGTCAGAACATAGAAAAACATAAACTGTTGAGCAATAGTCAACATGGTTTCTGTAAAGGGAAATCGAGTCTTACTAATCTATTAGAGTTCTTTGAAGGGGTCAACAAACATGTGGACAAGGGGGATCCAGTGGATATAGTGTACTTAGATTTCCAGAAAGCCTTTGACAAGGTCCCTCACCAAAGGCTCTTACGTAAATTAAGTTGTCAAGGGATAAAAGGAAAGGTCCTTTCGTGGATTGAGAACTGGTTAAAAGACCGGGAACAAAGGGTAGGAATTAATGGTAAATTCTCAGAATGGAGAGGGGTAACTAGTGGTGTTCCCCAAGGGTCAGTCCTCGGACCAATCCTATTCAACTTATTTATAAATGATCTGGAGAAAGGGGTAAACAGTGAGGTGGCAAAGTTTGCAGATGATACTAAACTGCTCAAGATAGTTAAGACCAAAGCAGACTGTGATGAACTTCAAAAAGATCTCACAAAACTAAGTGATTGGGCAACAAAATGGCAAATGAAATTTAATGTGGATAAATGTAAAGTAATGCACATTGGAAAAAATAACCCCAACTATACATACAATATGATGGGGGCTAATTTAGCTACAACAAGTCAGGAAAAAGATCTTGGAGTCATCGTGGGATAGTTCTCTGAAGATGTCCGCGCAGTGTGCAGAGGCGGTCAAAAAAGCAAACAGGATGTTAGGGATCATTAAAAAGGGGATAGAGAATAAGACTGAGAATATATTATTGCCCTTATATAAATCGATGGTACGCCCACATCTCGAATTCTGCGTACAGATGTGGTCTCCTCATCTAAAAAAAGATATACTGGCACTAGAAAAGGTTCAGAAAAGGGCAACTAAAATGATTAGGGGTTTGGAACAGGTACCATATGAGGAGAGATTAAAGAGGCTAGGACTCTTCAGCTTGGAAAAGAGGAGACTAAGGGGGGATATGATAGAGGTATATGAAATCATGAGTGATGTGGAGAAAGTGGATAAGGAAAAGTTATTTACTTATTCCCATAATACAAGAACTAGGGGTCACCAAATGAAATTAATAGGCAGCAGGTTTAAAACAAATACAAGGAAGTTCTTCTTCACGCAGCGCACAGTCAACTTGTGGAACTCCTTACCTGAGGAGGTTGTGAAGGCTAGGACTATAACGGCGTTTAAAAGAGAACTGGATAAATTCATGGTGGTTAAGTCCATTAATGGCTATTAGCCAGGATGGGTAAGGAATGGTGTCCCTAGCCTCTGTTTGTCAGAGGATGGAGATGGATGGCAGGAGAGAGATCACTTGATCATTGCCTGTTGGTCCACTCCCTCTGGGCACCTGGCATTGGCCACTGTCGGTAGACAGGATACTGGGCTAGATGGACCTTTGGTCTGACCCGGTACGGCCGTTCTTATGTTCTTATGTTACTATAGCCCTTAATATGTAGGCCTCTGGTCTCCCCAAAGGTCCTGGCTGATGTCCCCCATCACTATCTGACTGTTCTCTGGCCTTCCCAGGTTTTGCCAATGCTTTTCTAGCCTTTGTTACCTTTTCTGCTGTTCTGTGATATCCTCAGCTCCCATCCTGGTGGCCAAGATTTGGCCAAGTGTCTAAGTTGGTCTTGCTTTAAAGGGGGGTGAAGCCAAACTGCTGCACTGGCTTCATGTACACTCCCAAACTGGAGAAGTGTGTTTCTTTCCTTTGGGTGTGTGGGTGGTTTTAAATCAATACAGCCTCAAGAGAAGCAAATGTCAGGTTCCTGGGATGTGTAGACAAGGGCGTGTATGTCACTGTCTGTGTTCAAGCCCAGGGAAACATCTCGTGCAATTCCAACCGTCATCCTTTTTCTTGGTCCCTGTTGGTATCTATCCAAGCTGGCTCCACAAAGGCCTTGTCAAACCCACTTTCCCCCTGGGGATATTTGCTGAATAACAACTATGTGTAAGAGAGTGAGACAGACAGAGAGAACCCTGCCCTCCTCACCTGCTTGCATGTAGGTGAACAATGACTCTGCGTGGCCTCTCCGAGTCTCTCCCCCTATAGAAGAACAGTGAATTGACTTTAATAAGTGAGCATTGCTTTGGGACAGCAGTGGGAGTATTGTCATCTCTGCTGTACTGTGACATATGGCAGTTACACAGAGGCTCCTCATGATGTACGCTTTGTTTTCAAATATCACATCAGGACGTACATGGTTTGATTTCAGAAGTGCTGAACACCAACAAATCCCATCGAAGTCCACATACTCTGCTTACTGAATAGGGAGTATTCTCAGGGACAATTCCCACCCACTTTAGGGCCCCTTTACACTACCAGAGCAGTGTCAAGGGCCTTAGTATAATTGAGAGTCAGGCCCCCTGATGAGATCTTATGTACAAATAGTTTTCCTGTTTGACAGGGTACTTGTGATGGCCTACACTGGGCAGCTACGGGAAGCTTAAGGCCAGCTCAAGATATATGTGAACCAGGAGCAGCGGAAGCTCCCTAAAAGTGTGGGGGGGCCATCAGCACCCAAACCGTGGCCTCACCCCCCTGCACAGCTCCTTCCCCGAGGCCCCACCCTTGCACTGCCCATTCCCCCGAAGCCCCGCCCCTGCACTGCCCCTTCTTTGCAAGCCCTCGCCCTCGCACTGCCCCTTTCCCTGAGGCCCTGCCCCCATGCAACCCCTTCTTCCTAAGTCCCCACCCTCGCACGTCCACTTCCCCCAAGGCCCCGCTCCCGCGCTGCCTCTTCCCCCCAAGACCCTGCCCCCTGTTTGCTCCTCTCTGCCCCTCCACCCTGTGGCTCACCCTTACAGTCGGTAAAAAGTGATGGGGCCATGGCCCTCTGACCACCCCCCTCAGCCCCCCCATTCTGGAGCACCTGAACTGAGTGAACTGAGTAGTTCCCTGGGGCCCTGCTTTCCAGCCCCCCAGCTCCAGAAGAAATGTGACGGATGAATTACTTTGATGTCCTGCTCAGGGCTTTAGTGATAATTGTATAAACCAGACCATTCAGTCACAAGGCCAGCACTCTGAGTCACCATGCAGCTTGACAACTGGTAACAGAATGAAAAATGCCACTAAGGAATCCCAAGGGTTGGAAGCCCATGGAAAACCTCATGCAGAAACAAGCAGCTACATTGTTCACAACCCCTAATGTACATTGCGCCTTCAGTTGCCTTAGTTCAAGTGCTGGGACACTTATGACCCTATCAACAAACTAGGAAAAAATGGGCCCTCCATCTGAACTGCTGCTCTGAGAATGTTCAAGGGCATAACATTGGAGAGGTTACCAAAATGTCTAGGAATATTAACACTCATGTTTATACAACCATTCCCTATGAAGGGACTGGATGACTCAAGGGACGGGCAATGGAATATGGAACCTTTCACCTCTAGGCTACTGACTGATCTCCAGCCTAAATGCACAAGGGCTGAGCAGTGTTATTACCACTTGAAGGTTCTTTGACAGAATGAATTTGTGGATCTCAGTCCAGCTATAGCAGACAGGCCACAAAACCAACTAATTGTCCCCCTTTACTGGCATTCTCAACAGAGGGGCCAGTGGAGTGAATGGGCCAAGGAGACTGAACTCCCTTCAGGCCCCTATAGAGCATCCCTCACCGTCATTGTTGGGATATGTTGCTGGGGAAGCTTGTGCTGCTGCTGCCTGTTTAGTAAAGTATAACTTTATACTTTTGTATAAATAAAGGCCTTCAGTCTCCCGGGCTTTCAATCTGGCCGCTTTAACAAGCATTACATTCGATTTAAAAAGCAAAAGCAGGAAATTCTGTTTGTTAGCAACAGACTAAGTCATTACGCTCCTTTTGAATTATAGCGTGGTTTCCATTTCCCACAGCCCTTTATCTGGGAGCTGCCTACCTCCTGGATCACTTTCCATGGCTATATTTCGTTCTGGTAGAATAAGAAGCAGGACTAAGTGACAGATCTGACCCTGAAGCTCTCTGGTAATCTCTCAGGGTATATCCACACTGCAGCTGGGAGGTGTGATTCCCAGCACGGACAGACAGTCTGGTGCTAGCTCAGCTCGAGCTAGTGTGCTATAAACAACAGTGTGGACATCAGGGTATGCGAGGCGGTTCTAGCTAGGTCTGAGCTAGGTGGCTAGCCCACGCTGCTGACTATGCTGCAATGTCCACACTGCTATTTTTCATGTGCTAGCTCAAGCTCTCTACCCACGCTGACAATCACATCTCCCAGCTGCAATGCAGACACACCCTTAGCGATCACATCCCTATAGCACCTATTTTCTTTTTGAGTATTTAGGGAGCCTGACTGTTCTTCTTGGAACTGTGAGTTTTAGCCCTACATTCCTCGACAGCCCTAGATGGGACTGCCCCTCTGTCCAGGACAGGAGGAAGGATGTAAAGAGAAAGGATTATCCAGCAATTAGGGCACTAGCCTAGGACTCGGGAGATCTGGGTTTAAATACCCGCTCTGACACAGATTTCCTATGTGACCCTGGGCAAGTCACTTAGTTCCCCATCTGTGCAATGGGGATAATAGCACTGCCCTGCCTCACATGGAGGATGTGAGGATAAACATATTAAAGACTGTCAGGTGCTTAGATACTATGGTCTTGGGGACCGCACAATTATCAGAGCTGGACAGACAGGAGGGCTGGATGAGCTCCCACTAGAGACTGCCAGGGACCCTTCTGAACTGACTAGAGGGGCACCTAGAGTCCAAGGTGTCCCCACCCTGTAATCAGTGAGCAAAGGACAGAGTCTGGACCTTGTGATCACCCATGCTGGCCACTTTCAGCACCATTTCACGGGTAAGCCTGAACTTGCGCACAGATTGCCTTCCATGTTCTACTCCATCTGCAGAACCGATGGCTTATTCTCACTCCTGATGCTGGTCTATCAAAATGATATTGTAACAGAAATCAAGAGCAGGGATGCAAGTCACTGCCTGGCCCCCCAGTGAAAGCTAATGTGACCCAAGCTGCAGGCCCCTCATGCTGGCACCACCCAGTGAAGGGGCTGCAGTGATCAAATCACCCACACCCACACTGGGCCAGCAGGCTGAAGCCCACTAGCCCACAAAAGGGAGAGGGAAGGGTCATGGTTAAGGAGAGGGTGTCACCAGGGCACTGATTCAGCATACTCTCTGGCTGCCTCCACAGTAGGATTCCTATGGACCCTGACCTATTAATTAAAGCTGCTCCCATCATGGTACAACACCTTGCAGAGAATGACTGCGATGCTACCTGCCCCCACGCCTTCCTAAGCACAGGGGATTGCAAACTGCAGCCTGGGTCTAGTAATGCAGTGGTGATGGATATGACAAAAGGCTCCAGAATTATAATTTTTTCAATAGTTATTTTAAGAATAGGGAATAATTTGAAAGCAAACTGAGCCCATGTTTCTGGTCTTACCTTCAGCCCTGGAACCTTTGCCATATGGTGGCAGGTACTTCATAGCAGGGCGACGTTTGCAATCTGCAAAGGGAAAGAGATGTGCTTTTTATGACTAATCCTAGTGTGACGGTCACGACTGCTTGTTGAGATCAGGATTGTAACTATATGTACCATGGCAATAGGAGTGGGCTTTAAACAGCTGCAAACCACCCAAGGGAAGAATTGTTCTCCAGAATAAAGACCCCCCCGATGGAGAAAACAACAGGAGGAAAGAATTCAGAGTGACCCTGTAAAAGAGTTCCTGCTGGCTGCTGGAGTCATGGTTAATAGCAGTATGTGTGCTGCCTTTTTACCACTGACAATGGCCTATCTGGGCAAACTGGCATTGTAACCACCACCTTCCTGTGCAAACTGATCTTACAGCCCTGCCTGAACCTTTCTTGCACCAGGACTTTAAGGCAGGTCAATGCCACATCAACTCACAGTGGCTTTTATACACTGTTTTGGGGAGATCTAACTTTGAGATGCTGACTTCCATTCCTTTACTGAAGACCCCCTTTTTGTGCTCCTCCACTCTGAACACAGTACACCTGAACAGTTCATTTGCAGATCACCACAACAGCATGTGCCTATACTTTCTGACACCAACACAGCTCACGTCTGCTATTCTATTAGGCTGCACTGTTGTTCTGCACTACATAAGCACTGTGCATCTGACAGGAGCATATAAACTTGAGTTGGCAGCAATGCAGATGTGCAGAAACAGGAAGAAATAGAGGCGTTTATAAGGAATTTATAATGAGTTTATGGAACTCTGACACCTTCTCCTCATTCAATACACACAGTTATCGTGTGCCCATATCTGGGTACACAGAAAGTGGCATGTGATGTTACAGCATATGTGCATTATGGATTATTTACCCTTTGGTGCTGGGAGTCAGGATTTCTTAAGTGACGTGCTGATGGATTTCGTATTAGAGGTAACAGAATGAGCTCCAGGTTTTGCTACTCCAAGGCATCAAATCTGAATAACACCACAGTTTGCAGAGTGATTTGGCTTAAGCAGCTGCACATTCCTTTCCACGGAAGGAAACCAGCAGGCTTACTACACAGATATGTGAGTGCCAGCATGTATCATTCATGTTTGGGGAGCCCTTGGCAACAGCACCATCCATTTTCCATGAGCTGCTTTTCCTTTTGTTCAGAAAGAAATCCTAAACAAAGGATTCAGTGCATCACTGAGTTAGTCCCTAAGGAGTCTGTCTGTATAGGGACACCAGGCACTGGACTGTATGTCTGTTACTTGACATGTTGTCAAACCCTATAGAGGGAGTTATGGAATTGATGGCTACCACGTGTTCTGTCATGTGTCTCAAAGTGATCAATCATTATGCAGCATTTTATGAGATCACATGGATCCTTACAACTGTAGGGTGTGGAAGCTTGTCTAAGGGGTGTGGGAGTGGTCAGAACAAATGACTGGTTGTCATGATTCCTAGGCTAGGTCTACACTACAGCGGTGTTCCGACCTAAGATACGCAACTTCAGCTACGTGAATACCGTAGCTGAAGTTGCGTATTTTAGGTCGGCTTACCTGGTGGTGAGGACGGGGGAAAGCCGACCGCTGCCGCGCTGCCGCCGACTCCGCTGCCGCCTCTTGTCGAGGTGGATTTCCGGAGTCGACGGCAGAGCGATCAGGGATCGATTTTACCGCGTCCTCACGAGACGCGGTAAGTCGATCCCCGATAAACCGATTGCTACCCGCCGGATCGGCGGGTAGTGAAGACGTAGCCCTAGATTCTATTCCTGGCTTTGTTACTGTAAGCCCTTCAGCATGCCATTTAGGCTCTCTGCATCTCCATGTCTGCATATATAAACATGCAAAATGGCTATAATACTATTTACCTAGCTCACCGGGTGTTGTAAGGGCTATTTAGTGCTTTGAGAACCTCAGATGAAAGGTGCAATGGGGGTACAAAGTTGTGTTAGACTATTAGGGCCAAAACCTACCTCCACGTTCACCCATATGGCTCCCAGTGACTTTACTGGAGCCCTGCACATGCACCCAAGTGCAGAATTTGACCCTGAATTAATTTCATTTAATGTGTTTCTTATCCTGCTTGACTGGAACCCACAGCAAAAAGGCTCCTTTGTCTGTACTCAGTAAGCTGCCCACGGCCTGCCTAACTGCAAAGCCTGTTAACAGTAAGAACAACTCCTACCAGGTATGAACTCTTTCTCGGTGAAGAAGAGGACTGCCTGCCTGAAGGCCATCTCTGGGGTCAAGGCCATCACTCTCTGAAGGTCACTGGTGTTAGTGCTTGGCTTGTCTCCCAGCAGTGTCAGCTTCTTCAGGGTCTCAGCAAGAACCCCAAAGGCATTGACCCTCCGCAGCGCACAGATGAGAGCTGGGCTGGACATCAGCATATTGATGCTTCTTTGCCAGGCGGTATCTCCCACTTCAAAAGGGGTTACCTCTTTGGCCTGACTCCGAATGAGATGGGGCAACCACTTGAGGCTCAGAAGCTCAAACCCTGGGTCAAGTCCTTCTGCAAGAAGAGAGAAACCTGTTCATTACTAATTGGTAGCTTGTGTTTCCTAGAGGCTGTTCTCTGCTAGTGTCTTACATTCACACTGGTCTTATGATCTTCTTAGCAGACAGGAACTTCCAAACTTGTTTGGTCTCCACTCTCCCTCCCATCCAGCAGCAAGTGCGATGCAAGGTTTGGAATCCCACTGGGCTAAAATTTAGTATATTCAAACAATACAACTTCTCAGAAGTTAAATGGCTAACAATTAGAGCCAGGAATGGGCTACCTAGGAAATAAAGAACCCTGTGCCACATCAACAGAGACACATGGAGATCAAGTGCCGCAGTCTGGTTAAAGAAAGGCGTTAATGTAGAGCAGGTGAAAGGGATATGTTGGGAATACAATGATATTTAAGTGCTTTGACACAGCATAGTATATAATTATAGATACTGTAACCGCTCTGATAATGCTTCATTTTAAGGGATATTAATTATAGTAATAAACTCCATTGTAACATTGACTTGTCACTAGAATAACTTAACCATTGTTATGTTTGCAAACTAGGCTTGTTTCCTGTGTAGCAAGATGTTTGGAGGTTCAATACATAATTGTATGTCGCTGAGGTTACTATGGGCTAGATTCAGGAACCCTTGCACGCAGTGAGTAGTATTATATTCTGCGAGTACTCCCATGGTTTCAAGTCTACTTTCGGAGTAGGGTGCTACTCAGATGTACTATGTTAAGGAGTACTCTGTTTTCTACTTCATAACAATTTCGGTGCAATTAGTGCCAGTTAATAAAATAAAATAATCATATTTTGCTCTTATATAGCACTTTTCAGGCATACATTTGAAAGCACTTTACAAAGGAGGTCAGTGTCATTATCTCCATTGTACCAATGGGGAAACTGAGGCACAAAGCAGTGCAGTAATATGCCCATGGTCACATAGGCGGCCAGTGGCAGAGCTAGAGTAGAACTCAGGTCTCCTGATTCCCCTGTTCTGTTCCCTATCCATAGAACCATCCTGCCTCCTAAATATGAGGGCTGGGCAAACTGGTTCGAATTACATATATGAGCTAGCCTGAACCTTAGCACATCCTTGAACTGATTCAAAACCCACTGCAGTCAAATGATGCCCATCTGGGGCAAGATCACTCACTAACATTCATAGACTCTTTAGGGAAATAAATAAACACATCTATCTACCTGACAGGGCCTGGGACAGAGTGTTAGGAGCTAGCAGGTGAGGCAGCACTCTGATCACTTATGCCTCAATCAGCTCCCCTGGAAAAGGCTGACTAGGAAGGTGCAAGCTAATTTAGCTGCTCAGGCTGGAAGAGCTAATTAGTCCAGCAGCAGAGGCTATAAGAAGGACACAGGAAGGACATACTGGGGGAGAGAGGGAGTAACCAGGGCTAGCTGAGCCCAGTGTGTGCAGAGCTTTCAAGGAAGGGAGACTCCTGTTCCTCCCTGGCCCTGTGGGAAAGAGCTAAAGGGAGAGAAGCGCTGTATATAATATTGCTGTATTAGTGTCAGTGATGGGAATGTAAATAAATCACTCAGCAGAGAGAGTCTGAGAGGTCATTGGGACATTTAAGGATGGGGAGGAGCGGGCCCCATTAGAGGGCCCCTTTCACCACTTTTCCTAAATGAACCTGCTGAGTTGAGAATAGCTGCATATAATTTAGCTGGCCAAGGCCTACAAACCTTCCCCAAAAGCAGGAGTCACCTGGGTTTTGAGCTTGCTTCTGGAAGCCAGGGTGAAGGATTTGGCAAAGAAGATGGCCAGCACTCTTCATGGCTTCATTTCCAATCAGTGTCAGGATGACAACTTGTTCCATTTCAGGATCCAAGGCATAGGTTCGGTGGCATAAAAGATCCAGAGGAACATTACATGAGTCTGGCACTGCACTGAGATTGCCTCCTGCTCAGGGAGAAGATCAAAACAATAAACCTAGTTATCCAGGGTAACAAACTTCCCCTTTCTCTTAATGTGGAGGGATTGACTCATCCTCCAGAGAATAACAGAGCATGGGTTCTAAGAGTAGCTTCCTCCCAGATACAAAAGTAGGACATAGGCAAGTGTCTGGTGACTGAAGGTATGTCTACACTACGAAATTAGGACGAATTTATAGAAGCTGGTTTTATAGATATCGGTTTTATATAGTCGACTGTGTGTGTCCCCACATAAAATGCTCTAAGTGCATGAAGTCGGCGGACCGCGTCCACAGTACCGAGGCTAGCGTCGACTTCCGGAGTGTTCCACTGTGGGTAGCTATCCGACAGTTCCCGCAGTATCCGCCGCCCATTGGAATTCTGGGTTGAGATCCCAATGCCTGATGATGCAAAACAGTGTCGCGGGGGGTTCTGGGTACATGTCGTCAGGCCCCTCCCCCTCTGTTAGAGCAACAGCAGACAATCGATTCGTGCCTTTTTACCTGGGTTACCTGTGCAGACAACATACCACGGCAAGCATGGAGCCCGCTCAGCTCAGCGTCACCATATGTCATCTGGGTGCCAGCAGACGTGGTACTGTATTGCTACACAGCAGCAGCCCCTTGCCTTTTGGCAGTAGATGGTGTATTACGACTGGTATCCGTCATCGTCGTATTCCAGTTCAATCAGAGGCACCTAGGCAGACATGCTTTGTCTCCTGGAGACTCAGTCCTGCCGGCAGTCCTATTGAACCGTCTTGATGATGATGGCTAGCAGTCGTAGTACAGTATCTTCTGTCAAGCACCCAGAAGATGCCGAGGGCTATCAGTCATACTGCACCGTCTGCTGCCAGCTTAAGATGTAAAAAATAGATGTATTCATTTGCTTTCCCCTCCCTCCGTGAAATCAACGGCCTGCTAAACCCAGGGTTTTGAGTTCAATCTTTGGGGGGGCCATTCTGTGTGACAGTTGTTTGTGTTTCTCCCTGATGCACAGCCACCTTTCTTGATTTTAATTCCCTGTACCTGTACGCCATGTCGTCACTCGCCCCTCCCTCCCTCCGTCAGTTTCGCGCCTTTTTTCAGACCAGACGCCATAGCACTGGGATCATGGAGCCCGCTCAGATCACCGCGGCAATTATGAGCACTATGAACACCACGCGCATTGTCCTGGAGTATATGCAGAGCCAGGACATGCCAAAGCAAAACCAGGACCAGCCGAGGAGGCGATTGCAGCGCGGCCACGAGAGTGATGAGGAAATTGACATGGACATAGACCTCTCACAAAGTACGGGCCCCAGCAATGTGCAAATCATGGTGTTACTGGGGCAGGTTCATGGTGTGGAATGCTGATTCTGGGCCCGGGAAACAAGCATAGACTGGTGGAACCGCATCGTGTTGCAGGTGTGGGATGATTCCCAGTGGCTGTGAAACTTTCGCATGCGTAAGGGCACTTTCATGGAACTTTGTGACTTGCTTTCCCCTGCCCTGAAGCGCCAGAATACCAGGATGAGAGCAGCCCTCACAGTTGAGAAGCGAGTGGCGATAGCCCTATGGAAGCTTGCAACGCCAGACAGCTACCGGTCAGTCGGGAATCAATTTGGAGTGGGCAAATCTACTGTGGGGGCTGCTGTGATCCAAGTTGCCAGGGCAATCAAAGACCTGGTGATACCAAGGGTAGTGACTCTGGGAAACGTGCAGGTCATAGTGGATGGCTTTGCTGCAATGGGATTCCTAAACTGTGGTGGGGCCATAGACGGAACCCATATTCCTATCTTGGCACTGGAGCACCAAGCCACCGAGTACATAAACCGCAAGGGGTACTTTTCAATGCTGCTGCAAGCCCTGGTGGATCACAAGGGACGTTTCACCAACATCAACGTGGGATGGCTGGGAAAGGTACATGATGCTCGCGTCTTCAGGCACTGTGGTCTGTTTCGAAAGCTGGAGGAAGGGACTTTCTTCCCGGACCAGAAAATAACCGTTGGGGATGTTGAAATGCCTATCGTGATCCTTGGGGACCCAGCCTACCCCTTAATGCCATGGCTCATGAAGCCGTACACAGGCAGCCTGGACAGTAGTCAGGACCTGTTCAACTATAGGCTGAGCAAGTGCCGAATGGTGGTGAAATGTGCATTTGGACGTTTAAAAGTGCGCTGGCGCAGCTTACTGACTCGGATAGACCTCAGCGAAACCAATATCCCCATAGTTATTGCTGCTTGCTGTGCACTCCACAATATCTGTGAGAGTAAGGGGGAGACATTTATGGCGGGGTGGGAGGTTGAGGCAAATCACCTGGCCGCTGATTACGCGCAGCCGGACACCAGGGCGGTTAGAAGAGTACAGCATGGCGTGGTGCGCATCAGAGAAGCTTTGAAAACCAGTTTTGTGACTGGCCAGGCTACAGTGTGAAACTTCTGTTTGTTTCTCCTTGATGAACCCTCCGCCCCCCCCGCCCTCCCCCCGGTTCACTCTACTTCCCTGTAAACCAACCACCCCACCCTCCCCTCCCCCCTTCGAGCACCGCTTGCAGAGGCAATAAAGTCATTGTTACTTCTCATTCATGCATTCTTTATTAATTCATCACACAACTAGGGGGATAATTGCCAAGGTAGCCTGGGATGGGTGGGGGAGGAGGGAAGGAAAAGGACACACTGCAGTTTAAAACTTTAAAACTTTAACACATATTGAAGGCCAGCCTTCCGATGCTCGGGCACTCATCTGGGGTGGAGTGACTGGGTGGCCGGAGGCCCTCCCACCGTGTTCTTGGGCATCTGGGTGAGGAGGCAATGGGACTTGGGGAGGAGGGCTGTTGGTTACACAGGGGCTGTAGCGGCGGTCTCTGCTCCTGCTGCCTTTCCTGCAGCTCAGCCATATGCTGGAGCATATCAGTCTGATGCTCCAGCAGCCGGAGCATCGACTCTTGCCTTCTGTCTGCAAGCTGATGCCACCTATCATCTTCAGCCCGCCACTTGCTCTGTTCAGCCCGCGATTCATCCCGCCACCTCTCCTCTCGTTCAAATTGTGCTTTTTTGCACTCTGACATTGACTGCCTCCACGCATTCTGCTGTGCTCTTTCAGCGTGGGAGGACATCTGGAGCTCCATGAACATATCATCCCGAGTCCGCCGTTTTCTCCTTCTAATCTTCGCTATCCTCTGCGAAGGAGAAACATTTGCAGCTGATGGAGGAGAAGGGAGAGGTGGTTAAAAAAGACACATTTTAGAGAACAATGGGTACACTCTTTCACGTTAAATTTTGCTGTTCACATTACACAGCACATGTGCTTTCGTTACAAGGTCGCATTTTTCCTCTTATATTGAGGGCCTGCCGGTTTGGTGTGAGAGATCACTCATGCAGTGCCAGGCCACAGAATTCAGCTTGCAGGCAGCCATGGTAAGCCACAGTCTTTTGGCTTTTTTAACCTTCATAACATGTGGGAATGGTTTCAAACAGCAGCACCCTCATTTCCCATACCAAGGACCCATTGGGTTGGCCATTTAAAATGGGTTTGCAATGTAAAAGGAGGGGCTGCGGTTTCCGGGTTAACATGCAGCACAAACCCAACTACCCCCTCACACACACACACACCGCCAATTCTCTGGGATGATCACTTCACCCCTCCCCCCCACCACGTGGCTAACAGCGGGGAACATTTCTGTTCAGCCGAGCAGGAACGGACACCTCTGAATGTCCCCTTAATAAAATCACTCCATTTCAACCAGGTGACCATGAATGATATCACTCTCCTGAGGATAACAAAGAGAGATAAGGAATGGATGTTGTCTGCATCCCAGCAAACACCGGGACCATACGCAGCCATGCTTTGTTATGCAATGATTCCAGACTACGTGCTACTGGCCTGGCGTGGTAAAGTGTCCTACCATGGCGGACGGGATAAGGCAGCCCTCCTCAGAAACCTTTTGCAAAGGCTTTGGGAGTACATGAAGGAGAGCTTTCTGGAGATGTCCCTGGAGGATTTCCACTCCATCCCCATACACGTTAACAGACTTTTCCAGTAGCTGTACTGGCCGTGATTGCCAGGGCAAATTAATCATTAATCATTAAACACGCTTGCTTTTAAACCATGTGTAATATTTACAAAGGTACACTCACCAGAGGTCCCCTGTGTGCCCTCAGGGTCTTCGGTGAGTTCGGGGGTTACTGGTTCCAGGTCCAGGGTGACAAACATATCCTGGCTGTTGGGGAAACCGGTTTCTCCGCTTCCTTGTGGCTGTGAGCTATCTACATTTCCTCCATCCTCCTCTTCCGAACCCTCTTCCCTGTGTGTTTCTCCAGTGAGGGACTCATAGCACACGGTTGGGGTAGTGGTGGCTGCACCCCCTAGAATGGCGTGCAGCTCCACGTAGAAGCGGCATGTTTGCGGCTCAGCCCCGGACCTTCTGTTTGCTTCTCTGGCTTTGTGGTAGGCTTGCCTTAGCTCCTTAATTTTCACGCGGCACTGCTGTGCGTCCTTGTTATGGCCTCTTTCCTTCATGGCCTTGGAGACCTTTTCTAATATTTTGCCATTTCGTTTACTGCTTTGGAGTTCGGCCAGCACTGATTCATCTCCCCATATGGCGAGCAGATCCCGTACCTCCCGTTCTGTCCATGCTGAAGCTCTTTTGCGATCCTGGGACTCCATCACGGTTACCTGTGCTGATGAGCTCTGCGTGGTCACCTGTGCTCTCCACGCTGAGCAAACAGGAAATGAAATTCAAATATTCACGGGGCTTTTCCTGTCTACCTGGCCAGCGCATCTGAGTTGAGAGTGCTGTCCAGAGCGGTCACAATGAAGCACTGTGGGATAGCTCCCGGAGGCCAATAACGTCGAATTCCGTCCACACTACCCCAATTCCGACCCCCTAAGGCCGATTTTATCGCTAATCCCCTCGTCGGAGGTGGAGTAAAGAAACCGGTTTAAAGGGCCCTTTAAGTCGAAAGAAAGGGCTTCGTCGTGTGAACATGTCCAGGCTTAATTCGATTTAACGCGGCTAAAGTTGACCTAAACTCGTAGTGTAGACCAGGCCTGAGTAACCAGAAGTCGGTTTACTGCAGCCTGCATCATTGCTCTGAATTGAGTTTTGTCTCCCTTGTGATCTGATGAACCAGCTAATTTCTGCTCATAGTTAAAATAAATATATAGACACTGATATTTTTAGAAGAGAAAAGACACTGACCTAACCAAATATAAATATCTAGACATCAGTTAAAAACACAATCCAGACTTTCTAGCTCTCATGATTTGAGGGCTGGAGAATGATTCACTGTTGGAAACAAAACCTGCTCATGTTTTACAGATAACCCCTCACTTTAGACCAGGTTGAGACTCAGGCCTGGTCTACACTACGAGTTTAGGTCGACTTTAGCAGTGTTAAATCGAATTAAGCCTGGACACATCCACACGACAAAGCCCTTTCTTTCGACTTAAAGGGCCCTTTAAACCGGTTTCTTTACTCCACCTCCGACGAGGGGATTAGTGCTAAAATCGGCTTTTGCGGGTCGGATTTGGGGTAGTGTGGATGGAATTCGACGTTATTGGCCTCCGGGAGCTATCCCACAGTGCTTCATTGTGACCGCTCTGGACAGCACTCTCAACTCAGATGCACTGACCAGGTAGACAGGAAAAGCCCCGTGAACTTTTGAATTTCATTTCCTGTTTGCCCAGCATGGAGAGCACAGGTGACCACGCAGAGCTCATCAGCACAAGTAACCATGATGGAGTCCCAGGATCGCAAAAGAGCTCCAGCATGGACAGAACGGGAGGTACGGGATCTGCTCGCCATATGGGGAGACGAATCAGTGCTAGCTGAACTCCGTAGCAGTAAACGAAATGGCAAAATATTAGAAAAGGTCTCAAAGGCCATGAAGAACAGAGGCCATAACAGGGATGCACAGCAGTGCCGCGTGAAAATTAAGGAGCTAAGGCAAGCCTACCACAAAGCCAGAGAGGCAAACAGAAGGTCAGGGGCAGAGCCGCAAACATGCCGCTTCTACGCGGAGCTGCATGCCATTCTAGGGGGTGCAGCCACCACTACCCCAACCCTGTGCTTTGACTCCGTCAGTGGAGAAACACGCAACAGGGAAGCGGGTTCGGGGTACGCGGAAGAAGATGATGATGATGAAGACAATGAAGATAGCTCACAGCAAGGAAGCGGAGAAACCGGTTTCCCCAACAGCCAGGATATGTTTATCACCCAGGATCTGGAACCAGTAACCCCCGAACTCACCCAAGGCGTGCTCCCAGACCCTGAGGGCACACAAAGGACCTCTGGTGAGTGTACCTTTGTAAATATTACACATGGTTTAAAAGCAAGCGTGTTTAATGATTAATGATTAATTTGCCCTGGCAATCGCGGCCAGTACAGCTACTGGAAAAGTCTGTTAACGTGTATGGGGATGGAGTGGAAATCCTCCAGGGACATCTCCAGAAAGCTCTCCTTCATGTACTCCCAAAGCCTTTGCAAAAGGTTTCTGGGGAGGGCTGCCTTATCCCGTCCGCCATGGTAGGACACTTTACCACGCCAGGCCAGTAGCACGTAGTCTGGAATCATTGCATAACAAAGCATGGCAGCGTATGGTCCCGGTGTTTGCTGGCATGCAGACAACATCCATTCCTTATCTCTCTTTGTTATCCTCAGGAGAGTGATATCATTCATGGTCACCTGGTTGAAATGGAGTGATTTTATTAAGGGGACATTCAGAGGTGTCCGTTCCTGCTCGGCTGAACAGAAATGTTCCCCGCTGTTAGCCACGTGGTGGGGGGGAGGGGTGAAGTGATCATCCCAGAGAATTGGCGGTGTGTGTGTGTGTGAGGGGGTAGTTGGGTTTGTGCTGCATGTTAACCCGGAAACCGCAGCCCCTCCTTTTACATTGCAAACCCATTTTAAATGGCCAACCCAATGGGTCCTTGGTATGGGAAATGAGGGTGCTGCTGTTTGAAACCATTCCCTCATGTTATGAAGGTTAAAAAAGCCAAAAGACTGTGGCTTACCATGGCTGCCTGCAAGCTGAATTCTGTGGCCTGGCACTGCATGAGTGATCTCTCACACCAAATCGGCAGGCCCTCAATATAAGAGGAAAAATGCGACCTTGTAACGAAAGCACATGTGCTGTGTAATGTGAACAGCAAAATTTAACGTGAAAGAGTGTACCCATTGTTCTCTAAAATGTGTCTTTTTTAACCACCTCTCCCTTCTCCTCCATCAGCTGCAAATGTTTCTCCTTCGCAGAGGATAGCGAAGATTAGAAGGAGAAAACGGCGGACTCGGGATGATATGTTCATGGAGCTCCAGATGTCCTCCCACGCTGAAAGAGCACAGCAGAATGCGTGGAGGCAGTCAATGTCAGAGTGCAAAAAAGCACAATTTGAACGAGAGGAGAGGTGGCGGGATGAATCGCGGGCTGAACAGAGCAAGTGGCGGGCTGAAGATGATAGGTGGCATCAGCTTGCAGACAGAAGGCAAGAGTCGATGCTCCGGCTGCTGGAACATCAGACTGATATGCTCCAGCATATGGCTGAGCTGCAGGAAAGGCAGCAGGAGCAGAGACCGCCGCTACAGCCCCTGTGTAACCAACAGCCCTCCTCCCCAAGTCCCATTGCCTCCTCACCCAGATGCCCAAGAACACGGTGGGAGGGCCTCCGGCCACCCAGTCACTCCACCCCAGATGAGTGCCCGAGCATCGGAAGGCTGGCCTTCAATATGTGTTAAAGTTTTAAAGTTTTAAACTGCAGTGTGTCCTTTTCCTTCCCTCCTCCCCCACCCATCCCAGGCTACCTTGGCAATTATCCCCCTAGTTGTGTGATGAATTAATAAAGAATGCATGAATGAGAAGTAACAATGACTTTATTGCCTCTGCAAGCGGTGCTCGAAGGGGGGAGGGGAGGGTGGGGTGGTTGGTTTACAGGGAAGTAGAGTGAACCGGGGGGAGGGCGGGGGGGGGCGGAGGGTTCATCAAGGAGAAACAAACAGAAGTTTCACACTGTAGCCTGGCCAGTCACAAAACTGGTTTTCAAAGCTTCTCTGATGCGCACCACGCCATGCTGTACTCTTCTAACCGCCCTGGTGTCCGGCTGCGCGTAATCAGCGGCCAGGTGATTTGCCTCAACCTCCCACCCCGCCATAAATGTCTCCCCCTTACTCTCACAGATATTGTGGAGTGCACAGCAAGCAGCAATAACTATGGGGATATTGGTTTCGCTGAGGTCTATCCGAGTCAGTAAGCTGCGCCAGCGCGCTTTTAAACGTCCAAATGCACATTTCACCACCATTCGGCACTTGCTCAGCCTATAGTTGAACAGGTCCTGACTACTGTCCAGGCTGCCTGTGTACGGCTTCATGAGCCATGGCATTAAGGGGTAGGCTGGGTCCCCAAGGATCACGATAGGCATTTCAACATCCCCAACGGTTATTTTCTGGTCCGGGAAGAAAGTCCCTTCCTCCAGCTTTCGAAACAGAGCAGAGTGCCTGAAGACGCGAGCATCATGTACCCTTCCAGGCCAGCCCACGTTGATGTTGGTGAAACGTCCCTTGTGATCCACCAGGGCTTGCAGCAGCATTGAAAAGTACCCCTTGCGGTTTATGTACTCGGTGGCTTGGTGCTCCGGTGCCAAGATAGGGATATGGGTTCTGTCTATGGCCCCACCACAGTTTGGGAATCCCATTGCAGCAAAGCCATCCACTATGGCCTGCACGTTTCCCAGAGTCACTTCCCTTGATATCACCAGGTCTCTCATTGCCCTGGCAACTTGGATCACAGCAGCCCCCACAGTAGATTTGCCCACTCCAAATTGATTCCCAACTGACCGGTAGCTGTCTGGCGTTGCAAGCTTCCACAGGGCTATCGCCACTCGCTTCTCAACTGTGAGGGCTGCTCTCATCCTGGTATTCTGGCGCTTCAGGGCAGGGGAAAGCAAGTCACAAAGTTCCATGAAAGTGCCCTTACGCATGCGAAAGTTTCGCAGCCACTGGGAATCGTCCCACACCTGCAGCACGATGCGGTCCCACCAGTCTGTGCTTGTTTCCTGGGCCCAGAATCGGCATTCCACGGCATGAACCTGCCCCAGTAACACCATGATTTCCACATTGCTGGGGCCTGTGCCTTGTGAGAGGTCTATGTCCATGTCCATTTCCTCATCACTCTCGTGGCCGCGCTGCAATCGCCTCCTCGGCTGGTCCTGGTTTTGCTTTGGCATGTCCTGGCTCTGCATATACTCCAGGACAATGCGCGTGGTGTTCATAGTGCTCATAATTGCTGTGGTGATCTGAGCGGGCTCCATGATCCCAGTGCTAGCTATGGCGTCTGGTCTGAAAAAAGGCGCGAAACTAGTATCTGACGGACCAGGGAAAGGAGGGAGGGAGGGAGGGAGGGGCGAGTGACGACATGGCGTACAGGTACAGGGAATTAAAATCAAGAAAGGTGGCTGTGCATCAGGGAGAAACACAAACAACTGTCACACAGAATGGCCCCCCCCAAAGATTGAACTCAAAAGCCTGGGTTTAGCAGGCCGTTGATTTGACGGAGGGAGGGGGGAAGCAAATGAATACAGAACAAATCTATTTTTTACATCTTAAGACGACGGTGCAGCATGACTGATAGCCCTCGGCATCTTCTGGGTGCTTGGCAGCAAATACTGGGCGCTTGGCAGTAGCCTTCAGGCCTATTGCACGATCTGCTGCTCAGGGAAGACTCTGCTAATGTGCGATGATCCAACAGGGCGCTTGGCAGAAAATGGCATACTACGACTGATAGCTATCATCATCATTGCTGGACTGAGCATGTCTGCCCAGGTGCCCATGATTGACAGCCACTGCTGTACGATGAGGACGGTTACCAGTCGTAATAAACCATCTACTGCCAAAAGGCAAAAGGCAAGGGCTGGTGCAATGCAGCCCTACGGCTGCCAGCACCCAGATCGCTGATGAAGGCTACCAGTCATGCTGCACCGTCTACCGCCAAAAGGCAGTTAGCTGCTGCTGCTGTGTAGCAATGCAGTCCCACGTCTGCCGGCACCCAGATGACATATGGTGACGGTGAGCTGAGCTGAGCGGGCTCCATGCTTGCCGTGGTATGTTGTCTGCACAGGTAACCCAGGTAAAAAGGCGCGAATCTATTGTCTGCCGTTGCTCTGACGGAGGGGGAGGGGCCTGACGACATGTACCCAGAACCCCCCACGACACTGTTTTGCATCATTCGGGCATTGGGATCTCAACTCAGAATTCCAATGGGCGGCGGAGACTGCGGGAACTGTGGGATAGCTACCCATAGTGCAATGCTCCGGAAGTCGACGCTAGCCTCGGTACTGTGGACGCGGTCCGCCGACTAGAGCACTTAGAGCATTTTATGTGGGGACACACACAATCGGCTGTATACAACCGATTTCTATAAAACCGGCTTCTATTAATTCGACCTAATTTCGTAGTGTAGACATACCTTCAGTAGCTCTGCAGCACGGAACATGTTTCCCATGCTTCAGCTAGGCATGACCAGGACGTGGATGACAGTCGGAAATCCCTTGAAAGGAACTTTGCCGCATTCCACTCCTATCACTATTCAGTTCTTAAACCCAATTGTTAAACAATTAGGACCAGTGTTGGTTTATCAGTTGCTGCTGGCACTAAGAGGCCAATTGCAGCAATTAGGGATTTCAGCCCAGATCTCAAAGCCTTTGAGTTCAATGGGAGACAGGGGCCTAACTACCTTTGAGGATCTGCTCCTTTATGTCTGCAAATTGGACTCAGAATCTCCCTTCAGAATTCTCCTGAGTGCACAATGGGTCAGTCCTGAAGCCCTTGTACTCCGGCAAAACACTTACTGAGTTCAATTGGAAGGACCAAGCAAAGATTCCAGGATCTGGCTTAAGATTTGGTTTTGCTCACCATACGCTTCACTTTCATACCAAATCTATTATCCTCTCTAGCCTAATGCTGTTTAGAAATGGAATCCCCAGGAAAAATGTCCATTTCTTTCTCTCCTTTATGCTACTTATTAAGATTTTACAGCCTACAATATGGCATAAATCCTGATTGATAACACACACCTATTTTTTACTAGGAGAGCTTTTTGACTCCCTAAAGCCAATATATATGGCCTAATTTCTGATACCTAGTACAAGTAAGGGTAACACCTTACTCCACTAGTTGTCCCATTGGAGTCACTAACCAGCATTAGGAAAAGGTCTCAGAGTACAGTGCTAAATATGTTATTATTGACAATGAACAAAATCCTGAGGTTCTTGTTCAGGAAAATTCCCAGTAAAGACTCCAGGATCTGGCCCTATAATAGGCAAATCCTGAGGTCTGGCCCTATAATAGGCAGACCTCAGGATCTTTCTCTGTAATCAGCAGAATCTTAGATTTTCCATCACTCTGACATACCCAGTGTCTGCAACAAGCTGTCAGTATAGAGAGCCACATGAATACACAATGCAGGTTCCAGTTCAGCACTGGGAGGCAAGTTGCTTCGTACCTCCCCAAGGAGGCCTTGTTCTGCCAGTTCATTCATCAGCCCTAGGAACAGAACAATAGATTGTGTACGAAACATCACGCACGGCTATTTACGGTGCATTCTGTCAGAGCAAGACTCAGCGGGAATGCGCGCCATCCTGCCATCTATCCTTGGGTCGTATTTCCAGGCTTCTATTATGGAGATATTAATATGGGTCATGGTGAGTTCACCCAAGGAATATAAAACACATAGTCTTGCAGCCTTGCCAGCATGGTAAGCCATATTCATTTACAGCAGGATTAAGTAGCTGCTGGAAAAGGCTGGCTTGGCCATTACTTTTCTTAGAAAGACTCTTAGCATTGTGGCCAACATCCTACATTTTCAATCGACACCGACCTCACATTATGAAAAGAAACGACTCCAAAGAGAAAGGATGAGTCTCTGTGTTCTGTTTCAGCCCTGACTGTCATTTGCTGTCTTAAACTAACTAGGATATATCATCAGGCATGGATGGGTTCTAGGAGTAGGACCCTAGTTAGCATGCCTTGGAAAGGGGAATAATATTGGAGAAGGAAAGGATTATTCCTTAGCCACACTGGACTTCTTTGTGGGGTCCTTGTAGCCACCTTGGCATTTCCTGGTGGCCAAAGGAAAGCTTATTTGATAAAACTGTCAGCTTTTCCACAGGTGGCTCAGGAATAAGCTACCGGTCCAGGTCAACTTAGAAGCCGAGAAGAGTAGCAGGCGTTAGGTTCTGCGGAAGATGGAAGGTAGGCCCACGAGAAGGTTGACACCTCTACATAGCTACCTGGCAGCTGTGATAGACCCTGTGGAGACAAACACCACAGGAAGGACCATCTCAGAAGGCCAGACTGACAGCTTCCCTCATGGCCCCTGATTGGTCCAGGCACCCTATTTAAGCCCAAGAGAAGTTCCAGGAAGTAACGTGCAACTAGGTGGATTCCCCAGCCAGCTGTAGTTTTGGACCTACCTCTTGTCTCACTCCCAGAAACCCTGACTCGGACCCCGGGCTTCTGCCCTTGAACACCAAGTCCAATCCCAACCCCTGGCTTCGGTACTTGAACTCTGCCTCCCACTTGGACCCCTGGCTTTGGTATTTAGACTCTGAAATAGGTTTTTGACCCCTGATTGGCATCTGACCCTCGACCCAGGCTCTCGGAGTCAGACACCAGCCCTGCCATAGGTCTGATCCTCCAAGCCTCGATTGTGACAGCACGGAAGAGATGTTTGCAAAGTTGGTCTAAGGATGAAAAGGATCCATTGTGATCAAGTCTGGATGTTTTTCTAAAGGATCTGCTCTAGTTCAAACAGAAATTGTTTCAGGGAAGTTCTCTGGCCTGGGTTATGCAGGAGGTCAGATGAGAAAATCAGCTTTGATAGCAGCCTTCAACTACCTGAAGGAGGATTCCAAAGAGGATGGAGCTTGGCTGTTCTCAGTGGTGGCGGATGACAGAACAAGAAGCAATGGTCTCAAGTTGCAGTGGGGGAGGTCTAGGTTGGATATTAGGAAACACTATTTCACTAGGAGGGTGGTGAAGCACGGGAATGGGTTACCTAGGGAGGTGGTGGAAGGTTTTTAAGGTCAGGCTTGACAAAGCCCTGCCTGGGATGATTTAGTTGGGGATTGGTCCTGCTTTGAGCAGGGGGTTGGACTAGATGATCTCCTGAGGTCTCTTCCAACCCTGATATTCTATGATTCTATGATCAAAATGGTCCCTTCTGAACTTTAGAATCTATGAATTTTTGAGTGGCAATCTTTTACCTTTCCTAAGTTTTCCTTTTGCAAGTTTCTGCTTTGATATATTAAAGTACTGGTAACACTGTACATATTCTCAGTGACCTTCTCAAAGAGAACTATTGCTCAAATTCTCTTAGAAAGACCAGGAACCACATTTCTTCAATGAGTAACTTTTCTAAGGAATTTAGGCAGAAAACGATTCACTGCTGTAATTAGTCTGCCATGATTAATCAGTCATGCCTGGGCATGTTTTTAGGGAGTGTGTGTGATACTCACTGGAGAAAAGGGAAAGAACCTTCTGCATTATCAAATCATTCTGAACCTCTAAATGTCTTTCCCGTTGTAACATCTGTGATTTATGATTTTCCATTTTCAAGCATTATACCGTGCACTATAGAAAAGCAAAAAGGAGTACTTTTTACAACAGAAAAACTTCAAAAACAGACTCCAACGAGAGACTGCTGAGCTGGAATTGATATGCAAACTAGATACAATCAATTTAGGATTGAATAAGGACTGGGAATGGCTGAGCCATTACAAACATTGAATCTATCTCCCCTTGTAAGTATTCTCACACTTCTTATCAAACTGTCTGTACTGGGCTATCTTGATTATCACTTCAAAAGTTTTTTTTCTCTTACTTAATTGGCCTCTCAGAGTTGGTAAGACAACTCCCACCTGTTCATGCTCTCTGTATGTGTGTATATATATCTCCTCAATATATGTTCCATTCTATATGCATCCGAAGAAGTGGGCTGTAGCCCACAAAAGCTTATGCTCTAATAAATTTGTTAGTCTCTAAGGTGCCACAAGTACTCCTGTTCTTTTTGCGGATACAGACTAACACGGCTGCTACTCTGAAACCTGTCATAGAAAAGCAAGGCACTAATGATAGGAAGAAGAGTAATTCTCAAACTGGGATAGTTAGTGAGAGGACACTGTAAAGCAACCAAACCCCAAAGAATACACGTACAGGGTCCAATCCTGCAGCTAAAAGGGAGTTCTGCTCAAGTGTGGGCTGGATGACTAGAGGATCACTATAGTGGACTAAAGGAGCAGTGAAGAATGGATGATGTGATTGAAACACAGGACTGAGTCAGGAGAACTGGGTTCTATTTCCAGATTTATTGTATGATTGTGCCCAAGACAGTTAGCTGCTCTCTGCCTCAGTTTCCCCATTTGTTAAATAGGGATAGTAATGCTTTCCCTGAGGTTTAATTTGTGTTTGTAAAATACTTTGAGATCCTTGGGTAGATAATGCTAGAGAAGGGCACAGAGGGAAGTTATTATTTGCCACGTGGAAACTCAATTAACTGGCTTCCAGGGTCCCTGCCTGAAAAGAAATTGAAAAGCTAATAAGGATAGAGACAAGTAAAGAACTTGCTGTTCACTGGACAAAGAGCCAGTCCTGATAGCCTGACCACTCAAAAACAAAGTGCCAGCTCCTCAGCTAGTGTAAATCAGCATAGCCGCAATGAAGGCAATGGAGCTATACTGATTGACATCAGCTGAGGATCTGGCCCAAAGCATATGCCTACCACTGCATACGCACACAAAGAAATACCTATGTGCTAAGAGACACAGTTTTTTAAAAATAGGTGCCTAGAGTTAGGCTATGTCTGCACTTAAACCACAACAGTGCACAGCTGCACTTCTTCAGTGTAGACATTCACTACAGTGACGGGAGGGGTTCTCTGTAGTCAATCTTCCCCGACAGGCAGTAGCTAGAAGAATTTGACCAAGGATTCTCTCCCGCTCTTTGGTCATGGGGCATACATCCCTTCTGTCTTTCTAGCTACTTATATGGCCCCATCACTATTCTATTCTATGTAAGTTCTTATACCACGCTCATCACCATACTACCTGAGCACCTTCAGCCATGCATTAAGCAACATGACTAACATCTATCATGTCTGTTCCCTCAGCCTCTCCCCAGGGGGAGAAGCCTGTGCTGAGTCAGGAGAACTGGGTTTGGATTTTTTTACAGCAGATACATGTTGCTCTGTGGTTATATTGGAGAAGGCAAAGGCAAAGAAATGCACTTGGAGCAGAAGGTCTGCGATGGTCCTTAGTTCGGGGGTGAGTTCATTCCACAGTCTGGGACTGGCCCCCGAGAACGCTGTCAGCAGAGTAACTGATACCCTCCCAAGGATTTAAAACTAGAAAAACAATAACAATCTCCCTCTTTCTTCTCAGCCTACAGAAGGAGCACTGGCATTGGTTTTTGCGGGTGGCCATGTGTGTGATGAGGGGGGACATGCACCTGTGCGAAGACCTTGCTGAAGGAAAGCCAAGTCAAAGAGACAAGTTTTGCATTTGGTTTCGAATATGCTGAGGTTCCTCAGCCTCACCTCTTGCAGGAACAAGAGCTGTTGTCCAGGCCTAGATCGAGTGCAAGTTCTAGCTCCTATTCTCCCAATTTGTCAAAAGTTTAATTGTTCCATAGCTAAATAGATGTGGAACAACATGGTCACAGGGGGAGGGGTCTCTCTCATGGAGCTAAGGCCAATCCCTTGGAGGCCTTTAAATATCAGGATAGAGACTCTGAACTGGACTCTGTGTGCCACTGCAGAGAGCCAGAGCAGTATGTTCACCTGTGCTCAATCTGTGTTGCTAAACAGAAGGGCTGCTGCATTTGCAGCAGTTGGAGCTTTTTAGGGCATTTGGCTTCATGAATTCACAGCTGCTTCATATGAAGACAGAGAACCTAGAGTACCGAGCACGAAAGCAATGACTCAAATGAATTTAGGGGGCAAAGTGGACAAACAGCTGAACATGAGCTTGCAGTGTGACACCGCGGCAAAAATGGCCAATGTCATCCTTGGACGTATAGACAGTTGAATAGGAGTACGGAAGTTATTTTCCCTCTGTATGTGGCATTGGTGAGGCCAATAGAGGAATACTGCATACAGTATTTTAGAAAGGATGTTGGAAAACTGGAGTGGGTGCAGAGAAGAGCCACAGAACTGAGTCAAGGGTTGCAAAAGAAACCTTGCAGTGAAAGACTTAAGAAGTTCAATCTGTTTAGCTTATCAAAAAGAAAATTGAGAGGTGACTTGGTTACGCTGTATCAATACCTTCAAGGGAAGAAAATACCACGTACTAATGGGCTTTGAAACTTAGTGCAGAAGGCCGTAACAAGAGCCAATGGCTGGAAGTTAAAGCCAGACAAATTCAAATTAGAAACAAGGTACACATTTTTAACAGTGAGGTAATTAACCACTAGAACAAACCGCCAAGGGAAGTGGTGGATTCTCCAACTCTTGCAGTCTTCAGCTAAAGATTGGCTGCCTTCCTGGAAGAGATGCTTTAATCAAACACCAGTTATGAGACGTAAAAACTGGGTGAAATCTTCTGCCCTGTGTTATATAGACTAGATGATTTAATAGTCTCTCCTGTCCTTAAAATATGAATTCCTAGGTATAAAATAAGTTGAAATAAACAAGCCTGGGTGTCACAAATAGATGGATCACAAGGGCAGGGTCTGAATCCGATAGGAGGAGGGACTGTCTTCTGGCACAGTCACAGATGGATACTTTTAGCCACCATGATTACCTGGGCAATGAGGAGTGTAAAGACTGAAGGCTAAAGACCAAATTACTGCATAGCCTGATTACCTGCTACACAGAATGTCGTTCTAATGGAGGTGGCTGATTCATATACGAGCCTGGTGATGCATGCTACTTAGTGAAAGCTAAGGTCAGGCCCGGATATTTTGAAAGGGTTTGACTGCAACATGGTGCTGTTAAATGAAGCTTTCTGGTCTGAGTGGTGCACAGCCAAATACCAACACTCTTCACTGAGGGACTTGGGAAAGACTGGCATTACCTTTCACGAATGCAGGAACATGATGGCCAGCATTCTCCTTTCTCAGCAGTAAAATCAGACAGTGCAAGCGTGGTTCAGCAGGAAGTTCTTCTCTTGAGGATCTCCTATCAGGGGGACTTGAAGTCTTGTTAGGGCAAAATACAGCCATCTGCAATTACATAGGCCAACACTTTCAAACCTAGGAACCTAAAGCTAGACTCCTAAGTCCATATTTAGGTACCTATTTAAAAGTAATTTGATTTGCAGGGAAGCTGAGCATCCACAGATCCCATGAAGTCAAGGGGAGCTGCTGGTGCTCATCACCTCTGCAAATCAGGCCATTTGTATTTCAGTGCCGCCATATGGATTTAGGAGCGTTACTTCACAAGCATTTTGGACATAGTGTTATTTTTTTATTTGGTAAAGTGGTATGAAGAAGGAAGATGGTTCTTCTTCAGATCTGAAGAAAATCAGGTGGTAAACAAGCTCCTTGTGCAGAGTTTTCTAGGTGAACCAGGAAGTGCCCCACTCTGCAGTCTCAGCACCCCCACCCTGTGCAACACATGATTTACAAAGGGCTGTCTCCTTATGCAAGGAAAAGTCTCACTCACTTCACTGGCTGTTGTGCTGATGTGAGGAGTGCAGACCTAGGCTCATTCTTGTCTATCTCAGTTTGATTGGAAGCCCTGTTTTAATGATTATCTCGGTTTCCTTGGACTGAGATGTGGAAGAAAACAAGTCCTCACTCTGCATTTGTTAGCAACAAGTCAGAGACAGTTTATTAAAGGCAATTGCAAGGGAAAACTGCAGTCGGACAGGGGGTCCCCTGACCTTAGGCAGATCTTCCCCCTACAAGCAATATAAGACAAGTATTTATACTTTGCCGTTACATACATCAACAGCTAACGGTTATCCTTTGTTTATACAAATTCCCTCCAGATGCTACCTTATTTCAAGGTTTCTGCTTAAGTCAGCATTCCATCCTTATCAAGTAAAAGCAAGGCGAGAACAGCATCTCCTACAACTCTCGTGTTGTTAGGGTTAGGGTTTCCTTTTGCTCAATCCTTAAATGGTCTAAAGACATCTACCCCCAGATCCTCCTTTTTCTCTTACTTTTCTGCTTCCAAAGAGATTTGACAATGCCAAATGCATACTCATTCAACTGTGTTGTTCATGTCCATTTCAATCAGGTGTGTGCGCGCGTGCGTGCATGGCAGTTGGAAAACTTTTCCCCTAGCAGCATCCATTGGGTTGGCCTGGGCGCCCCCTGGAATCGCGCCTTCATGACACTCAATATAGAGCCCTGCCCACCCGCCACCCTCTCAGTTCCGTCTTGCCGGCTACTCTGACAGATGGGTAGAAGGATGGATATTGGAATGGACATGAACAACACCTCTCTGTTTTTGGAAAGTGTAGGGGACAATTTCCTGGTGCAAGTGCTGGAGGAACCAACTAGGGGCAGAGCTCTTCTTGACCTGCTGCTCACAAACAGGGAAGAATTAGTAGGGGAAGCAAAAGTGGATGAGAACCTGGGAGGCAGTGACCATGAGATGGTCGAGTTCAGGATCCTGACACAAGGAAAAAAGGAGAGCAGCAGAATATGGACCCTGGACGTCAGAAAAGCAGACTTTGACTCCCTCAGGGAACTGATGGGCAGGATCCCCTGGGAGAATAACATGAGGGGGAAAGGAGTCCAGGAGAGCTGGCTGTATTTTAAAGAATCCTTATTGAGGTTGCAGGAACAAACCATCCCGATGTGTAGAAAGAATAGTAAATATGGCAGGCGACCAGCTTGGCTTAACAGTGAAATCCTTGCTGATCTTAAACACAAAAAAGGAAGCTTACAAGAAGTGGAAGAGTGGACAAATGACCAGGGAGGAGTATAAAAATATTGCTCAGGCCTGCAGGAGTGAAATCAGGAAGGCCAAATCACACTTGGAGTTGCAGCTATCAAGAGATGTAACAAGAAGGGTTTCTTCAGGTACATTAGCAACAAGAAGAAAGTCAAGGAAAGTGTGGGCCCCTTACTGAATGAGGGAGGCAACCTAGTGACAGAGGATGTGGAAAAAGCTCATGTACTCAATGCTTTTTTTGCCTCTGTCTTCACGAACAAGGTCGGCTCCCAGACTACTGCACTGGGCAACACAGCATGGGGAGGAGGTGACCAGCCCTCTGTGGAGAAAGAAGTGGTTCAGGCCTATTTAGAAAAGCTGGACAAGCACAAGTCCATGGGGCTGGATGCGCTGCATCCGAGGGTGCTAAAGGAGTTGGCGGATGTGATTGTAGAGCCATTGGCTATTATCTTTGAAAACTCATGGCGATCGGGGGAGGTCCTGGATGACTGGAAAAAAGCTAATGTAGTGCCCATCTTTAAAAAAGGGAAGAAGGAGGATCTGGGGAACTATAGTCCAGTCAGCCTCACCTCAATCCCTGGAAAAATCATGGAGCAGGTCCTCAAGGAATCAATTCTGAAGTACTTAGAGCAGAGGAAAGTGATCAGGAACAGTCAGCATGGATTCATCAAGGGCAAGTCATGCCTGACTAACCTAATTGCCTTCTATGACAAGATAACTGGCTCTGTGGATGAGGGGAAAGCAATGGATATGTTATTCCTTGACTTTAGCAAAGCCTTTGATACGGTCTCCCACAGTATTCTTGCCAGCAAGTTAAAGAAGTATGGGCTGGATGAATGGATTATAAGGTGGATAGAAAGCTGGCTAGATCGTCGGGCTCAACGGGTAGTGATCAATGGCTCCATGTCTAGTCGGCAGCAGGTATCAAGCGGAGTGCCCCAAGGGTCGGTCCTGGGGCCGGTTTTGTTCAATATCTTCATTAATGATCTGGAGGATGGCGTGGACTGCACCCTCAGCAAGTTTGCAGATGACACTAAACTGGGAAGGCGTGGTAGATACGCTGGAGGGTAGGGATAGGATATAGAGGGACCTAGACAAATTAGAGGATTGTCCCAAAAGAAACCTGATGAGGTTCAACAAGGACAAGTTCAGAGTCCTGCACTTAGGATGGAAGAATCCCATGCACTGCCACAGACTAGGGACCGAATGGCTAGGCAGCAGTTCTGCAGAAAAGGACCTAGGGGTTACAGTGGACGAGAAACTGGATATGAGTCAACAGTGTGCCCTTGTTGCCAAGAAGGCTAATGGCATTTTGAGCTGTATAAGTAGGGGAATTGCCAGCAGATCGAGGGACGTGATCATTCCCCTCTATACGACATTGGTGAGGCCTCATCTGGAGTACTGTGTCCAGTTTTGGGCCCCATACTACAAGAAGGATGTGGAAAAATTGGAAAGAGTCCTGCGGAGGGCAACAAAAATGATTAGGGGCCTGGAGCACATGACTTATGAGGAGAGGCTGAGGGAACTGGGATTGTTTAGTCTGCAGAAGAGAAGAATGAGTGGGGATGTGATAGCTGCTTTCAACTACCTGAAAGGGGATTCCAAAGAGGATGGATCTAGACTGTTCTCAGTGGTAGCAGATGACAGAACAAGAAGTAATGGTCTCAAATTGCAGTGGGGGAGGTTTAGGTTGGATATTAGGAAAAACTTTTTCACTAGGAGGGTGGTGAAGCACTGGAATGGGTTACCTAGGGAGGTGGTGGAATCTCCTTCCTTAGAGGTTTTTAAGGTTAGGCTTGACACAGCCCTGTCTCGGATGATTTATTGGGGGATTGGTTCTGCTTTGAGCAGGGGGTTGTACTAGATGACCTCCTGAGGTCCCTTCCAACCCTGGTATTCTATGATCTCGAAGAACAACAGTTACGAGAAGGTGAGTAACCATTTTTTCTTCTTCGAGTGCTTGTTCATTTCCATTCCAATCAGGTGACTCACAAGCCCAAGTTCAGAAGGTGGGGTCTGAGTCGTCCACTGATTGGAGCACTTCTCTACCAAAGGCTGCATCGTCTCTGGCCTGCTGGGTAATTGCATAGTGTGTGGTGAAAGTGTGTATGTATGGAGGATCACGTCGCTGCTCTGCAGATTTCCTGGGTGGGAACCTGCACCAGGAATGCTGTTGAAGAGGCCTGAGCCCTGGTGGAGTGTGTAGTGATCGGGGGAGCAGGCACACCTGCCAGCTTGTAGCACTCAGGGATGCAGGACGTGATCCATGATGAAATCTTTTGAGAAGAGACAGGAAGATCCTTCATTCTGTTCACCACTGCCACAAATAACTGGACGGACTTTCGGAATGGCTTCGTTCTCTCGATGTAGAAGGCTAGCGCTCTGCGGACATCCAATGAGTGAAGCCTTTGCTCCCTGCCGCTCAAGTGCGGCTTAGGATAGAATACTGGGAGGAATATGTCCTGGTTGATGTGAAACTATGACACAACCTTCGGGAGGAAAGCCTGGTGAGGCCTGAGCTGAATACAGTGTAAGGAGGTTCTGATGTTAAGGCTTTCAGCTCAGACATCCTCCTGGCTGAGGTTATCACTACCAGAAACGCCACCTTGTATGAGAGATAGAGCAGGGAACACATGCCAAAGGTTCAAAGGGCGGACCCATGAGTCTGGAAAGGACCAGATTGAGGTCCCAAGCAGGGATAGGCTGTCGGACATGTGGGAATAGCCTGTTGAGATCTTTAAGGAAGCGGCTGACCATAGAGTTAGCAAAGACGGAGCGGCCCTCTGCGCCTGTGTGGAACAAGATGGCGGCCAAGTGGACCCTTATTGATGACATGGACAGCCCCTGCTGCTTGAGATGGAGAAGATAGTCCAGTATAAGCGGTACAGAGGTGAGCGTCGGGGATGAACGGTGCTGCACAGACCAGATTGAAAATCTCTTCCACTTGGCAAGGTAGGTGGCCCTCGTGGAAGGTTTCCTACTGCCAAGGAGGACTTGTCTAACCGGATCCAAGCAGGAGAGCTCTCTCGGATTCAGCCATGGAGTTTCCATGCTATAAGGTGTAGCGACTTGAGGTTTGGGTGTTGGAGATGGCCATGATCCTGTATTAGTAGGTCTGGGAAGAGCGGCAAGATGACTGGAGCTTCCACAGACATTTCCAGGAGTACTGTGTACCAGTGCTGGCGGGGCCAGGCTGGAGCTATCAATATGATCGAGGCTTGCTCGAGGAGCAGCTTCTGGATGAGAGGGATGGGCAGAAACGCATATAGGAGATGGCCTCCCCATGGGAGGAGGAATGCGTCCGCGATGGAGCCCGGGCTGGGATTCAGGAAGGAGCAAAACTGCTGGCACTTCCTGTTGCGTTGCGTGGCAAACAGATCTATCTGGGGAAAACCCCACTGATGGAAGATTGAGTTTGCAACATCCAGGTGAAGGGACCACTTGTGGCCGTGGAATGATATGCTGAGATAGTCCACCAACTCATTCTGTACTCCAGGGAGGTACGATGCTTGCAGATGTATTGAACGCTCTACATAGAAGTCCCACAGCATGAGAGCTTCCTGGCACGGGGGAGAGGAGCGCCCACCCCCCTGTTTGTTGATATAAAACATCATCATGGTGTTGTCTGTCATAACCGATACACATCTCCCTGCTAAGTGAGCTCGGAAAGTCTGGCATGCAGGGCGGACTGCTCTCAACTCTCTGACATTGACGTGGAGAGTGAGTTCCGCCTGAGACCAGAGGCCCTGTGTCCTGAGATCTCCCAAATGTGCTCCCCAGCCAGAGGCTGACACATCCGTCACTAGCGCGAGAGATGGCTGAGGGCCGGGGAAGGAGACCCCTGCACACACTACCTGTGGATCGAGACACCGCAGGAAGGAGTTGAGTACCGGGCGAGGCAGGGTTTACGATCTTATCCAAGCTGTCCCGGACTGGCCGATACACTAAAGCTAGCCACGACTGTAGAGGTCGAAGTCTGAGTCTGGAATGCTGTACTACATAGATACATGTGTCCCAGGAGTTTCAGGCAATTCCTTGCTGTAGTGGTGGGGAACTGCCTGAGACTTCGTATGATGTCACTGAGGGACCGAAACCTTGCTTCCGGCAAGTATGCCATGGCTTGTGTCGAGTCCAGTACTGCCCCTATAAACTCTATCCTCTGAACAGGGGACAGAGTTGATTTCCCCTAGTTCAGAAGAAGGCCCAGTTCGTTGAACATCATTCTTATGAAGTCGTCTTGTGCCTCCACTTGAGACCTGGAGCAGCCCTTGATCAGCCAGTCATCGAGGTACGGGAACACCTGTACCTGTCGCTTGCGCAGGAACATGGCCACGACTGCCATGCACTTGGTGAACACTCGAGGTGCCACTGACAGGCCAAATGGGAGGACTGTGAACTGATAGTGGTTGTTTTTCCATCACAAACCTGAGGTATTTTCTGTGGGGCAGAGTTACTGCTATGTGAAATTATGCGTCCTTCAAGTCGAGGGTGGCATATCAGTCTCCTGGATCTAATGAAGGGATGATGGAGGCCAAAGAGACCATGTGGAACTTGAGCTTCTTCACAAACTTGTTGAGTTCTCGCAGGTCTAGGATGGGTCTGAGCCCATCTTTGGCTTTTGGTATTAGGAAATACCAGGAATAAAAACCCTTGCCCTTTTGCTCCTGAGGAATCTCTTCCACTGCCCGTAGCAAAAGGAGTGAGTGCACCTCCTGTATAAGGAGTTGCTCATGAGAGGGGTCCCTGTAGAGGGGAGCTGGAGCTCTCCGCCATGTTGGTCCAGAGAGCGGTGAGGGTTCGGACTCAACTGGACCCCAGAGGGGGCAGGGGTCAACGAGACCCTGGGAGGCAGAGGGGCTGAGGTGATGTGGCCTGGTTCGGGTCTCCCTGCCGCAGGCTCCTTGGGCTTGGAAGGGGGAGAGCGACCCCTCTCTGGCCTTTTCTTTTTCTGGGGCACCAGGGACTGAGACCGGTGCCTCACAGAAGATTGTCTATGGGTGGAGCTGTGGCAGTGCCGTAACTCCTTGTGGTACTTTCTTGGTACCGGCTCAAGCATCGTCGGTGCCGGAGCACTGCGCACCAATGAGGAGGTGCTGGGCGTGGGTTCTGCCAAGCCCGGGTCGCATTGTGGCTGGAGTGCTGCCTCCATGAGAAGGATCTTGAGTCTTTGCTCCTGGTCTTTTAAGGTCCTAGAGGAAAACCCTTTGCAAATTCTGCTCCTCTCCTTCTGGTGGCTCTCCCCGAGACACCACAGACAGGAAGAGTGCGGGTCGCTCTTAGGCATAAATTTTCCACGGTCCTCGCAGAGTTTGAACCCTGGGGACCAGGGCATACCCTGGTGCCGGGGGAGCGTTGGTTGGGGGGGGAACCCCCAAAAGGAAACTTATGACCTAACTACTAACACTAGTAACTACTGAGAACTAACTATAAACACTAAGAGTGGACACTGCCCAAATGTGCTTGCAAAGCAAGAGCAACAGGTTGTTCCAGCTAGCCATCACTGGTGGCAAGAAGGAACTGAGGGGGTGGTAGGTTGGCAAGGCTCTATATTGAGCGCCTCCAGGGGGTGCCCAGGCCGACCCGATGGATGCTGCTAAGGAAAAAGTTTTCTGGCTGCCGTGCATGCATGCACGCACACACCTGATTGGAATGGACATGAACAAGCACCAGAAGAAGAGCTATGAAGTTATGCAGTCACATATGGCAAATGAGGAGTATCTCCCGATGACACATTAATTGATTAAAAATCATCTTACAGTGATTTTTACAGTTAGGGCCCGATCCAGCTCCCATTGAAATCAACAGCAAAATTCATATTTAACTTTCACAATGGCACAATCTGGCTATTAGTATTCTCTGCTGCCAGGAAGGATGGGGCTTTAATGGGATTTTCCAGCACAAAGGAAACTCAGCTCTGAAAGCAACTGGAGGTGCCACTCATAGCAAAAGAAGATGATGTCAGAAGATGGGGAATCCTGGGTGCAGGCTGGCTGACAAAAGGGTAACAAGCATGAGAAAACCACAAAGCAAAGTTCACCCAAGGGTGAAGCATGCTCGTCGCTATAAAAAACATGACTTCCCTTAGTGAGTGCAAGCTAATCCGAGGCCCATTTGGCTTTGTGTGGACTAATAAAATGGCACAGCACATGTCTCTGTTCCGCCAGCCTGGTCCACCTCACAGAGCTGGATTCACCAGTGGCTGATTTGACCACTCTGCTGAGAAAGTCAGCATTGCTGACCATCTCTGGGATTCAAATAGTGTCAGGACAACGTGTTAGAATATTTGTCCCCTTTTCGGAGGAGATGCTATTATTAACGTAAAAGTAGACCCAGTTCTAAACTGGGATTACCAATACAGTCATTTCACATTGGGACCAGCTGTTGCAACAGGCATATAAAGTAACACTGCTTCTTCATTATGAGTCTTTTATTGTTAACCTGAGGCCTGCAGGAGTGTGGCTTTAAAAACGTTGTCATCTGGGATGAAAATTGGGTAACCAGACAGCAAGTGTGAAAAATCGAGACGGGGGCAGGGGGTAAAAGGGGCCTAGATAAGACAGTCCCTAATATCGGGACTCTCCCTATAAAATCGGAACATATGGTCACCCTAGATGAAAATGAGTTGACTATAACATTTGCATCATGATATTCTGACCTTATCTCACCATGCGGCAGCATCATGACACAACATGTAAACATCACGACATAATCATATTGCACCAGCCACACAGATATTTTGAGGTGCTTTCAATATCCTGAGAGCCCGGCCTGCAAGATGTTGGACAGTCATGTCAAAATCAAAACCATTGGGGTTGGAATCAGCCTAACCCATTGCAGCTACATTGTAGGTTTTAGCAGGAGCACTAATGGATATGCCATTCAGGATCTGGGAAAGCATTATTCTAGTGACCCTCTGTCCCATACCTGACTTGTTGTCATGCTGAGCATGATGGCTCGCTTGGGAGAAAGTCGCAGCTGCCTGATTCCCTGCAGAGTAAAGCCTCTCTGAGTACAGGTTGAAATCACATCCCCGTATGCATGAGGAGGCACAGCAGGTGACACGACCAAAATGACATCCCCTGGATCAAAGTAAAGATGAGAAGGGCATCAAGTTATTTTCGTGGAAGCTGCAGGAAGCCTCATGAAAGTGGCCAGCCCCAATTTCCAGACCAACCCAGATGGTGACACTACATTCTGCAGTCAACATTAACCTTTATTTGGCTCATCACACCTACATATAGCTGTGGGCAGGATTCACACCATCAAAGATCTTCTTAAAAAAAAAAAGAAAGTTTGGCTCAGGTCTATCTAGTAATCTGTGAATTCCTTCTCCATTTCCTTCTCCATTTGCTGTACAGCTGGGTTTACTGAGGTATGGTTAGAGTGAGTCAGTGGTTCACCTCGGATTAGAATCGCAGACCTCTGTCCTCCTAGCCCTTTGCTGTAATCATGAAACAACCTGGCCACTGTAACAGGCCAGGAGGAGGCTCTAGACAGGTTTTCTCTATACCGACCTGCTAATGTGCCCTGACTATGGAGGAATCATGGGTGAGAATGTAGTTTTGTCTTCATATCCAGTTACTGCCTGGCTTTTCTGCTGAGATTGCCAACAAGAAATGGCAATTGTGGTTCTAGATTTTGTGACATGAACATTTCCCCCCCAGGAGCTGGACCGAGACCCAGCATTTTTTAGCCTTTGAACAGTCATCCGCTGGTATTTTAGTTCACCACTGGAGTCCACCAGATTTGCACCTGTACCTTGGAAGCAGAAGGCTCTGTATCCCATTGCGAGTCCCTTTGGTTTTCCAATATCCTTACCAACACTGTGAATTTAAGTGTTCCAAAACAAATCAACACCAAGAGAGAAAGAAACAATAAGCTTGAAATGACAGCTGGAAGAAATGGGGTGGTTTGCACCAGGGCCGGCTTTAGCAGGTATGGAGCCCCACGCCGGGACACGAATTGTCTCACGCCCCCCCCACCCCAACTCCGCCCGACTCCGCCCCCTCCCTGCCCCATTGGATCCCTCCCCAAATCCCCGCCCTGGCCCCGCATCTTCCCCAAGCATGCCGCATTCCTCCTCCTCACCCCTCCCTCCCAGGCTTGCGCTGATCAGCTGTATGGCGGCACAAGCGCTGGAGGGAGGGGGGAGAAGCAGGACGCAGCTTTTTTTATTTTTTTTTCCCCGCTCCGCCGGCAGCCCCGGACGTTGCGGGGCCCTCTTAGGTGCGGGGCCCCATTCCGGGGAATCGGCCGAATCGGCTTAAAGCCGGCCCTGGTTTGCACTTTGCAAAGTCTCAGTAAGGGTTAGTTTGTAGGATCAAAGCCAGTCTGGAGCTACTGTTGGGCCTGTTGTATCTGAACTGCCAAATTTCAGGGACGTGGGCAGTCCAGATAAGCTTCTGGCCGACGTCTAGTTAAAACAGTACCGTTTTTCATAAATAACCCCTATTTTGGAACGAATATAGGACTGAAATTAACAAGCATATCTGCTATGGTTCAATATAGGCTGGACCCAAAGAAGTGATCTGTGTAGCTCGAAAGCTTGTCTCTCTCACCAATAAAAGATATTACCTCACCCACCTTGTCTCAGTTAATGTGACTGGCAGCTGCAATTGATGGGTGCTATAATGCAGTTGCACTGTCCATTCTGTATGGGGGTGTGACAGGGTGGTCTGCCCCTTAAAGGTGGTAGTACCTAGTGGTCAGCCCACCCCACCAAATGGAATGGCCCTTTAAGGGTTTGGAAGGTCCGATATAAGGATCAAAGGGGATATAGAGAGAGAAGAAGAAGAATTAATGGTGCGAAGGCCCTACAGCTGGCTAAATTACAAGAAGGAGGGCTAGGCTATGTGGAAAGGGGGAGTGATTGTTTGAAGCACAACCCTGGCTCCAGGAAGAGGGCTGGGTTGTCTTTTGAATGAGGACAAAGAACTGACCAGGACTCTGCTAGGCCTCAGAGAAGGTGACCTGTGGCAACTAAGAAAGTATGTCACCCGCTGTAGAAACTGTAATAAATTAGACCCTACGAAGGGGGAGCATGTTCCTGAGCAGGGATTGTTCTACCTTCCCCCCACCCCAAACTCGCACCTTCCCCCAGTGGTCAACTAGTTACAGCAATGTTGCCAATTTAGTCATGTTCCAACTAGATCTAGATGTTTTAAAAAATTTCTAATTGGAAAACAATTCCATTTAGTTGTTGGTTGGAAATCTGAATTGAAATGGAAATATTACTATACACTTTAAAAGCAGATATATGATCAAATACTTGTACCTGAAAAAACATAATAGGTTTGAAAAGTCTGAGCAAAGATGAGCTTCCTCACACAGCTGTGTTTGTTCTGACAATATCGGCACGTTCATTTCGGCGATGTTAGCCAACCTAATAGTTTCAAATGATGATTTATAAACAACAATAAATCATCAGAAATTCAAATGCTGGTGGTTTATTGGTGTTTTCTGATGTTAAAATGTGGGGCCAAGAGGTAGCACCGAATCACCTTGCCGATGAAAACATATAAAAATTTACAGCCCACCTTTGCCCTCACAGTCTCACCCCTCGGCCCTCAACCCCCTGTAAATTCGAACACCCCCTCTAATTTCAGCTCCTGGGGAAAGCACTGTTCCTGAGCCAGTCTAAGGCTAGTAGTGGATTGAAAGAACCAGAGGGAAGGTGTGGAGTCCAGTGGCTGAGCCACAAGGGATGTGCTGGAGAGGATAACCCCTTGACAGGGTGTGACTAGCTTATTCCAAGGCAGGCTTCCAGAGAGCTCAGTGAGGGAGCACAGTGGCTCCTCTCTCCAATACTCCTGCATGCTGTCCCCTCCCAGAGAATATCTTCAGCTTCTCTTCCAGAAGGCATGATGCACCACCCATCCGTTTGAAGAGCAAAGGTTGGGTGCAACTTCCTGAGCCCAACAACCACAGATGGAACCACAGCGGGGGGGCAGCTCAGCAGCCCACATCGCACGTGAATCATCAGTGGCCATAAAAAGATAGGGAAACAGGAAATCTGGCTCAGTCCATCAGCAACAACCACCACCTGCCATCATCCCCACCCCCGAACGTACAGAGTGGAGGGGTGTCTGCCAGAGGAACTTGCTCAGATGCTAGCGTTAACATACATACTTACATTGAATGCATTTAAAAGGTAGGCCTCATCTTTTCTTGACTTTTATCTTCCTTCCTCTCATTCTCTCCCTCACTTTCCCTTCCTCTCTCATCTTTCTGGCTCCTGTTTCCATTCTCCCCTCCAATCCACTTTTCTTTGGCAAATTAATTTCCAATTCCTCTTTTCTATGCCAGAGCATCCTCCTCCTCCCCTGTCCTTACTGTCTTCTCACTGCTGGTTGGAGGGCTCCTATATCCCTCAGTTCCTCCCTGCAGGGCTATCCTTATTCCCAGGGAGCAGAGGTAGGTCAGCAGTGCTCTCGTAGCACAATCTCAAAACCACTCCTCCTTTGGAGAGGGCAGAAAGATTTGCTGTCCCTGACCCCACTAGAGGAGGCCACGGGGCCAATGGCTCATCTACGTCACACACACTCTCCTCCTGAGCACAGATTTCCCAGGAAGATGGGCTCTCTCTGTTCGCACTTCCTAGCTGGCTGTCACTCCTGTATAGGGCTGCTGGAGCAAGTTCTCAGCCAGCTCTTTAGGGGGAATACAGAAACTGGGAGCCTACACCTGCAAAGAGGAGAGGGGAACGTGGGAAGGGAGAGGAGCAATGCCAGAGCCAGTTAATAGTAGCTGCTCCCTGTGCATCTTTCCAGATGACTGTTTGACCACCTAGTCCCTGGCCCTAGAAAGGCCAGGAACGTGCATATGGGGTTGTTTGAACCATTTAACTGCACTACCTATGTGATTATACCCCAGGCTGTGAAGAGGACAGGCAGATGGTCTGTAGCTAGGTAGACATGCAATTCAAGGACACTATTAACCCCCATAGAACTGTTCCTTCACTAAGTAGGCCCCAAGAATAAAGGGTTTCCTGTTTTAGAGTCCCTCAGGCATGGTCTAGGAGACCTGTTGTGACAATTGGACCTACAAAGTGTATCCCTATGAGCTCAAATGTAAAAAGTATGTGAAAGTTCATAAGATGTTACAATAACCATGAAAAATAGATCAAGTTGTTTACAACCCTGAATGTTGTAACAAGTGCAAGAGAACCAGACAAAGAAGCTGGATTAGACTAAACCAAAAAGTCCATGTTGATATAATCCAAGGACTGTTGAAATTATGCTTTGTAAAAATAGAAGATGTGGAACCAGAAGTTAATAGACCAAAATTGGTGTAATGGATATTAGGCTTAATGGGTGGATAAAATAATGAGGGGGATGAATTATGATGCCTACTTTCCCGCTTTGTGGGTTTTTTAAAAAGCTGTTTTGAAAGAAGACATGTTCACATCAGTTCAGTTCAGCTCTCCCTCTCATATCCCATCGCACTTTGCATCCCAGCTCATCCCCAAAAGTGCCAGCACTTCAATTCATCTTGGCTCATCTAAAGGATTTTCTTCCTGAGAGGAAGGCCGGCTGGCCATAGTGCTGTTCAAGGAACTTTGTTTTCAAGCACGTAAGATCCTGTATTGTTTTCCCTTCCCTTGTGCTATTTTCTGCTCCCCTCCCCCTTTCTTTCCTTCTATCCTCTCTCTCACTCTCTTGGCTTTTCATCAAATCCTGAAGTCAACTATGCTGTATTCATCCAAGCCTGCCTTGTCTAAGAAGAAGAGATTAGATGACGTCGCTGACCACATTGTAAACCAGGATCCAAGCATCAGGTGTTGTGGTCTACTTGCCAGCCAAGACCATCCACTCGTAACTAACCAGTAGTCCAGTGTTTGTTCCAAAAACACCAACTGGAGCTATATCTCACCCATCTTTTCTATTCTGTCTCTCCTCCACCATGGGTCTGTCTGCTAGTTAAGAACAGGAAAAGTAAATGACCTGGACACCTCAGGACTGAGAGTAAAAAAAACCCTCGTTTTCACCAAAGAAAGGCTGTTCTGAAAATAAGAGACACTGATATTTTGCCTCCAAAAGGAGAAAGGATTTAAAGGTTTTGACTAAGTTTGTTTTGCATAATCATTCAACCAAAGTTCCAATCTAAATGCCTGTTTTGATATCTTGTTCTTTCTAATCAATTAATAAATTTTTAATTTGAATGAACGCTTTTGGGTGTTTGCCAAGTAACCAAGTAAAACCAAGGCCTCCGTTTAAAATAACCTGAACCTTCCTATCATTGTTTAATGTTGGACAGTGAAAGAGTTTATAAACACTTTAACTCTTTAGGCCTTGAGATCAATATCCATACAACAGCGTCTAATAGCTACTCACATGGAGCGGACAGGGAAGGCCATGACATTCTACTGTTGCTTCACATTGGGCAAGAAGCACCACATGTTTCACAAACTAATTCCTGACTCTTGTCCCCCTGGCCAGGACCTGGCATTGAGGAGTGTAATGGGAGCAGGACCACATGAACATGTGGGGCAGGAGTAAGATAACCAATAACTCCCTCTGCTATAGTGAAGGAGCCTGGAACACATCTGAAACCTCAAGGTTTGCTCCTTAGAAATGACCTTTGGTGGTCGAGACCAGTGTTGCAGGAGGTCTGGACAGTGCCATGTCCTGGAGATCAGCCCTCTCTTGGTCAGCATTTGCTCTATTAGATGAAGGACTCTGAGGTCTAAGGAAAAACAACAGAAAGAGTGAAAGCTGTTAATATTAGACCCAGACGTTGGCACTTCTTAGCTTTACCCACTAACCCCAAGGAGTTGGAGGCTGCTTTTGTAAAACTGCTTTATTGCCACTTCAATCCCCTGTCTGTGACATCAGAGCATGGGCCACCTTAAGGGGTCTTGGGTTTGTACACAGACTGGATGTTTTTCTACACTGCAGCTTCTCTCTCCAGCTCTCTCTGTTCAATTAAAAGTGGCTAATGCAATGCGGTCAGCTTGGCACGAAAATTTAGAAACTGAGAAATGTCGGGCCATATCTCAAATGTTCTTCCCATCCTGCAATATTTCAAACCTGTTACTCACTGGTGAATATTTAATCAGACTGTAATTGGGGAGAAGCGCTTTGAAAGCTATTATAAACTGGGCCTGGCAGTGATGCCCAAGGGCAGTGAAATATCCAATATTCCTTCATTCCAGAAGGGAACAAATTATAGCAGGATGAACCCAAATTGTGGTTTCAAAAGCCAAGGGACTGACAAAAATGCAAACTGTAATCTGGGAATCACGTGGCCAGGCCTGCTAAGCACAGACTGCTAATGCAAGCCTGCCTGCCTACCCCCTTCCTTTGAGACATCTTGAATCCACAGGAGGATGACAGTAAGAGCTGTTGGTTTTCTTGAGGAACTGAGCTTGGAGATGGAGTTTATACTCTTGCCAGCTAAGCCCTCCTATTGGACCAAACTCTTAGCGTTGTTTCGCTATGTTACACTAAAGTAACAGGGTTCCCTATTGGTAAGGGGGCGAAGGACCCCAATAAAAAAAACAAACTTTGTCAAAGGGAATTTTTTAAAGTCTTAAAGCCAGGCAACATTAATTCATTTCAGTGTTAAAGATCATGCAGAGATAAACTCTGCCAAATAACATTATGGGAGAAATTAACCCTCAAGGAGCAAGGGAATTAACTCAGAGTGGCTGCGATTTGCCTCAATGCAGAGAGGCAGCACTAGGCCCATGTGCTGTCTAATCCCCATCCTGGTGCCACAGCGATAGCTCTACTTTCACAGCTTCAGAAGGGATCTTTCAGGGTTTACATGGGACTTCTGGAATCAGGGGAATCTCAGCATAGTGTAGTTCAGCAGGGTAACATTAAAAGGAGGCAACTCACCCCTTGTATGGAGAAACCCAGGAAAGCGGCTGAAGGATGGGTGAGTTTCACATCCTAGCTGCTTGCTCTGTTGGTGGCTGCTCTGTGCCCCACTCCCCAAGGGACAATCAGAGGGATGTAGCTTCATGAGGCCATTGTGGAGATAGGGGATGTGCTCTGCTTCCCACCCCAGGACTGTTCTTAGTGACAGCGTTCTATGGGACTGACTCATGGTCATGATGTACTTAGCATGTCGTGCCATTTAAACACACAGGACTGAAACTGCTTCCTCACCTCGGGCTGTTTGTGTCTGAGACTTTGTCAGGGAATCTGCAGGACAGGGAGGGAAGTGGACATTTCAGGCTGGGAAACTGTATCCATCCTCATCAAAAGCAAAGCGGCAGAGATCATTGCGTGCTCAGGGAGGGTGCAATGGCTGCAACCTCAACATTCTCTCCTCCCCCCTGCAGCAGCAGATATTATTTTGTGGAGGACCGGAGAGCAGGTTCCTCAGGGAGCAGAGCAGGATCCATTATCCTTTTTCTGTTCCAAGCTACCCTGCCAAATTGCCTTCCCTTTCAGCAACTCTATTCTTCTAGGTAACAGATTGCAAGCTAACATCAGTGTTATGCACAAACTGAGCAGGAGAGGGCATTTAAAGAACACCCTCATGCTCATGCAAACACCTGATCTGAGCTGGCCAAGGAACTTGGAGTCCTGAGATCTCTACTGAGCCTGTGTGGTCCCAGTGCCATGTGGCACACTGTTTCTACACCATCAGGATAGGTACATTGAATCTAAGGTTGAATCCCTTTTGCAGTGGCCCTATTCTCCAGGGTAGAGTTTCCAGTGGGCCTCCTCTCACAATGTTTCCATCATCTCAAATAAGTCCCGGTCCCACTATCATGCATCTCCTCACACTAATCACCAAGGCTAAAGGCCTTCTCAGCCCCTCCGTTTTCATACACTCTTGTCAGTTGCAGAGGACGCAGCATGTTGAGAGAAGGAACAGACCAATTTTGCAAACACTAATAGTAACACATTTTAAAATGCAGAAATAGACTAGTGCTCCCAACCAGCACTACCTCTAGCTGGGCCCCTCTGCTGAGGACTGCACTGAAAAGACTGACAAAACTAGCTAATCTCCTGGGGACCCTTCAGTGGTGCAAGTCCTGCACCCCCCACCCCACCCCACCCCCACTAGAATCACAGGATCTCAGAAATGGGCAGTATGGGATTGTCACCTTGATTTGTTATATTTGCAGGCAGGATTCTGGACACCAACATGAAGCACCTCATCACAGCATGCTCTCCCTCCGAACAAGAGGCACAGCTCCCTGTGCACCCGGCTGTCTGTGTGGGGCAGGTAGGCGAGGGGCTCAGCTTGGCTCCTGCAGTAGATGGCATTGATGGAGCCGCAGTCTGTCATGTTGGCCAGCTGTGGATCCGAGGGCCCTATGATATCTTGCAAGGCGCTACGTGCTTTTGGCCCTCTCAAGCCTAAAGCCAGCACAAGTGGTGCCTTGCCAGCCTCTGGAGCGTAAGTAGAAGGCAGCTTGCCTGTGAAAGATAAACACGTGTGACTAACGCATGGAATCACCCTTTCCAGGTTAATTCGTTCCACTCAAGGTCTCTTCTCAGTTCATTACTCAGCCTAGATGACTGACAGTTTATCAGTGCTGTCTCTAGCTCCCCTTCCACATTTGCCAGGCTAACAGCTGTTTCTCATTGGGACTCCGCCCATCTCTGGAGGCTCTTGCTTTGGCACTGCTGGTTACACTGGGAGATCAGAGCTGCGATCTCTTCCCCTTCGCAGGCAGGGTCTGGGTGCCTTGCAAATAACACACGAAAGCCCAGGTTCTCCCACTGGTTGGCAGCTCAGGGAGGGAGGAGAGAGGCGAGGAATGACCTTGAAGCAGCAGAAGGAGATGGGGTCCCTCTGTGGCCTGGTCCCCACTCCTGCTGAGCCCTCCACACAAACATGCCTAATTAGGGCTGGCTCCATGCGGTTTGCGGAGCCAGGGGGCATTGCTGCAGCAGCAGGCTCCTGTCAAATCCAGAGGGCCAGATCCTCAGCTAGTGCAAATTGGAACAGCTCCATTTAAGTCACTGATAATTTTCGCCAGTTGGGGATCTGCCCTGATAATTTTCCCAATGGAAACCATCATAGTAGTTAATGCTGCTAAGTCTGCATGATCAAACGCTGGAAATTCTGCACAGATATGCAAGGCTGAGTGAGTGGCTCTCACTGAAAACCATCAAGCCCAAAAGTTCACACTTCACTCAGAGAGGGTTGGTGGGGTTGGAGGGTGGGAGAGCATTTGGGCCAGGGGACCAGGTTGTTTCCTGCTCCTTTCCTTAGCAATAGAAGAGCCGATGAGGGGACCCCAACTGGGAAATGTGAAAGCTTTGCCAAAACTCCATGCAAACTGTTTACTCTCCCTGGTCAGGATCTGTGCTGCATGGGGAAGGGATGACAAGGAATGACATTTAAAAAAAATACTTGACCATCACTTCTTTCTTTCCCTGCTCTAGGTTCCCTTATTTCTTGCCACAGAGGAGGACCCGCAGGAGAGCTCTCTCCTGCACTCTGTGGCAAATCCTTCTCTAAGCTCACAGTCGGATGGAGATCGCTAGGCATGGGCAGGAATGAAATCCACTTTGCTTCTCCACTGAACCCACTGCTACCATTGGGCAAGGAAGGGCTGGATACCACCTCCTCAGCACTGGGGTTTAGATGCATCTAGAGTCAATGTATGAGGCCAGAAGGGAGCACCAGATCATGTAGTCTGACCTCCTGCATGTCACCAGCCACTAAATCTCACCCAGTTACCCTGTTTTGCACCCAATGAACTGGATTAGATTAAAGTATTATAGCCCTCTGGAGACTAAACTATTAGAATCACAGAACCATAGTGTTAGAAGGGACTACAAGGGTCATCTACTCTAACTCCCTGCCAAGATGCAGGATTTGTTGTGTGCCACATGCAGAGAATAGGAGGGATCGAGGTGCACCAGTATCCAAGGGCCCTGTCATGGCAGGGAATTGAGTTGGTGAGATATACCCAGATGAACTTAGCAAGCAACTTGTGCCCCAGGCTGCAGAGGAAGGCAAAAAACTCCAAGGTCATTGCCAATATGACCTGGGGGAAAATTCCTTCCCAACTTGAAATTCAGGATCAGTTTGACCCTGAGCATGTGAACAAGACCCACCAGCCAGGCATCTAAGAAAGAGAATTCTCAGTACCATCTCAGAGCACCGGCCACTGTCCAGTGTCCCATTTCCAGCTATGGCCATCACTGATGCTGCTGAGGAAGGAAAAAAATAAAAACAAACCCAGAACACATTTTGGGGGAAAAATTCCTTCCTGACCCTTGCAGGAGACTGGCTGAAATCCTGAAGCATGAGATTTAGAAACAGATTACATGAATTCATGTAGATGAAATGGAATTGTGACCTCAGGCACTATAGAGCACGTAAATAAAGGAGGAAGTGGCTGAAAATACTTTAAACCAGAAATATATTTGTATTTTTTTCAAGGTTCAAGTGAAGTTCAGTTTTCAGACCTGTGTTGTGGATATCAACTCAAATACATCCTCCCTCCATACACAGAGCACCTCCATAGCATGCGCAGAGAGCAAAGCATTGGGGGCAGATCTGCTGTATGGATCAGAAAGCGGAACTCTGCTCATCTTCTGTTATTGATTGATGATTTTATGGCTTTCTGCTTCACTTACAAAGCTCTCCATTTGCTTGTACCAACATATTACATACCTACTGCTGAGACAACTGAAACAACAATCACAATTATGAGCCAGTCTGGACCCACTGTTTTCAAATGTGACAAGGCAGCAGGGAGACTGCAGAATTTTTCTCAGTGATTGAGCAGGTCTAGACTGAATTTCCACTGAGCTGAAAAGAACACATGTTTCTCTCCCTCTCAGTCTGCCAATATCCCAGCCTGATGTTACACACAGGACTTCTAGGAGAGCTAGCCTGTACAGAGGCAATCCCAGAACTTTGCAGTTATGTGATGGCTTCCATTCTAGGGTCTTGAAGAGCTTAAGATGTAATTAAGACTCGCATGCTCCCTGGGAGGTGAGTTTTATTATGCCTGATTTACTAATGGGGAAACTGAGGCACTGAGCAGCTAAGGCTGATATTTACAAACATGGGTGCCTAATGCTATGGATTTAGGGCCAGATCCTCAAAAGTATTTATGCATCAACATCCCATTGAATTCAATCAGAATTAGGCACCTAAATACCTTTCAGGATCTGGGCCCAAGTGTCTAACTGCAGGCACCCATGTTTGGCTTTACCGTTAGTGCCTCATTTTCTCTTCAGTGCCCTCCGAAGTTAAAAGATGTGGCAGAAGCCACTTGGCAAACCATGACATTCTGGATGGTGGGTCACCCTACAGAGCAGTTGGAGAAAGGCCAGGTAAGCAGCCCCAGATTTTGCAGTTTCCTGCCTCAGAGAGAAAAGTTGGGGCTGCCATCTACAGAGAAATAAAGGCCAGAGAGAACAGCAGTGTGGTGACATGAAGAGTATCAGGGAGTAAAAATAGAGGAAATGGCAAAAACTTGCCAAAACTTAACACCGGGGACAGATAGAAGGGGACAGGGTATAATCTGACTCCAAAGGAGAAGAGAAAGGCTTGATTGTGGTCATGCTCATATCCCCCTTGAAGTCCTCTTCCTTTTGAGCAGGGATGTGCAGGTCTATGAGCTGCTACAGTTAAATGGGTGCAACTTTTGTATGTAGATGAGGCCTTACCTGTGCTAGCGAGCAGCACGCTGTGCTGCGGATAGAGCAGGCGGAGCCCACAGATATCCAAACCAGAGCTGAGGATCAGCTGTAACATGTGATGGACAGCCAAAGGAGTTCGGAGTAGGGTTTCAAACAGCAACGCCACAGCAACCTGAACAGTCAGGTAAAGAGTGCAATGGAGGAATGGGTCAAATAGCTTCAAACGCTCTTAGTAACAATGGTGAGATTTCTCTCTCTAGAGCAGTGATACTCAGACCTCAGTGGTTCAGGAGGCAAATTAGCGAACAACATTACCCAAAAGAGCCACAGTACTGTGAATTCATTGTTTAATTTACTATAGTACTATATATTCATATTTAAACAGTATGATGGGGAAATATTTAGGGTTTTTATATATATATATATTTATAATTCTTATAAACTACAATTGGTTAATGACATCATAAAAGCATCCTGATTAACCAATCTAAGTTATTAACCAATAATGAAATCACACAGTGTTTTAATATCATGTATTGCAAAGAGCTGCAGGAGACACATCAAAGAGCCACTTGCAGCTCCTGAGCTTCAGTCTGAGTATCACTGCTCTAGGGAGAACCAGCCATTCACATCAATTGTACAGCGATATCTCTTCTTTTCTTCAATAATCCCCATGCCTTAGGTTATGTCCACATACTTACAGTGGAGCATAGTGTACAGGAACCTACATGTGTAGCTACACACAGCAGTGAAAGGCTCCGGCAATGGGGAAAGGCTCTGGTAGCAAGGAGCTGCTAGAGTCTTTCCCTGCTGCCTTCCCCTACCAGATCCTCTTCTTGCTGCCAGAACTTTTCACTGCAGCAAGGAAAGTCTCTGGCAGGGGGGAGGCAGCGCTGCCCCCACTGCCTCTCCCCTGCCAGAGCCTTTCACTGCAGCGGGGAAAGGCTCCAGCAGCCAGGAAGAGGTGGGACACTAGACAGCTAAAAATACCAGTATAGATTTTGGAGGCATGTAGAGAGCCATGTAGAGTACACACCCTGGGGGTTCAGGTGGGTAAGACTTTGCCTCTACTCTACTTGCCTAAGCCGTGCTATTTATACCCACGTTAGCAGTGTCTGTATTCTACATGCTGCCGTAAGTGTAGATGGACCTTTACTTACATGGTAAAATCTTTGGGGCAGAGACTGTCTCTTTGTTCTGTATTTGTCCAGCACCTAGCACAATAGGTCCCTTCAGCATTTACATAATCAGAAATATTAATAACTAATTAATAACATAATGCTTTCTGTGATCTGAACTACTGTACTTTGTCTTGTATTAGTGTAGCGGGGTGATCACCCTCCAGCCCTGGAAGGGTAAAAGCAGCCCTAGAGAGTGCTGCAGCAGGGTAAGAGGGATTAAGAATGGCTGGGGAAGCTAAGTGGGTAGCTGACCACAGCTGTGGCTGGCTTAATGAGAGCCCAGCTGGCCCTTATAAGAGGGCTGTGGGCCAGAAGCCAAAAGACACTCTTTCTCTGTAGATGTTGAGAGGGATGGGACTGGCTGTTGGGAGCTGAGCAGGGTACCTAAAGTGGAGCAGAGCTGGGGAAAGTCCAAAGGAGCTGGGGAGCTCCGGCCTGGAAAACCCCCAGGCTGCAGGCCTTGTTAAAGGCCAAGAAGGTACTGGGGTTGCAACGGGGCAGCCCAAGGGGAGGCAGAGGCAGCAGGTCCAAACCCTCCTTGCCAATGATGAGTGGCAATTATACTGAAGTCCGCCCCAGTGAGTGGAGGCTAGATGGTGACTAGCAGTAGCCCAAAACTGAGGTGAGGTGGGGATGGGGGCTGGGAGTTCCCTGGGGAGGGGAGACCCAGCGAGACTGCGGGGTGCTGCAGGGGGCAGAACCCTGAGAGAAGAGGCACCGGGGCCAGCGGCAAGCAAGACACTGGCCTGTAGAGGGTGCTCTGAGTGGACAGAGCTAATTCCCAGGACGACCAGCAGGAGGCGCCACCGGTGAGTCGTTGCCCTGTTACAATTAGGTTGTAGATTCTTTGGGGGCAACGAATGAAATTTATCTAATGCACTGTTTACCTTTTCAGTATTAAAGAAATATTTTCAAATAATATTAGACTAGATGGCTGACTTCCTATATTTTTAGAAATTATAAAATCCACACTAGAAGACCATTCAAAAACAGGTACACCAGGTATCCTGTAATATATCTATATTTTAAAATCTTGTTTTCTAGACTAGTCCCATTCATCCCATTTTAGATAGAGTACTGAAAGACATCCAGCCTTGTACTGAATATACACATCTGTGTTTCTGAACAGGAAAGAAAATCATTCTGAATCCTCGTTCTCTTTTTTTTTCTTTTTTTTTTTGTTCCAGTTCTGTATTCCCCTCTCCCATAAGGGGAAATTTCTTGTTTCAAGGAGCACATACCTTAAATGTAAGAATCTGGGTTTTTCCTGAAATTCAGGGACATTGAAAGGTCTGGCTTGCGGCTGCATAGCATGGCTATACCAACCTACAGTTTGTTCATGGTTCCCCTTCTGTACGGAATTCTATCCCCAAGGAGGAGCTTTATTGCTCCAGTGAATGCCAATTTAATTGATCGTTACCAGACACTTTAAATGAAGTGTTACCAAATGCTGTTCCCTCATAAACACATGGCGAAGCTTACAACATTATGATAAATGAAGTTATAAATCTACCTCAGTAACAAAAAAAAGTAGACAACTAGACAAAAAAGTTCTGTTTTCCCCACTGATTTCGTTATAATTCCCCTGATATTAACCCATTGGTCAGACTGGCTAATGAGTTTTCCTATAGCCTCCTGCCCTATAAAACTCTAGCAAAGACCTTGTAAGCAAGGAAGTTACTCCTTAGACTGGGTGGAAATGTGAGTAACTGAACAACTTTATGTAAAGCAGGGGAAGCTTCAAGAGTCATTCCATTTTGTCCTTTTCTCCTCTCAAGGTGCATCCTATTCACAGCCTCATACCATGAAGACCTCTTTCCAGCACAAAAGCAGCTCCCTCTAGAAGCTCAACAGGGTCACTCCTGAACCAGCCACAAGAGTTGTTCTAGAGAGAGGTAAGTCAATCCCTGATCCTAAGTGCCCACTGGTGGACATCAAGCACCTTGCAGGATCAAGCCAGATGTGTGGAATCAAAATCATTCTAAGCAGCTTGTCCATCCAGCTGGAAGAAAGTCAAAACAGCAGCATCTTCAGATCAAGTTCAGGATGAAGCTTTAAAGCCTCCCCAAATGAATCAGACTTATTCAACTTTTTATTGTACAAGTTCTAAAAGCCAGGCAAGGTCTATGGCAGATCAGTTTGCAGTCAAGCTGGTTTGGGTTTTCAAAATGTGTCTGCCACTGCAGATATGCACCTGGCTGGCAGCGATTTCTCCAGCCCAGACATTTCAGAGTTTAATCTTTTTCAGGCTCGGAGCAACAGGCACAGGAAAAATGATGACACCAAAGGCTAGGCTGACATATTTAGATTTGAGTGAGAAATGTTTAAAGTTTGATTATTTGTACCTATCACACTGTTAGTCTCTAAGGTGCCACAAGTACTCCTGTTCTTTTTATGAATTCAAACATTTCATGCCAGTTTTGATCATCCCTCAGATACCCACTTTCTTCTGCAAGTCAGAAAGGAGCTCTTACCTCAGTGTCTATATCTGCACTGGCCCCAATGTCACTACTGTTAGGGAAGTATTTTTCATCTGTCTCTACTGTCTGCCAGTAGAACCCAGCTGGCATTGCAAATGCTTTCTCCACTGCCTGAAATGCACAAAAGACCGCTCTTATTTGTGAATTATCTTGATCCTTCAAAGTCAGGAACTGAAAAAGACAGCATGGTTAATGCTAAGGCTAGAGATCAGAAAAAGTAACAAAGGATTATACTCATTAGTCCAATATCATGGCATTTTTTGTTCTATCTGTCCCATTAGGTGCAAGAAAGACTATTTTAAATGACATCCAAGAGTACAGATCTGTTACAATTGGTATCTTGGGAGAATGAACATAATTAGGGACCAACCCAGCTACCGTTCCATTTGCAGACCACCCACTCACTTCAATGGGTGTTACGTGCAATGGGGGATGGCAGGATCAGGCCTATATATAAGCCTGCAAGACGCTGAGCACTTCTGTGCCTTGCCTGTCACTGAGGGTTCTGAACATCTCACTGGAAAGGGCTATATGATGAGAGGAATTTGATTAGCTGTTGAACATTGCAACCAGGTTAGGAATCGGCCAATTGTTACAAGAATGAAACCAAAGTCAGTTCATCAAAGCAACTCAAACACCCCACATTTCTGGAGGTCCTGTTATTTCAGATACAGTCACTACTCAGGCAGATGAGAGGCTGGCCTTTAGCCCCACATCGCAGCACCCTGGAGGCATTTCATTACCCAGCATAAACTACACATCTGACTTTGTATTATTACGTACACATTTTCTGTGCAGCAAACCAAGCAAATGGGAGGAGTGCAGTTTGAGCCTCTATGTTTAAGGACTTGCCAGCTACTTCCCAGTCATAACAATTTGTTCTGGCTTGAAGATTAGCATGCAACGATACAGCCCAAGAATTAATGTATCTACAGAACACGGGGGGGAACTCTTATTGGCCAAGTTTTGGTTAATGGGACAAATTCTGCTTTCAGTTACTCCAGTGTAAATCTGGAGTCACTCCAGGAATATCAGTGGAATTACTTGGGATTTACACAGAGCAGAATTTAGCCCTCTGACTGGAAAAAAAAAATCAATTCTAAGCCAGATCTTCAGCTGGTATAAATCAGTGTGGCTCCATTGACTTTTGTTGAACAACTCAAGTTTACACCAGCCGTGAATTTGACCCTAGAGATTAAGATGTCTTTTGAGCTCAGATGCCACCAGAATGTATTCCATGGAAAAGAAATGAAATTTCACAAAGACCTCATTAACATTTTTATTATAGATAGAGCCTGGGCTAATTACACACAAAACTGGCCATTCTGGCCTACAAAGTACATATAACACAGTTTATTTGTGTAAGCACGAGAGATATTCTGCTCTATCGGACAAATATGGACTTTGTCTTTCTATAAATGTTTAAAAACAACAACAACAACCAAAGGTGATTCATTTAAGTAATGTTAAAACTGCACTGACACCTCCTGGCCCTGTGTTGCTGCAGCAGTTTGTTTTAGTTTTATTATTATTAATTATTATTAACACTATAAGAGTCATTTGCATGGAAACAGAATTTTGAGGTCAGCTGGTGTCAACAGGCAGAACTCCATAGGGGCAGATCCCAGCTGCTGTAAATTGGCATGGCTCTGTTGAAGTCAATGGTGCTACCTCAATTTACACCAATGGAGGATCTGTTCCATTGTTTCTGCAGCTCACTGCGCACCAGCTTCTGCCTGTGACATCACACTCCTTTGCTGTGGAAAATATGACAGTGATGAAAACAGATGTGAGAAATCACCAATGTAAGGTAAAAAGACAACGACTCTGGTTCCAAAGGTCCCTTGTCAGTTCCTCTGTGCTACGCAGGTAGCAGTGCAATGCAGATTAGGCCATGCAGGCTGGGAAACCCCAGAGACCCCAATCCTGCAAATCCCTGGCAGCTGCTCAGTGGTCACTTCACTACTCACCAATCAAATGCAGCAGCAGCAAGGACATTGCTGCTCCTGTTGCTGTGGCCTTTTTCCCTTGCGCGTCTCCTGCCACACCACTCCTGCTTTTTAGCTCTGACCAGCAGATGGGAAGGTCCCGGTCAGCAGCCCTTGGGCAGGGCACCCATCTGGTGGCACAGTTACAGGAATGTCTATGTGCTGCAGCACCTGGGGTAACTGTGTCTGGGTGATCATACGGCTCCCTCAATCACTTGTTAGCACTCCATAGCACATGAGCCAAGTGTCTCTCAGAGAGAGACCTTACCAGCACCTTTGTGCAACTGGAGACCCCAGCTCTCCCCCTCTGCTGTTCACGATGTGCAAACAATCCTGATTATTGTAGGAAATCCCTTCTTCTTTCTCTCCCTATTCTCGCTCTACTTCCTACCGTCCTTCTGCCTAAGCCCACAAGATCTATGATGGCCCCACGAGCACTCTTGGTACTATCACATATCTGAACACAGAGTGTTACTTGTACACGACCTGTGGTGTTGCATGCATGCAGGCTGACCCTGGCACAAAATCTCACCCCCAGGAATATTCAAGAAGGTGGAAGAGAAAGAGGGCAAAAGTGATCAAACCAAACTTGATCCAGAATGTGGCCAAATCTCCTATTCACACAGCTCTAGTTAGGACACAACCTAACATAGTTTAGGAAACTCGAGGGAAAGGCTGACTCTCAGTTTGCCCCATTGTAGGAGTTTGAGTGTCAATCTCCATTTCCCAGTTCTTGCATTATTTCACTACCTTTTTGTTACTTAAATCAAATGGGCCAAGCCCTGTCTCATTGACACCTCTGCAGCCTCAAGTAAGAAAGAAATTGTATGGTGGTAAATAAGGGCAGAATTCAGTTGAGATTACCTATTTCCCACTCACTAAAAGTGACACTAATCTAAGGCTACGTCTTCACTACGGGAGGGGGGGGTCGATTTAAGATACGCAAATTCAGCTACGCGAATAGCGTAGCTGAATTCGACGTATCGCAGCCGACTTACCCCGCTGTAAGGACGGTGGCAAAATCGACCTCCGCGGCTTCCCGTCGACGGCGCTTACTCCCACCTCCGCTGGTGGAGTAAGAGCATCGATTCGGGGATCGATTGTCGCGTCCCGACGAGACGCGATAATTCGATCCCCGAGAGGTCGATTTCTACCCGCCGATTCAGGCGGGTAGTGTAGACCTAGCCTCAGTAACATCAGGCTTAAACCTATTGATTTCAGTGAAGTAACTCCTGCCACTGGAATCATAATCTGGCCCAAAGACCCTCTCATTGACGTGCAGGAAGGGAATGAATTACAAATTATGGGCCATCTTATATTGCAGTGACTGTGACTACAAAGATACACACCTGCACATAGGCCCTAGACTCCTTAGGTTTTGAAAATCAGGCCATTTATATATTTATCAGACACAGTAAAATCCCCATTGCTAGCTAGCAAATAAAGAAGTGAGGTCTAATGGACATCATGGAATCAGAGGCCTCTATAAAGTGTACCCATGATATGTCAGATTGTATTGTCTGGCAGTTATCCCAAATATGATATTCAGAGTCATAGAAAGTGGAGGTAGGAGGTCCTATTGGTTGATCTAGTCGACTCCTCTCCTCAGGGGTGAGTGCACCACTGGTGCCTACAATATATTAGCTAGTGTTTAGACCAGTCTAGTTTTAAATCTCTGAGAAGAGGGCACCTCCAGCACTTCCCTCTTTCAGCATGCATTGTATAGAAATCTAGCCACATATTCGGAAGAATCATGTAAACGCAGATGGATAAAATTCTTGGATGAGCCTTGCTTTGGTACATAATGTACCATCCCCTGTTGGGCAGCTGAGTGATTCCACTGTTATCAGAAACTATGAATAATGTCAAAATCAATCAGGGCCCAGGGAAGCCCATTTATTTCTAATCTTTTCTGCCGCTCCCTTTCAGCACGAGTCAGTGATGGCCGGCTGGATACATGTTGGCGCACAAGAGGAGTGATGTTTTCATTTCTCTTGACCCAGGCCCTGTTTCCAGGCCTCTCTGAAATAACTTGTTTCAATAGGGGAGTTCAATCTCCTGTAGTCACCTTCCGGGCTCTAAATATAAACTCTGCCTTATCCTCTATTTTCTATCCATGTCTCTCTCTCTCTCTCTCTCTCACACACACACCCACCCCAACCCCCTGCTCTGCCAATGATGCCTCTTTACCAGGGCTGGTTGAAAATGTTCCATCAAAACTATTTTTGATGGAAAATTGGGTTTCTGGAAAAATGATTTTTTCACAAAAAGTGGCTGCTTTCCATGGAATTTTTTTATTTTTCTTTGAAAACCAAACACTCAAAAACCAAAATATTTCTATTTGGACATAATGCTGCAGTCCCACATGGGAGATGTAGTTCAGTTGACTAATATCCCCATTCTTCTCTAAGGGCTGGGCTCCCTGGCTGGACTACATCTCCCCTGATGTACCCCTTCCCATCTCCAAGAGGGGAGATCATGGTGCATCATGGGAGCTCCACACAGCCAAGCTACAGGTTCAAAGGACATACAGTATGTTAGGATCAAGGGTCAAACGGAAATGATGGATAAAGGGGTATAAGTGACATACACAGAGAGAGGCAGGAAGGAGGTGTAAGTTACATCAGCTTAGCCTCAGGACCTGATTTTCTTCTCACTTCCTCCACTAAAATGATCAGTGTTGCACCAGTGGAACAGAGGCCCCATTAAACCAGCTTACACATCATGACTGAAAGCCCCTCTGTTATCTTTAGGGAAAGTGGGAGAGAATCTCTGCCTATGTTCTAGCCACTTTGCACCACTCAGGGATGTAAAGTAGAGGAAACTGGCCTTCAGTGGCTGCTGAGAATTCCCCTAGTAGAAGAGCTCTCTGCTGGCACAAGGCAGCATAGTCAGGTCCTATGCCAACTGCCCCCAACACCCTGGCACATAGGGTGTGTCAGAAGTGAAACGGGACATAGTAGAACAATTGTCACTCATTGTATGGTCCCTTGGGGACTATGAGCAACTGACAGAAGTTACAGCAGCCCCACAGCTGCTCTGACTTATGCTGGGGCTGGAACAACCTGATCGTCTCCCTGACAGCCCCCTACAAAGCAGACCTTGGCACAGGAAAAAAGCTGGGCCCAAAGTGTTATTTCCAAGAGGACTGGGATGCCCCGTTCCTAGCTGGTGGCATCCTGTGTTTTTCTTTATAACTAACAATTCTCTTGGTTGTTGTTCAGGAGACACACTGATTTCTGTCACCTGAAGGCCCTGGAGAAGATTGCTCTGTAGCATAGCTGAGACTGAAAACAAACATGACTTTTTCTTAAAGAATCATTAAAAAGCAACCTGGAGCCATTGTTTTGTTTCAGACAAGATCGCAGAGATGAAGCCAGACACAGTTAAGAGAAGGGATTTCATAGCACAACAAAAATGGGTTGCAAAATACAGAGCAGAAACAATGAAAGTAGGAAGGGGAAGCACCAGGAGTGACGCCAGGGTTTTTGGCGCCCTAGGCGGGGGTCCTTCCACGCTCCCGGTCGTCATCGGCAATTCTGCGGCGGGGGGGTCCTTCTGTGCTCCCGGTCTTCGGGGCACTTCGGCGGCGGGTCCTGGAGCGAGTGAAGGACCCACTGCAGAATTGCCGCCGAAGACCCGGAGCGCGGAAGGACCCCCTGCCGCCGAATTGCTGCCCCCCCAAATCCTGGTGCCCTAGGCAACTGCCTAGGTCGCCTAAATGGAAGCGCCGGCCCTGGAAAGCACATTCTACAAGAGCCTGGCTACTCTAGCCGTCTTACAAGAATACAATGAGCTCTGACATTTCCCTTCTTGGAGGCAGCATATTCCCCTCAAGAGCTAAAGAAAAGATTTGACCATCAAACTATCTCAAGAGAATATGAAAATAATCTTTATGTAGCAAATAGAATCTACTAGCCTGAGAAATGTTTCCCAGCCAAAGCAGGAAGCCATATCAGGATTTGCGGGAGGGAACACTCTAGCTACTTCCTTATCTCATCCCCAGAGCCCTTGGTGCTTCCCAGCATAAGAGACGGAAAGAAAAGCTGTTCAAATCCCCCGTGAGAAAGTCATTGGCTTTCTTCTCTATCTCCATAGAAGGATTGGGTGCCTCAGAGAACTCTCCTAGCTCCTTCGCATGATCCACATTAACAGGGTGAACTGTCTCCACCAGCTCATTTGGCATCTTCAGGTTTAAGCCAAGATGAGTGGCAGGGGCATTGACAAAGGAGCCGCCAACCTCAGTTGTGCCAATGCCATTGGCAGTGAGAGCATTAACAGCATTAAAGAAAGTGCCAGAGCCACAGGCACTGAAAGCTGGTGCACAGGTACCAGTGGTGAGACATATTCAAGACCTAAGTCCGATGTAGCACAGCAGGGACTGAGTACTGAAGGGACTTCAGATTTACATGGCAAGGACCCCAGAATTAGGCTGCAGGGACCTTTGATTTGGGGCATTGCTGCTAAATGCTCTCCCTTCTCTGCCACCATGTGGTCTAATCCCTTGTGTTATTTATTGTGATACTAAATTCCATTTGTTTTACAGAACTCCCAGAATTTTAATGTGGGGCAGATTTTAGTATTGAAAATGCATGAATGCATCGTGCAATCAGCCTGGGGCAGGTGGACGTTTGGATGGCTAGGGAGAGGGCAATTAGGGTTTCTGTCACCCAGGATGGCGGGGAGGGGAGCAGTTCTGGATACTGACATACACGAGGTAGTTGAGGATTTGGTGGGATGGGGATGTACCTTGGTTTCTCTTTTTCCCACTTTAGGGCAGGGACAGAGGTGATTTTAAGTGTAGGAGGAGGTAGGATTGAATTCCACATTCCTGTCCTCCAGCAAACGTTGACAGCAACTAGATACCCCACTGCATCCTCCTTCCCCAGTATGTACCACCACATCCAGCTATGATGGATAAAAATGTCAGCTGGATGGTTCTGTTAACCAATCATCTGTGGAATAGTTAACCGTGTTCACAGTTAATTTACAATCCTTAGCCTCCAGCGTGAACAAACCACTGTGATGAACTGGAGCAATTCACACCTCTCCAAGCTTGTTTCAGGCAAACATCATTGTGTTAGTTTACATTTGGGTCATATTCTGAAGGTCAGCTTTTCGACCATGAGTTTGCCAATGGCAAACTCCCATTGACTTCAGCAGGGTCAGGATTTCATCATGTTTTTTCACTGTAAACTGGGATTCTGGAGTGTGGTAAGGCAGCAACTCATTGTAAGTCTGCAATTAGGCATCCATTTGTACAGCCACATTATCGCTGTATAGATGAGGTCCAGGGCATCTGAGTCACTGACAGGGTGGGTGAGTCAGCCCCAAGTGGACTCAGCACTGGGTGAGTGGTCTGACCAATCAGGTGAGATGTGAGGCATATATAAGCACTGCAGCCAAGGCAATGCAATGAGTTCATCAGGCTGTACAGTAGGTGCAGGAATGCCTGGTAGCTGGCCTCTCAGTACTAGCTCAAGAAGGGACGGAATAGCAGGAGGCCTTGACTAATCAAGGAGTGGTGAGGTGTTACTGATGCAGGTGAGTAGCACTCCTTGATTAGGATTTTGATCTGTGCTTTGAGAGAGGTGGTGCCTTGGCCTTGCAGTCCAGCACCATCAAGGACAGGCATCAAGCATGCCAATCTCTCAGCATCCTCCAGTGATTCCAACTGGGACAGGCCGGTCACTCTGAAGATTCCAAAGCACTGTTGTGGAGGGTCGATCCTGTCAGACATGCATTAAGGCAGAGTCCTAATGCCCAGCTCAGATGCTTGATAATGAAGCCCTTGAAGATTTGGCATCAGGCTTAACAGAAGCTTCAGAGGAGGCCAGCACAGCCCTGAAGCACACACTGGGACCTGAGAGCTCCCAGATCCCACAGCCAGCCAAGTCATGGTGCACCCAAGGTATCTCAGGTAACTGTCATATCCACACATGAAGGACACGGTATGTCCACACCTATGGCGTAGCTTGAAGCCAGTAGACTGTTTCTCAGACTGTGTGAAAAGAAGAGAGAAAGAGATAGCACAGGCAGCAGTAAAAGAATAATAAAACATCTGAAGATCTGTGAGGCGCTGAGCCCAGACCACATTACTTAATGCAATTTTTATTTATTTGTTTGACAGACAACAGTTAGAGATAGCAGCTCTGCAGCCAAGAACCTAAAGAGAATCAGGTGAAGATGTCAGTGAAGATGATGAAATGCTGATGTGACAGTAGCAGCAGTTGTGCAAGGGAGCTCCTCCATCAGCGGTGATGGTAAAAGAGCGGCTAGTAAGAGGCAGGTGCTGTTCCCCCTTACCAGGGGTAAGTGATGGTGCTTGTTGGTAAGACAATATAAGGCATTAAAACTCTACAGCTATAGGATTTGTCAGTCACATGCTAAGAGCAGAGATTCAGGAGTGGGGAGATATTATAATGCATATATTTTGGAGAAGAGAATGAACATCACCAGGGCCGGCTCCAGGGTTTTGGCCGCTCCAACCGGCCAAACAAAAACAAAAAACAAAACAAAAAAAGCTGCGATCGCAATCGCGATCTGCGGCGGCAGTTCAGCCGAAGCAGGAGTGAGGGACCGTCCGCCGAATTGCCGCCGAACAGCTGGACGTGCCGCCCCTCTCCGGAGTGGCCGCTCCAAGCACTTGCTTGGTAAGCTGGTGCCTGGAGCCGGCCCTGAACATCACATCTATAAGGCATTGCAAAACTCTAATGGTTCTTGTCAACTGTGTCATACAAATGCTGTTATTCAAATATCCCATTAATATATTCTCTGGGAAAGAGCTTCTTAAATTTTAATCAGAGAACAGCCCCAAGAGGTCATTCTGCTGATGCAAGATAGTTCCCCATCATACATTTTCTTGTGCTTTCTCTAGTCTAGTTTTAAATGTCCCAAGGGATGGGGGCTTTTAACCTCTTCCCTTGGGAAACTAAAGCCTAATTGATCGAATTCAGAATGTTCAGACCGAGAAATTCCCAAGTGGCTCCCCATTCTTCATGATCTTTAGAGACTATGTTCCCATAACATGAAGCACACTCTGGTATCATCCGCATTGGACTGATGTATTTTGTAACAGCTAGAAGTTTATACCTATCATTAAACCAAAATGATCACATCTTTGAAAACTCAGACTCTACTTTGGTCATTTGTATGTATGGGAGTAGATCTCTTATGAGGCAGGTTGTTCACCACAAATTCTGGAGGCAGGTTGTTTTCTAGGGGGCTGTATCCGTATATTAACAGAGTGTGGAAATACTACAGCAGTGAATTTTGTATGCCTTGGTGATATGCCTTCAGTCTTCATATAGCCACCAAGTACTCTTGTTACCCCATATTGTGCTGTGTTGTTATTTTTTGGACAACACTCATCCTCAGCTTCAATCGAGTTACACCCAGGAGAATTTGGACTGGGCCCAAAACTCCAATTATGGTCAATGGGAGTCTTGCCTGAGTAAAAAGTAAGGAACTCAGGGTGGGCCCATTTATTAATCAGAACTATCATATGAAAAAGGAAAACAACCCTTCACTTGTTGGTGGAAGTCAGCTGGGAACTAGCTAATTTCCAGGGCTATGGCAGAGCCACTGGAGGGACTCCACCATGGGCAAGTGAGGCAGAGCCAGTGCTTCACAGCTGAGCAAGTCCTGATCCACCTCCACATAGCTCCCATCCTCTGTTGGCATTTGCTCCAGATATAATCCACCTCCCTGATTCCCACTGCAGGCTGGGAACTAGCACAGACTGGGAGCCCAGGGTGGCTCTGTGCAGAGTGGCCAAGAAAAAGCAGGCAGGGAGCATGAGACTGCTTGCCCACTAGTGCTCAGAGCACTGCTGGAGGTACTAAGGAGGTAAGTCTTGTTCATTTGGAACTAAGGAACAGGAGAGGGGAAGGAGGTTATCAGGACAAATACACAGCATCCCAAGGGTTAATATAAAGATGCAGTTAGTTGTATTTTATATTAAAATGATGCAATCCCCTTTTTGCTGACATAGAACACTAATTGCTAATCTCCACAAGGATTATGTCACTCCTAACCTAACCTGGGGTTTTAATGATCCCCTTGTGAAATTGCTCTGGATATCCAAAATGAAATACCACAGATCGATCTAAAGTATGTATAGCATTAATAACGGAGAATTTCAAAGTAAGGCACCAAGGGCAAAGTGATCTATTTTGGGACTCAGAATCTGCTGAAAAACTACTGGACCAACTGATTGAAAACTAAATGTTGTCTCTCTCTCTCTCTCTCTCTCTCTCTGACAAAGAATCTGTATAAAGATTAATGCTACTGACTGGTTACCCACTGTGCACAGAGCAAGGCTGGACTAAGACATCCTATTACATTTTTTACCCCATTTTCCTCTCTCCCCACTCCTGTCCACTTGATTATTTCATCAATCTTTTTGCGACTTGTCTTTTAGACTGTAAGGTCTATGGGGCAGAGCTCTGTATTTATTAACCATGGGTCCAATGCTCTGCACTATGGGGTGCCAATCTAGTTAGGACTCTGGGCCCCACTGTGATATCAGTGATAAATAATAATGATCACTGGTGCTACACCAGAGTTTTCAAGCTGACAGGCCTGATTAAAGCTAACACTGAATTTCACATGTAAAACCGATATGGTGCAAGCTTTTAGTAACTCTGGGACAGACTGTGCCCTGGTGTCAATCAGTATGACTCCAGTATAGTCAATAGTACCAGTCCCCATCAGCTGAAAATCTGGCCGATTCTAGCTTGCTTAGAGAGATCAGAATTTTAACTGAAAGCTTCACGTTTTAAAAGTAGGTTGGCCTGGTTAAAGGGCTGTGATGTGATGTGGCCTTCGCGTGATTAAGGGAGTGATCCCCAGGAGGTGCTGAGCACCTGAAATTGAGGGGGAAATCTGGCCTTTTATCTGATTTAATTTCTTCTAAGCAGGCAAGGCTGAGATAGATCCCTCACACAGAAAATGGGTTTGCTGCCTGGCTGTTCAATTTCTAATAATTTATAATTCCCCTAATAAGGGACAGACATAAAAGCTCTGCCTGATTTAAATGAGGCCTTATTCTATGCCTTACAAATAAGCATCAGATTTATCTTGTACAAATATATTGGGTAACTTTTCAGTGCTTGCCAGTACTTGAAGCTATGTTGGCTGCACATCAATGAGAGAGAAGTTGCCTTTTCAGTTAAGGAGGTGGAACATCATATAGGCAAAACTGTTAGTGCCTACCTCTTCATTGTATTGACTGGTGTTGGGTAACTATTAACCCCTGAATCTGATTAGAATTATATAAGAGGTATTGTACTACATCAGTTTCAAAGGAATCGGCTCAGTCATGAAACAACATTGCAGTGTCCACTGATTCCTGGGATTGTGTATCTGTGCTTATATTGACCTGGGAATTATGGGAAAACAACACAACTGACAGATGCTGCTAATGCTACGAGAAGGCAATGAGTGGGACACACTCAGTAGATAGGGAGTCCTTGTGGCACCTTAGAGACACTAAAATTTATCTGGAGTGATGCATCTGATGAAGTGGGTTTTAGCCCATGAAAGCTTATACCCAAATAAATGTGTTAGTCTCTAAGGTGCCACAAGGACTCCCCATTGTTTTTGCTGATACAGACTAACATGACTACCACTCTGAAATCAGTAAATAGGGTAAACAGCCTGGGCAGCAGTGGCTAAATGCATTATATCCGGGAAGGGAAGAAGAAGGTCCTTGCTAGACCTTCAGGAAAAAGACCATTGCCGCCAATGCAGCCACCTGGCTGTTTACCAATCTGTAAGCATCATGGCCTCACCTCTCCACAGCATAGCATCCTCTGTGGGCCTGAGCAGGGCTGGGAGCCCCCTGGCACTCGGGAAATGCAGGCAGCCACATTCTGACTGACTGCTGCGGGGAAATGCTAGGAGAACAAGAGACTCAGCACATCTGTCCTGTAGCAACCATAATTTGTCCCAGAGAACTGTTTCCTTGAACGCAGCTGTGACCATTCACGATTAGATAGAACAGGCCAGTCCTATGTAATGTCCAAGGTCCCTCAAGGAAACAGACATGTCCATTAAACCAGAAACACATGAACTCTTCTAGCATTTCATTCATTTGAGTAGATATTATGGAAGACTTGTACATCCTAGCAGCAGTGAAAGGGTTAATCTTTATGTTCCCTATGGATCATTAGACATGCTCATGTTTGGAATGAGTTTAATGCCTTCCCAGGCTTAGTTTAGTCTGATACATTTCTAAGGGCTTGATCCTAAGAAGTGCTGAGCGCTCGTAATCCTCATTGGCTGAAGGATAGGTTCATCAATGGCTATTAGTCAGGATGGGCAGGGATGCAAACCCATGCTCTGAAGTGTCCCTAGCCTCTGTTTGCCAGATGCTGGGAATAGGTGTGTGACAGGTTCAGTCACAGAGACTCCCTTGGGACTGTCACCTGATGTGCTGAAATTACCACTGAGCCCATTTTCCCTGCCAGCTTGGGGCTCTAAAACCCTGCCTTGTTGAGCCAGACACGCTAGCCTGCTGCAACACGGACTCAGGGTCTGAGCCATGCCCGCAAAGCTGCAGACTTTAACCAAAAACAGCTCAACAGGTTACCTCTCCAGCACCCAGACACCCAGTTCCCAATGGGATCCAAACCCTAAATAAATCAGCTTTACTCTGTATAAAGCTTATAGAGGGTAAATTCGTAAATTGTCTGCCCTCTATAACACTGATAGAGAGATGTGCACAGCTGTTTGCTCCCCCAGATATTAATCACTTATTCTGGGCTTATTAATAAACAAAAGTGATTGTATTAAGTATAAAAAGTAAGATTTAAGTGGTTTCAAGTAATAACAGACAGAACAAAGTAAGTCACCAAGCGAAATAAAACAAAACACGCAAGTCTAAGCCTAATACATTAAGAAACTGATTACAGGTACTATCTCACCCTCAAAGATGTTCCAATAAGCTTCTTTCACAGACTGGACTCCTTCCTAGTGTGGGCCCAATCCTTTCCCCAGTACAGTCCTTGTTAGTTCCAGCAAACATCTCAGGTGGTAAGCAGGGGTTTTCTCATGACTGGCCTCCTTTTGTCCTGCTCCACCCCTGTTATAGCTTTGGCACAAGGCGGGAATCTTTTGTCTCTCTGGGCCCCCACCCCTCCTTCTAAATGGAAAAGTACCAGATTTAAGATGGATTCCAGTATCAGGTGACATGGTCACATGTCACTGTAAGAATCCTAGTCTCAATTCTTTCTGGGCTGGTCCACATGTACACAGGAAGGTTTGCAAGTAAACAGAGCCATTTACAGTTCATTGATTCTGAAGCACTCTTAATAGCTTCCACTTAATATGTTTACATCAGTAATACAAGTTTATATCGTATTCTCCTAACTCCAGAAATAGAAATAATACATGCAAACAAATAGGATGAACACACTCAGTAGACTATAAGCTTTGTAATGATACCTTACAAGAGACCTTTTGCATAAAGCATATTCCAGTTACATCATATTCACATTCATAAGCATATTTTCATAGAACATATGAAGTGCAACGTCACAAGGTGACAGGGGTGGATCACTTGACGATTACCTGTTCTGTTCTTTCCCTCTGAAGCACCTGGCATTGGCCACTGTCAGAAGACAGGATACTGTGCTAGATGGACCACTGGTCTGACCCAGTATGGCTGTTCTTATGTTCTTACTGCAATGGGAGTTATGAGTACTAAGTAGGGCATAGGATCAGGCCCTTAACCGTTACCTAGACCATAGGAAAAGATTCCTAATGGATGAAGGCCAACACCTGTTACTGGCCCTAGTCATGGTAGAACACAGAAACACACAGTTCACAGACAGTACCTTAGGGTCAGGGTTAATAGCGGTGATGCAGTTGAGCCGTACAGCGGGAATCTCCGGAAGGAGTGGGTATAGCTGGTTCTGGAGGCGACTGGTCAGTTCTTTGCTCCACCAGATAACATTTGGAAGCCATGTATGGGAGAGGTACGTAGAGATCTGCTGGTAAAAAATGGATGTTCCTCGAAGAGCTTCCTTAGCCTACAAACAGTGAGATTTGATTAAAGGCCCGGCCTTCAAGTTAACAGCGCACTGCAAGAAAGCAGCACATATTCTTTACAAGCAGGGCCGGCTCCGGGGTTTTGGCCGCCCCAAGCAGACACAAAAAAAAAAAAAAAAAGCTGCGATCGCAATTGCGATCGCGATCTGCGGCAGCAATTCGGCGAGAGGTCCTTCGCTCCGAGGCAGAGTGAGGGAGCATCCGCCGAATTGCCGCCAAATACCTGAACGTGCCGCCCCTCTCCGGAGCGGCCGCGCCAAGCACCTGCTTGACAAGCTGGTGCCTGGAGCCAGCCCTGTTTACAAGAAGTTTTTTATACACATGTTGCATGACTGGAGGTAAATGGGAGATGGAGGAGAGACTTTACCACAGTTCCCAATGCGCACCAGCAGTTATACGTCCAGCTTTGCCCCTGATACTAGGCTGGCTATCTTCTCCTCACCTGTCAAACCCACCAGCAGCACAACCCCTTCCCTATTTTAATGATTAAACACTTGCCCAGTGTTCTCTCCAATTCAGCTTTCTACGCCCTACCCAGCCTTGCATATAAGTACAGTACGACTAAATAGGAGGCAGGCAGGCTGGGGACTAGCATGGAGGTGAGACCCTAAATTCATCATTAAGGTAGAGAGGGGGTTGCTAGCTCCAGTTGAAGGGGCATGAAAAGGGCACAGACAAGTTCTTCATCTGCTGAAGTGGTATGGATGCCCAAAAGGCTGGGAGCCCTGTGTGATGGATAGCATGCCTCAGTTATTTTATACCTGGACTTTACAGCCAATTGAAGTTGTTAACACCAATGCTGCTCTCCATAATAAAGCTTTATAGCTAAGCCAGCTAATAATTTCAGTAGTTCTGGCCAAGGGGCAATGCTATGAATCTCATCAGTGTTCTACAACCAAGGGTGACCAGTAACTTTCTTTTGGCCAGGGGGCATTCCACTTGTTCTGCAGCCCAGGGGATGACTGTATTATATAAATCTTTGTGAAGGTGCACTGCTTTTAATTATAACCAGATTCTGCCTTTCTGAAGCTTGGGGTGGGGGTAGGGGGGAACTATTTCATTAAGGGGACCATAAATCAGTCTAATGCTGTATAATATTCACTTAAGAAACCTTTCACGGGGCTATTTTGCAGGTCTGAACAGTGGTATTCATTTGATTTTTTAATAAGATTGTTATATTAAAAACACTGAAACCCAATCTTCGTTCTACACTTTTGGGAAGTTACAGATCTCTTTAGTTTCCTCTCTAAACTTGTTGAGAACCAATTTGGAGGGACAACTAGGGCTGCCAGAGAGAAGACTTTTCCCAAACGGGGTCCAGCCAATAGGGTCCAGTTTGTAAATGATCAGGATTAATTGTTATGCAAAATATCTTCTCTCTAGCATCTGTTCAGGTACCTTCAAACAAAAGCATAAACTGTAAAGATCTCAGACTCAATCCTCAGCTCATTCAATGACAGAAACTCCATGGAAGTTATTTTCATGCACCACAAAATTGTTTAGTGTTTGCAAGCGTATAGAAAACAACCAGGTTGCTTTGTTTACTGATAGCCTGCCTAACTGGAAACACCATTTAAATTCTTAAGAAGCATGTGTCATAAAAATCTGATTCCCATCAGACATGCCTCTAAATGCATCTTGTTTATCAGGATGCAAAGGTTACAAGAGATAAATGTATAATCATTTGTTCTGACAACTCCAGGACCCTGATCCGTATAGGGAATGGGTAAACTTGTCTCGTTTCTATCACTTGTTTGGAAGGGGGACAGGAACTGGCATTCCAAAAGCTACCAAAGCTGATGACAGAGGGGGATAAATTTTGAAGATTTGCTTGATTTATAGAAATAGATTTAAAAACAAAAGATGCTGTCATGGTTGAGCAATCGAAAGGTTGACCTGCCCAAGACAGCAGTTCCTTCCTTGAGGAGCCTGTTGTTATATTTTTATTAAGAAACCATTAGACCTTGGGCTAGAGAAATAAAATCTGACAACAACAAAAGACATGCAGCTGCCAATGAAATGCCCAGTAAACAGAAAGCAGAAGACTCAGGGGATTGGAATGGAGAGTGTGTCCTTTCTAGGTTGGTAGTGCCTGAAAAAAACCATTAGCATCCAGTGGCCTATGTGAAATGAATAGGACAGGTCAGTCCAGTTCACAGTGGCCAAATGTCCACCTCTGCAGTCTGAGCTAACTACTATTATTATTACAAGTGTGGCAGGGCACTACCCTCAAGCACAACCCCTTGTAGCACGGCATGGTCTTGCAGGTCCTCTGCCTGCTTGGACTCTCTCTCTTGCAGTCTTGCAATTGCAATGATTTACTCCCAGTCCGGACAACTTAAATCAAGATTCCTCCTCTGGGGGGCTGATTTATTATTATTATTATTATCATCTTTAGCCCCTCAAGTCTACTCTTCCTCTGGGAGCTGGCTGCTAAGACCAATAAGCCTCCTCACCTAAGTTCAGGAGTCCCACAGGCCTCCTCCCAGTGCCTATGTTAATAATTCAGTCCTTCCAGCCCTGCACTGAGAAAGTTCAGCAGCAGTGATCTTCCTCATGGGCCTGTGTCTCTGGGAGCACCTCTTCTTCTGAGCCTCTTCTCTCTAGGAACAACCCTCTCAACTGAGCTATGGCAGCCTATTATCAGGCCAGGTGCTCATTAGTCAATTAGCTGCTAACCAGCCATCTAGGCAGTTAATTACTACAGGTTGGCCAAGATGGGCTTGTTCTCCTTAAAGAAGGCCTCCATAGTTAGACTGGGCCCCGACTCCTCTTAAAGGAGCAGCCAACTGGTGACTCAAAGACTACTGTCACCACCATAGCTGGCCTCCTTGTTGGCAGTCAAGCCGAGGCGACAAGAAATGCAAAGCCCAATGGGACTGAATGTCCTGCTCAACCTATGAGTGGTCCCACCATGTCACGGGTGGGGAATATTAGTGGGCGGGCTGAGGGAAGTTAACACTTGCTCTGTGGACTGAAATAGGTCCTCAGCTTCCGGGACCAGGAATCCACTGCCTTTCAACACTACATTCATGAAACAATATTAAAAGAAAAAAACATCACAGTCCATTACGGCTAACTTGATGTGAATCAGATACTACTGCTATGGGATCAACAGACTGATACATAGACAGTCAGACATTTTCTCTTTGGTAACATGGGGGCACTAAGTGCAGGGCCGGCTCCAGGCACCAAGCACCCAAGCTGGTGCTTGGGGCGGCACCTGGAGGGAGGCGGCGCGGCGCTCTGGCTGCCGGGGGGAGAGCCGAGCCGAGCCCCAGCCGGGGCTCGCCGCCCTGCCCCCGGCGCTCTGGCCGCCGCGGGGGGAGGGGGGAGAGCCGAGCCCCCGCCGGGGCTCGCGGCCCTGCCCCCGGCGCTCTGGCCGCCGGGGGGGAGACCGGAGCCGCCGCCGGGGCTCGCCGCCCTCCCCCAGGGGCTCCGGCCGCCCCCCCCCCCGGCAAAAAAGCCAGAGCCGGCCCTGATTAAGTGTATCCAATAGTTTGCACAGCCAGTCATGTGTCTGTTCGCCATACTGCTGGAAAGGCATAACAAGTGGGGTTCCGCAGGGATCTGTTTTGGGACCGGCTCTGTTCAATATCTTCATTAACAACTTAGATATTGGCATAGAAAGTACGCTTATTAAGTTTGCAGATGATACCAAACTGGGAGGGATTGCAACTGCTTTGGAGGACAGGGTCATAATTCAAAATGATCTGGACAAATTGGAGAAATGGTCTGAGGTAAACAGGATGAAGTTTAATATAGACAAATGCAAAGTGCTCCACTTAGGAAAGAAAAATCAGTTTCACACATACAGAATGGGAAGAGACTGTCTAGGAAAGAGTATGGCAGAAAGGGATCTAGGGGTTATAGTGGACCACAAGCTAAATATGAGTCAACAGTGTGATGCTGTTGCAAAAAAAGCAAATGTGCTTCTGGGATGTATTAACAGGTGTGTTGTGAGCAAGACACGAGAAGTTATTCTTCCGCTCTACTCTGCGCTGGTTAGGCCTCAACTGGAGTATTGTGTCCAATTCTGGGCACCGCATTTCAAGAAAGATGTGGAGAAATTGGAGAGGGTCCAGAGAAGAGCAACAAGAATGATTAAAAGTCTTGAGAACATGACCTATGAAGGAAGGCTGAAAGAATTGAGTTTGTTTAGTTTGAAAAAGAGAAGACTGAGAGGGGACACGATAGCAGTTTTCAGGTATCTAAAAGGGTGTCATAAGGAGGAGGGAGAAAACTTGTTCACCTTAGTCTCTAAGGATAGAACAAGAAGCAATGGGCTTAAACTGCAGCAAGGGAGGTTTAGGTTGGACATTAGGAAAAAGTTCCTAACTGTAAGGGTGGTTAAACACTGGAATAAATTGCCTAGGGACGTTGTGGAATCTCCATCTCTGGAGATATTTAAGAGTAGGTTAGATAAATGTCTATCAGGGATGGTCTAGATAGTATTTGGTCCTGCCATGAGGGCAGGGGACTGGACTCGATGACCTCTTGAGGTCCCTTCCAGTCCTAGAATCTATGAATCTACTAATAAAAGAACTATGGATTACTCAAGCTAAGAACATTAAAATGTCGAGCTGTCCAGGTGCTAGACTTTAATTTTGACCATGACCTTGTGCATTCTTTTGCAGATGATCTAAAAAATGTAACAGCTCATATTGTCCTTGAATCTCACAACCAACAAAGTTATTTTCCTGGACAACAGAGTGACCATAAGATTTTGCAAACCAAATTAAGCTAAGCCCCTGTAACTGATTGCCATTGTTTCCATAAGAAACAACTAGAACGAGGAATGTTAACTGCTGCAAGAGAGGAATATTGTTATCTCATGTTGCCAGGTAAGATACTACACATTAGCACTGCAGCAAGAGACTAGAGCTGACAGTCTGAACAGTGAACTCTGCCAGCTTTCTCTCCAGCAATAGCTGAGGTTGATAAGGAGAACAATACGAGAGGCAGCAGTGAGTTGCTTTTGTTTTCATTGTCTCCACTGCGGCTGACATTTTAAAAAGATTTTAGTGGTTCCCATCAGCTTACATCGCTGACAAGGGAACCAAGAGCCGCTGTACATGTGTCTGAAGAAAGCAGGAATAACAAAGGCAGTGTTGTAGGGAAGGCATATGCTGGAGCCTCTGTAACAAGAGGAAACCTCTAACGAGAGGAAACATCAGTGGCACACAGGCCCAGTTTAAGGAACACCAGCCAGCTGGCTCATGTGTTCACCGCTGTGTGTATTAGCTGAACTGGGTTCCAATGGCAGTGCATGCAAGCAGGGTAGTAGGATTGCTCAGGGCTTGTCTACACTACCGCGGTAGTTCGACGGCTGGCAATCGAACTTCCGGGTTCGATTTATCGCGTCTGGTGTGGACGCGATAATTCGAACCAGGAAGTGCTCGCCGTCGACTGCGGTACTCCACGTCAGCGAGAGGAGTACCGCAGAGTCGACGGGGGAGCCTGCCTGCCGTGTGTGGACCGCGTCTGAACCGCGGTAAATTCGAACTAAGGTATGTCGACTTCAGCTACGTTATTCACGTAGCTGAAGTTGCGTACCTTAGATCGAATTGGGGTGTTAGTGTAGACCAGGCCTCAGTGATTTATTTCTGTGACTGGAAGCTCTATGCAGCACGTTCAGGCAATGTGAGATAAAAATCAACCCCCTTCCCTGACCTCACCAAATGTTCGAAGCAGCCTAGGCCTGGAGTCTGCAAAACACATTCAATTATATGCAGAGGTGAAAGTAAGATGGTACGGTCCAGTACGGCGTACCGGCAAGAGCCAGTACGCCGTGCCGGACTGCACCGGCTTCCGCAGCAGGGATTTAAAGGGCTCTGGGCTCCCTCGCCTCTTCTGGATGAGGCCACGCCTCCCTCAGGACTCCAGCAGTACCGGTAAGTCCTGTAAGTTACTTTCACCCCAATTATATGACACCAGATGGGACTTTTGAGTTTGCTCAGTGTTAACTAATTTTGACACTCTGATCAGCTCCGTGGCTGGGGTGAACAGATAGTATCAAGGCAAGGGGATGTGGGGGGTAGGGGGTAAGTCTCTTTACCACCCATTTGCTTGTGTTTTAAAGCATTTATCTTGGATCCACTGGACCTAAGGCGGAAATCATTGTGATACCCTTAGGCAGTTTAGCAGCTGCATCTCCTCACCCACCCGGCTGCTTTTCCCCCACAATGTCCAGGCATCACCAGGAGGGTTGCTTATTGTCTCTTGTGCAGTGTTTTAATCATGACATTAGTTGTCAGTGTCAATCACATATCTGTGAAGCTTTGCAGCCACAGCTGTCACATTCCAGTCTAACTTTATGATACTTCATGGGGAATTTAGTCTTCCCTGCTCACAGGCAGCCAGTTCCTCAGTTGTGGATGAGGAGCACTCACTCCATCTGAACAGCGGAATGGCCACATTTGCACCCCCTCTCCTTTGATCCAGAGGTTGTGATGTGCCAGGCTGGATCTCCGGTGCAAGTCAGAACAGCGTGAGGGCTGCTCATGGTCATTCTGGCAGCCAGGGATTTCCAGGATCCAGCCATGGCCCCTTTTCCCTGGCTGCATCAGCAGCCACTAAGTGGGGTTGCACAGAAGCTGTGACTGGCTCTGTGTCACTCAAGCACCCCCTGTGACTGAAGAATCTGCCACTGGCTAGCTACACTATCTTTATGGCTGCTTTGTGCCACCAGAGAGCCGCCAGTCCTCCCCAACCGAGGGTCAGTGCCTCAGCAGTGATAGTATACAGAATGTTCATTCAAACATGTGGCCTTCAGGAGATAGGAGACACCATGGAAAAGTGTGTTTCCCAAATGTTCCTGGTACATCATTCAGTAAGAAAATGGTTAAGAGGACTAGATTACCACCTAATATTGAACTAACCAGGAACAGAAGCCAGAATTTAACAGCAAGACAATATGCCCTCTTAAGCAACATTTTCACATAGTAAAAATACAACCACAAAACCACCTTGCAGGTCAAACAAGCTTTCCCTCTTTGACTGCTGGATAAAGATTTCTACACTGGGTATTGACAACCACTGGAGATATATTGGCCAGCTAATGTGCAGCAAACAGACAAAAGGTCATTGATGTATGGGGATGGATTCTGAGTTGCAGATTTCAAACTCGGCACAGGTGAGAAGAGCAGAGTGAGAAGTAGAATAGAGTGGCTGTAAGTCACCTGTCTGCTCCCACAATCCTGAGCTGGCAGCCCCTGGTGTGATTTAGAGCAGCCTACGGGCTGTTCTAAACTACGCTGGCTCCCAGGGGTCTCAGCTAGAGTCCGGATATTCAAATCTGGCTCTTAATAAATACCAGGGCATTTCTGGGTAATGGACATGTCAAAGTGTTGCCACTCACTTTATGCTTCCGGATCTTGGTGCTGTTCTGTGCCGGAGATTCGTCTGCTGGAATTAGGCAAGCGTAGAGTGCCAGCCCATCCTCTCGCCAGACCTGCTGCAGACCCAACACCTGAAACGGGGCTTTGAGCCCACCTTTCACTTTCGAGGGAGGTACCTGTAAATTCATTTGAACAGATGCTTTCACGTTACACACAGCTGCATGATGGCCTTTTTGGAAAGGGAGTGACAATAGCCCTTCATCTCACTCGGCTGCTTTTGAGTGGAGACAGCTTGTACCTAGCTTGACTAATGGAATAGCTAAGGTTTAGCCAGCAGTAACTTTATAAAGGCCAAATTAAATAGGAATAGTAGGTGGTGGTAGATCATGGGATTTATCTTCCCAGGAAGGACCCCTGTAACCTGCAAGCTCTGCACTCAGTCAGCTATGCAAGAGCAAGAGAGACGTGCTGCTTGTATTAGCTCCCTAGCCTAGCAAGAAATGAGAACGGAGAGTCCCTTACTTAGCCCACAGCAGCACTGTACGCTGCCTTTATTAATGATAATGAGATCAATACAATCTCTGCTCAAAATCAATGCTAAGTGATTATGCCATTATAAGGAGCTAGCACAAGGTTCTTTAATAAGCCTTCATATTCCCCAGTAACGATCAGTAATAGTCACAAATGCATCAGTCACTTTCCTGTTTTACTTAGACCAAGGCTGTTTTTTTTTAAAATAGATTATATTTTTTGTTGCAGAGGGAAATATTCTATTTTTTAAAGTACAGATTTAATCTGAAATGAGAAGGACATAAAACCAGCCTGATAATGAACACCAGGTATCAAGAATATCAGTTTATTTCCAGAGACAGAGCTCTGGATTCATAAACCCCTTATTGGCCAAGGCAAGAGCTGTAAGGCTCATAAAATCCTGCTGAAGTATGATGAATTTCAGCACACGGATTGCAGTGAGAGACCTTGCTATTCACGGTGGGAAGGAGACAAAAAGGAGCCCTGACAGGGACATAATAACATAAGAACAGCCATACTGGGTGAGACCAATGGTCTATCTAGCCCAGTATCCTGTCCGCTGACAATAGCCAATGCCAGGTGCCAGGGCCAGCTCTGGCTTTTTTGCCGCCCTAGGCAAAAAAGCCAGCGGCCGTCCCCCCCCCCGCCGCCATTGCAGCAGGGGAGGGCGGCAAGCCCGGCCGGGGCTCTCCGCTCTCCCCCCGGCAGCCAGAGCGCCGGGAGCAGGGCGGAGAGCCCGGCTGGGGCTCTCCGCTCTCCCCGGTGGCCAGAGAGCCCCCGGCCGCCATAGCGCCGGGAGGAGGGCGGAGAGCCCAGCCGGGGCTCTCCGCTCTCCCCGGCAGCCGGAGCACCGGGGGAGGGCGGCGAGCCCGCTGCGGCTCCGCTCTCCCTGGCGGCCGGAGCGCCGCGGGGAGGGCGGCGAGCCCAGTCGCGGCCCCGCTCTCGGGCCGGAGCGCCCCGCCGTGCCGCCCCCCTCCAGGCGCCGCCCCAAGCACATGCTTGGTGGGCTGGTGCCTGGAGCCGGCCCTGCCAGGTGCTTCAGTGAATGAATAGAACAGGGGCAATTATCAAGAGATCTATCCCCTTTCACCCAGCCCCAGTTTCTGGCAGGCAGATGTTTAGGAACACCCAGAACATGGGGTTCCATCCCTGACCACCTTGGCTAATAGCCATTGATGGACCTGTCCTCCTTGAACTTATCTAATTATTTTTTTAACCCAATTATGCTTTTGGTCTTCACAACATCACCTGGCAACGAGTTCCACAGGTTGACTGTGCATTGTGTGAAGAAATACTTCCTTTTGTTTTAAAACTTCTGCCTATTGATTTCATTGGGTGACCCCTAGTTCTCGTGTTATGTGAAGGGGTAAATAACACTTCCTTATTCACTTTCTCCACAGCAGTCATGATTTTATAGACCTCTATCACATCCCCCCTTATTTGTCTCTTTTCCAAGCTGAACAGTCCCAGTCTTTTTAATCTCTCCTTGTATGGAAGCTGTTCCATACCCTTAATCATTTTTGTTGCCCTTCTCTGTATCTTTTCCAATTCTCATGTATCTTTTTTGAGACGGGGCGACCAGAACTGGATGCAGTATTCAAAGTGTGGGAGTACCATGGATTTGTATAGTGGCATTATGATATTTACGGTCTTATTGTCTATCCCCTTCCTAATGGTTATTAACATTCTGGAAAATGGAAAACACCAGGAAAGAGAGACAGCAGCAAGAGGAGGAAGCGGCAGCAGGAGACCTGAGAGCTTGGGCGTGGGGGAGAGGAGGGAGAAGGGAGACACAACAGGAAAAAGACAGGGAGAGCAGCCACAGAAGGGAGTGGCAGCCTGGGCAAGGCCAGAGTCACTGACTTGGATCATGTACCATATGAGATGAAAAAAACAGGCAACTTTTGAATTATGAGGCTCTAATTCCATCTCTGGGCCCTGGTGACTACACAAGCCGCTTACTTTATGTTCCCAGGTTTATGCTATTGCTGGGATCTCTAGATGGATTTATAGACCCTGTTGCTTATTCCATGGGTAACATAAAGCTATTCCAAGTGAGAGAAATGCCTTTAAAAATACACTCTCAATACAGAGCTTGGCCACATTTCCAACCCCCTGCGTGGACCAGTTGCATCACTGGGAATAGCACTGCCCCTGCCTCCACCAAGGGAATTTCTGTAGCAGTCAGCTACTGGGGATTTTTTAAATGTGGAGGCCCAACATTTCAGTTTTCCTCCGATTTTCATTTTTGTTCCTGTTACATGCTCTTTGCAAACTCAGGGACTGATCCAGCTCCCACTGACTTCAATGGGAGTCTCTCCAATCACTTCAAGTTGAGCTGGATTGGGGCATGATTTTACCTTGTTTGGGTCAGCCATTGTCTGTGGTGTTAGAGGAAGGAGAAGTGTTAAGAGGATGATACATTTTTGCCCCCACCTTGATATTTTTCTGGTCGACAAAATGTGGGGAGCCCGATTCTGTAGCATTTCACACTGTGTAACTCACCAGGGAGAGAAGCCAGGTAACAAGAGCCTGGTAGATGCTGGCTGCTGTCAAGACAGTGTCTGGGAAGCGTCCACTGTGCTGACCACATGTGGCTACCTGTCCACAACTGGCGAGCCAAATCGTCATGAGAAGCTTCTCACCGTTAACGCTGTCTGCACTAGGCAATGTATTAATTGCTGGCAAATAAGACGCTTCCTGTTGAAGGAGAGTGGGAACATTAAACTAATTTGTATTATGAGGCCTGAAACAGAAAACTATATTGATTTTGATCAATACAACTGGCTGAATGCTACCATCGCAGGTAGCGGTAATAAATCTATAGGGACCTGCATGTTTACAGCTTCACTTTTACATTTTATCCAAGAGACAGCACCTCTAGCAACCTAACGCCTCCTAGCTCCATGCTGGGGCATTGATTCTATACTGACTCAGAGTCCCCAGCGCCACTTCCTGTAGCATGCTGGGCTTTCCTTAGAGCTCTCTCATCAATGTCTGGAGTAGGCCTAACACTGCCTGTGGAAGCTAATGAGATCAGCCAGAGGTAGTATGACTGGAGTCATTCAGTATTCATCATCAACCTTAAGTGTTAATTACTTATCAGGGAAATGCCCTTGAATCAAGCCTGATAAGAGTGATAGAGCTTGTATTACTGTCTGCTCTGCCTAACAAATCTCGCTGATCTATCATGTACATTTAAGTGAACTCTCATCTCATCGCCTTGATTGTAACTGAGCACTGGTATTTTGTCAATTAGGGGAAGAATCCCTCCCCCACCCTTTTTTTTTTTCAAATGCAATTCTCACACTTTTGCATTGGCCATTACCAGTTTTCCGGTAACATGAATTCAGTATGCTCTGAAACACTACATCGCTTAATTCCTTGCGACCTAACTAAAACACACAGGTAACTTTTAAACTGTCTACACTGCAACGTATGGTGAACTTTACAGTGCAAGCTGAGCACACAATCGCAATGGCACTGTGCATTTTCATCCCCAGCTCTCTGGGCTTTGTGTCAGAGCTTGTTATCAATCCCATCGGGCTGAAGCTTAGTGGATACAAGTTTGTTGGCCAAGATGAACAATGTATTTCCAAGAAAATGGCTCTAACTGGTAAACGATGCTGTTTGTAGATAGTTCTTGGAAAGGAGAGTTGGCCTTTTTGTAAATTTCCTTTCAACAAGTCCATATATTGGATTGGCCAAACAGCTCTTGTTGCTCTAATATTGGCAGGTCCTGTTGAGATTTTTAGATGGTTGGATGTTATTGGGGGGGGGATGGGGGCAGAATGGTTCACTGGTATACAGATCTGAGACCTTTCACCCCTAAGTAGACGGCTGGACTCCACTCTGGATTGGTAACAAATGAAAGTTGATACCAACTAATGGCTGTTAGGTAAATCCAGTGTATCCAGGGGTATAACACCATGATCACTGCTGGTACTCTCAGCACAAAGCGAACTCACCTCTCGGTCCTTCTGGGGGTCTCTCCCAGTCAGGAGTGAGGCCCATTAGAGGAGGACTTTGTATAGCTGTATCTTTTATGTGGCAAAACAGAAGCTTTTGGACTCCAGGGCTCTCAATCCAGCATTAAATTCACACTAACGTTATGTAAAGATGAGGCTAAATGTCAGATCCCATTGTGATACAGTCTTCGCAGTGTTAAACAGAGTTCATAGCAGTGAGGACTAAATTAGGGTGTACTCCACATTGAAGAGGAGGAAGGTGGCTTCCTGATTAAAGAAATGAAGATGTATCCTTTATTTGTAGGGGTTGTGGATGGAAGAGGTCTTATTCCATACTGGCTGGAGGATTCATAAAACAGTTGTTTGCAGCCAAGTCTAAATTTATCTTTCTATGTCATCCTCCCTGCAGCCTGGATCATGGGGATTTAACAGGCAATCCCTGATGAGTGGCAAATTACCGACTGCAGAAATCGTCTGCCAAATGATGCATCAGCTGTACATTTGTAAATGTGAACTGATTTCTAGGTACTTTAGCAGCCTTGGCTAATTCCTCTAATGAAGTCTCTATTCTCTCCATGTTGAAATGGCTCCAGCCTTGCATGACCCCTTACAATATGCAGTATTCATGCGCAGAAAAAGGCAAGTGTGCAGAAGGCATTGCCATGTATCTGTTTTCATAAGCCTGGAAACTGGATAGAGCTGTGCTTTAACCAGATAGGAAAAGCAGTTGTTCCCCTTAGCAATCATGTTAATCTCTCCAATGAAATGCAGCTAACATTCTTTCATGGCTTCCTAAATTCTAGTGGTGGATGAAGACATATCGGAAATGTCAAGTGTTCGTTCTTTCCCATTCTTTGGGGAAAGGAAAAAATGATGGCAATACCATCTGTTAGTCAATTTCAAACTCCACATTAAATTGTGGAATAAATCCTGCAATCAGCCAGAGAACTGCTTTATCACTGCAGAATGGAAGCAATGGATAAGAATGAGAAATTGTCTGAATTTCCTGTATTAAACTGGCAGAACATACTGTAATTAGGATGGCAACATTTAATAATGAAAAGAATAGTAAGATTGACATTAATGGTCTGAATGGTCTTTCTGTTAATGCACTTTAGCACTAGACTCATACTCGATAACAGGAGTGGTTTTCTGAATATTAACCATGCTGAGGTTACTGAGCTGAGAAATATGACTGTGTCAGGATGGGTATGGAGATTTTCTGACCTGAACCATGCTTTAGATTGTTGAAACGGATGAGGTATAAACCTCCAAAGTAGATAATTCTAAAGCATTGCCAAAATAAGACTGCAGGAATGCAAGGATCTGAGAAACAAAAGCTTTATTTTCTGCTATCGTCCCTTTTACACAGCTCTCCAATTTGGTCCAGTGTTAGGTTGTTTAAACTGAAAGCAGACATTTCTTTGCTAGGAATAGCTTCATTTCTCTACGATTATTCTCAGGCTCTAGCTTGAAGGAGATCATCTCTCCTGATTGGGAAGTATGATAAGATTTGGAATCTGTGGGCTGTGGGAGCTTGAGAGGGCTAATGCCTGCCTGTTTCTATGCAGGTGCAGTAGAAGGGGAAAAGTCATATTGGAGTCAGCTCATTGTCAGCAATTATTGCCCTGTGAAGGTACAGGTGGGATCTTGCTGTTGCACACAGCCATGCTCAGCACAGGACCCAGAGCAGGGGGGAATGGTTTTATACGAGCTTCATGTTCCCCCAGTTATGGGGCCACAAGGGGCTGGGTCAACCCAGGTGCAATATACAGCAGCCTCCTCAGGGCTGCTATAACCCAAAGGGCTGATACACAAGCTGGGAATAGTTGGAGCATAGCAGTGCTCCATACACATTCTTCTCCCGCTGGCCACTTCCTTGATATCCCCCCATGCTGGGGCTATGAAGGGGTGTGGTGTAGAGCCAGCTACACCGGCTCTATCCCACTTGAGGACTCACTCACCCCAGGGGAATCCTCAACTGCCCAGGCAGAGCAGTTTAATGGCTTCTTTGTGTCACCAAAGCAATGCAAAGAGACCAAGTCAGAGCCAAGGATCTGCATAACATATACACTGCTTGTGCCATTGGCTGTATACCTTGGCAACCGGGGTGTGGCTACAGGGTAAACGGATGTTGTTGGCCCCGAATTCAGCACACACTTCCTCTGCTATCTGCAATAAACAAGATAGCTCCATTGCACTAAGCAATTGTTCCTGAGGACAGCAACCACATGCAGAGCCCCGCTACGTGTTACCTGGCCTGACCAGTGGTATCCTGTGCTGTCAGAAACCCTCCTTGCTGGATGCTGTTGATATGTGCCACTGCCCTTGCTGTGCTGTCTTTCTGATGTGTTGCCAGGATCTGGCTCAGCATGGGCTCTCGACACCATTTCTGGAAGCAAGAGTCCTGTTGGCCACTCCGGAGTTACTGGTTTTGAGAGACCTCTCACTCTCTGCCAGTATATTTCTAGTTGGACTCTGAGATGTTATGAATGGGTCAGAAGGACCGGCAGGGACTAGTGATCAGCGAACCTCAAACAACATCTCCCAAATGTTCTGATGCTCTTCGGAATGATTTCCAAACCACGAGGATACAAAACCAGCCTGGGAAATCTCACTGTATTTCCCGCTTTCAGCTGCTCTGAGAGTCCTCACTCTGATTGTTCTTCCATGCCAGCTGATCTGACGCAAAAGGGCCTCACTTAACACATCTTATCTTGAACATCTTTAGGTGAAAATTCCCATTTTCCAGGATCTTGCGCCCAACTAACACATAACGGGGCCTGATTCTTGTCTCCCTTACATGGGAGTAAATCAGGAGGAAATCCATCAAAGTCAATGCCGTCATGATGGTATAAACCAGTAGAAGTGGGAATAGAAGCAGGCCATTTGATTTTGTTTGCTTTCTAGAATACAAGATGGAGAGCTCCTTTCCTGGGATAGTTATTTATCCTTCATATTACATTAGCACTGGAGAGGCCGAGCAGGGATCACAGCCCATTGTGCTGTGTGTTACACAAATATGAAGTAAAAAGAGAGTCCTTGCCCAAGGAGCTTACAATCTTGGTTAGTGACAAGACACAATAAGTGGCTGAAACAAACAGGTCAAATGACTTTGCCAACCATAAAGACCAGCCTCACCGCTTCCTTCCCTAAGACTGACACAACTTAATGATCTTTATCTCTTTGAAAATAAACATGTATGGAAGAGATTTCTCTGCCCAACACACATTCTAGTGGGTGCACTAGAGGGCTTTACTCTGGGAGAGGTGATACAGTGATCTGAGCAGAGGACTGGGAACCAGGTACTTGGGTCCTAATCCTGGCTCTAAGACGGATTCCTTCTGTACACCACTTAACCTCTCTCCCTCCATCTCTCCACATTTTAAATGGGGATAACACTCCTGACTTAGCTACCTGATAGGAGGATTAAATAGCTAATGTCTACAAAGCACTCTGAAGATGGACAGCACAATATTAAGGAAAAAACACTGACATTTCATCTCTTTCCTTCCCTCATACATTCCAGAAACAGAACTATTTCAAATCCACTATCAGCTGGGCAGCCCAAATAACACCTGGCTCCTTGTAGTGCTTTGCATCTGGAGTACTCAATGCACTATTCAAGCAAGGTCAGTAGCATCATCATTCCTATTTTACAGATGGGGAAACTGAGGCACAGGCTGGGGAAATGACATGCCTAAGGTCACCCAGCAGGCCAGTGGCAGAGCTGGGGATAAAACCCCTGTCTCCTGAGACCCAGTTGAGTGCCCTATTCAGTAGGCCCCACTGAAGCATATACTGTCTTTAAATACTTCTCTTCTTCCATTTCAAACATGGCATCAGGTCAACATTATACGCAACTTGAAATACACCCTCAACCCTGGGTATATTCCAATATTTGTAGCTTTCACAATCACATTTTCCTGTTGAGTATAAATATATAGATCCTTCTCTTGTTGCTCTGTGAGAGACTCACACAAACGAAGGGGGAGAGTGACTGACTATACGATCTACTCACATGGCTCCCATAACTGGATACCTGAGCAGTTCACAATCTTTAATGTCTTTATCCTCGCAACACACCTGTGAGAAAGGGAAGGACTATCCTCCCCATTGGACAGATGAGGAATTGAGGCTTGCTCAAGGTCACTCAGGGAGTCTGTGGCGGAGCAGGGTGAACCTGGCTCTCTAGAGAGGGAAACAGGGAAACTAAAGGGCTGTCAAATGCACAAAGTAAACACAGGTGAAAAAAAAGAAAGGACATTTTCCCGTTGATCTCTGTAGTCATAGGACCAGCTCCTCTCATGCAGTAAGGCCATGAAGCAGGGGCACCTGCCTTTGGGAGGATCACTCTTGTGCAAAGAGTCTGAGGCTCCCACAGCACCTCCCATCCCGCTGCAGAAAGGGGGCATGGTCAAGATCCCCTGCGCTGCACTGTTTTGACCACTTGGGCTGTTAGCAGCAATGCTGTAACTTATGCTGAAGCCCAGCCCTGCACACAGCCAGCTCCAGGATTGGGGAGAGCAAAGGGGAGCTGGCCCATTACCTAGTTATGCGACACTTGTAGTGATGGCAAGTAAAACATTTGCACAGAGGGGTCTGATTTTTAAGCTGATGGTGTCCTTGCAAGAAAGGCCAAGCCTGCTGTGAAGGGCGGGGCATTAAAAATGGAATGAGACGGTGTGGCCATGGTACACACAGCCCTCCCTGTAGCAATCACAGAGGGCTAGCTGGGTAAATGGGCCACCTTTAAAATTATGCTCCTCCAAGACAATACAGGCTCAATTTGGAACGGGGTGGAACACTGTTGTGTGGTGTTAAGTGCCCTCAACTCCCACTGGTTTCACTGGGAGCTGAGGGCACTCAGCACTTTGCCAGATCAAGCCTTCTCTTGTTTTCATCTGCAAGAGCCAATCTGTTGTATTGATTTTTCCAATGTGTCTTGTCTTACTTAGGCTGTAAGCTCTTCAGGGTGGGGGACATGACTTATCTCTGCACCTGATTTATATATGGAGATACACCTATCTCATAGAGCTGGAAGGGACCCTGAAAGGTCATCAAGTCCAGCCCCCTGCCTTCACAAGCAGGACCAATTACTGATTTTTGCCTCAGATCCCTAAGTGGCCCCCTCAAGGATTGAACTCACAACCTTGGGTTTAGCAGGCCAATGCTCAAACCACAGCTATCCCTCCTCCCTCTGAGCCCCAGAGGTGCTGAGCACCTGTAATCGCCAGTGACTTCTGAGGGAGTTGCTGGTGCTCACCGTGCAGCCTTACACAGCTATACTTTTTTAATAATCATAATTGCAGGATTTTTCCACTTTGAAACCTCAATTAGACCGTTTGAAATTCCTACAAACAGTGCTGCTGTTGCATATAGGGCTTCTCTAGTTGAAATGATGATTCGTATTATGGTAGCACCTAGCGGTCCCAATCAAGATCACCACTGTACAAAAACCATAGCCCATACTGCTTCCCAGTATCAAAAAAGAAGTCACTGGCAAAAGAACAGCTCCCAGCTCTGAGCAGAGAATCAGGAGATCTGAGTTCTATTCTGATCTCAGTGAAGCAAGAGGTCCTTCTCAGTGGAAGGTGATAGATTTTGGCCCATAGGTAACACATACTTCTGTAGTTTGTCAAAGAGCAACTGCCTTATGCAGACATAATTTCCTCCTCATCTGCCCCCTTGTAGATGGGAGATAGGGGTTATCTAATTAACGTTTTGCTTTATTGCCTGCTCTTCAAATCTATCTTGACAGTTCTGCTAATCAGGGCCGGCTCTGGCTTTTTTGCCGCCCTAGGCA